>NC_029792.2:53377213-53406902 GCF_000816755.2 Arachis ipaensis
TTTGCAATTGTTCTTGTTGGATCTAGGAAGGCATTGAGATCTAGACTTGGTTTTCTAGTCTCTTGGGTTCTGAGATCCGGATTTCCCATTTCTCATTCCCTGTTTACTGTTTTCATGCTCATTTACAATTCTGTTTTTAAGATCCGGTTCGATTCAAGACATCCTTTACTTCTCTGTTTGTTGCAATTTACTTTTCCTTGTTTAATTTCTGCAAATCCAACTCCCAATTCCCTTTACAATTCAAGCCATTTACATTTCTTGTACTTTAAGATTCTGCAATTTACATTTCTTGCGTTCTAAGTTTCTGCCATTTAATTCCTTGCTCTTTAACATTCAGCACTTTAAATTCCAGTTCTCTTTAATTTCATGTAATTCACCCATTTCCTTTACTTTCTATGCAATTTAAATTCTGCAAATCACAGATCTCTCAACCAAATCTTGATTCGCTTGACTAAATCAACCACTAAACTAAAATTGCTCAATCCTTCAATCCCTGTGGGATCGACCTCACTCCCGTGAGTTATTATTACTTGATGCGACCCGGTGCACTTGCCGGTTAGATTTGGGTGTTTTGGAGAAATTTGTTTCTTCCACAAAAATATCCCATCACTTACCGCCAAGCTCGATTGCAAGCTTCGATGACCTCGCCAAGAAGTTCCTAGCTAGATTCTCCATACTGAAGGACAAAACCAAGCACACTCCAAGCTTGCTAGGGATTAAACAAGGAGATCAGGAAAGCCTCCGTAGTTACATGGAAAGATTCAATAAAGTATTCCTTGATATATAGAATCTTCCAACAGTAGCAGCAATTATGGGACTCATCAACGGACTACGGGAAGGACCCTTTAGTCCCTCCATATCCAAAAAACACCTAACATCTCTGAACGAGGTACAAGAACGGGCGGAAAAGTGCATCAATATGGAGGTGAATTCCCGACTAGGAGAAGCCTCAAAGACCGGACTCCCCTACCCACCTCGGGACAAGGATAAAAAGTCCAGGAAAAAGGAAGACCAACCTACTGAGAAACCCAGGAAGTACCACAACTACACCCCTCTTTGGGTGTCCCTTGTAGATATTTACCGAGAGATATGCAACACTGAGAAGATACTGCCCCCTTGCCTGATTAAACACAAGAGAGGAGGAAGTCGGATAGTGTATTGTGAATACCACCGGATCTACGGGCATACTACTGAAAAATGTCATAGAAAAAATGGCACAAGAAGGAAAATTAGATCGGTTCTTAGCCCATAGAGCAGACGAGCCAAAAAAGAGAAGGGACGAAGAGGGTGGACGAGCTGAACGCCCTCTCATACCCCTGAGAGACATATTCACATGATAAATAGAGGATTCGCAGGAGGAGGGATCTCCAAGTCATCCCGCAAAAGACACCTTAAAGAGATATACCATGTCGGAGAAGGGGATAAGTCGTCCGACCTTCCCACCATCACCTTCACTCAAGAAGACGCCACATCATCATACCGGGGCATGATGACCCTGTGGTCATTACCATCATATTTGCTAATGCCAATATACACCGAACATTGGTAGACCAAGGAAGCTCGGCGGATATCCTTTTCAAATCCGCCTTCGACAAGCTCAGCCTACAGGAAAATAAGCTCAGAGCATACCCTAATAGTCTATTCGGGCTCAGAGACACTCCAATCCAACCACTTGGATACATCTCGCTGCACACGACCTTCGGAAAATGAACACGGTCTAAAACGCTAAGTATAGACTACATTGTAGTCGACGTGAGCTCCACCTACATTGCCCTCATAGGTCGGACAATGCTGAATCAGCTCAGCGCAGTAGTCTCCACTCCGCACCTATGCATGAAGTTCCCAACGCCAGAAGGGATCGCCACCATAAAGGGAGACTAAAAACTCGCGCGACGCTGTTACAACAAAAGTCTGAACCTTAAAGGTGACCCCAGAGGAAAAGAAACCAACACTATTGAACTTGGGGGAACTCGAACTCGCGAAGAACTTCGTCCTCAACCAGAAGGCGAGACCGAAGAAGTTTAGATCGGAGATACCTAAGAGAAAATAACAAACATAGGGGCGAACTTAAGAGGAGACTTAAAAGAATTGCTAACAAAGTTCCTAAGGGAGACTTCTGACCTATTCGCTTGGAAGGCCGCAGACATGTCCGGGATCGATCTTGGACTAATGTGCCATAAACTGGAAGTATACCCTGGATCTCGGCCACTACAACAGAAACGCAGGAAGCTCGGCCCGAAAAGATCACAGGCTATAGAGGAACAGGTGCAGGCCTTGTTAGAGGCAGGGTTCATAAGGGAGATAAAGTACCCATTATGGTTGGCCAATGTTGTACTGGTCAAAAAGACAAATGGAAAATGGCGGATGTGCACTGATTACACCGACCTCAACAAAGCCTGCCCAAAAGATCCCTACCCGTCCCGAATATAGATACTCTAGTCGACACTTCATTGGGATACAAGTACCTTTCCTTTATGGACGCTTACTCGGGGTACAACCAAATTCCGATGTATCAGCCTGACCAACAAAAGACCTCGTTCCTAACCCCAAGAATAAACTACTGCTACGTAGTCATGCCCTTTCGACTCAAGAACGCAGGGGCTACATACCAGAGGTTGATGAACAAAGTTTTTGCCAACCATATTGGAAAGCTGATGGAGGTCTACGTGGATGACATGTTGGTAAAGACACAAAGAGAAGAAGCGCTATTACCTGACTTAGCTGAAGTATTCGACACCATAAGAAAGCACGGGATGAGACTAAATCCCACAAAGTACACTATCGCGGTAGAAGCTGATAAAGTCTTGGGCTTCATGCTCACCCAGAGAGGAATTGAAGCAAACCCAGATAAATATCAGGCCATACTCAGCATGAAAAACCCTACCTCTATCATGGAGGTACAGCAGCTCAACAGAAAACTGGCAGCTCTAACTAGATTCTTAGCTGGATCGACCCTGAGATCTCTTTCTTTATATGGAACATTAAGGAAAGGAAAGAGTTTTGAACGGACACCAGAATGTGAGCAAGCCTTCCAAGACTTCAAGACATTTCTAGGACAGCCACCTATCCTAACTTGACCTCAGCAAGGAGAGGAATTGATCCTTTACCTAACCGTGGAAAATTGGGCAATAGCCTCAGCCCTGGTCAGGGAGGATGAGAATGGACAACAGCCCATCTACTTTATACGTAAGGCTTTATAAGGGGCTGAACTAAACTACCAAAAGATAGAAAAGTTTGCCTACGCCCTAATACTCACCACCAGACGACTCCGACCATACTTTCAAGCCCACACCATCACAATACGAACCAACCAACCCATAAAAGGTATCCTACAAAAAACCGATTTAGCTGGAAGAATCCTACAATGGGTGGTGGAGTTATCTGAATTTGACCTTAAGTACGAAGCTCGGACAGCTATCAAGTCGCAATACCTGGCTGACTTCGTCGCAGAGTACACCAACACCCCAGGCACCCCCACTAATTGGAACTTCTATGTTGACGGCTCATCAAATAAAGCTGGAAGTGGCGCAGGTGTCATCCTGGAAAGTGACCAGAAAACTCAACTCGAACTCTCTTTAAGGTTCGAGTTCCCTACCTCAAACAACCAAGCTGAGTATGAGGCCCTATTAGCTGGTTTGAAGCTAGCTAAAGATGTTTGAGCTCAAAAGCTCACCATATTCAGCGATTCACAAATAGTCTCCTAGAAGGGAGCTATCAGGCCAAGGATCCCACCATGAAGAAATACCTAGACAAGACCAGATAACAGCTTAAAAAATTCATAGGATACGAGATCCGACATATACCTCGGGAATAAAATGCCCGAGCTGATGCACTTTCAAAACTAGTAAGCACCAAACCCGAGGGCAATAATAGAAGCCTCATCCAAGAAACACTACAAAATCCGTCAACTTCCAAGGAAGAGAAGGTCCTAACCGTATCAGGCCAAAACCAAGGGTGGATGACTCCCATAATCAGCTACCTCAAATCCGAGACACTCACAGTAGATAAAAAAGAGGCAAAAAGGCTAGTACGAGAAGTATAGTACTACACCATAATACACGACGTCCTATATAGGAGAGGAATCTCTACACCCCTCTTAAAATGTGTCCCGACCTCCGCTACAAGAGAAGTCATAGAAGAAGTTCACAATGGCATGTGCAGCAATCATCTTGGGGCGCGAGCTCTTTCTAAAAAGGTACTCCGAGCTGATTTTTACTGGCCGACCTTACAAAAGAAGCAACAGAATTTGTCAAGACATGCTCTCCAAGTCAAAAGCACGCCAACTTTCATATAGCTCCGCCCGAAGAATTCATCTACGTTACTTCACCCTGGCCATTCGCAAAGTAGGGACTCGACCTCCTCGGACCATTTCCTCAGGGATCAGGGCAAGTTAAGTTCCTCGTTGTAGGAATAGACTATTTTACAAAGTAGATCAAGGTTGAACCTTTAGCCATTGCCACTGCCCAAAGAAGCCGGAAGTTCCTGTACAGAAACATTGTCACAAGGTTTGGGGTCCCATGCTCCATCACCACAGACAATGGCACTCAGTTCACCGACACGGGCTTCAGAAACCTGGTAGCCGATTTGAAAATCAAGCACCAGTTCACCTCTGTAGAATACCCACAAGCCAACGGATAGGCAGAAGCCGCCAATAAAGACATACTGGCCGGACTAAAATGGAGACTACAGGATGCTAAGGGAGCTTGGGCCGAAGAGCTCCCGCAAGTCCTATGGGCATACCAGACAACACCACACTCCACAACCGGGGAATCACCTTTCTGACTTGCTTACGGAATGGAGGAAATGATCCCTGTAGAGATAGAGGAAGGATCCCCTAGAGTGACGCTCTACAATGACAACACCAACTCCCAAGCACAAGAAGAGCTCGACATACTTCCAGAGGTCCGAGAAAGATTCTGGATTAGAGAGGAAGCTCTAAAGCATCGAATGGCTTTAAGATATAATCAAAAGGTAATCCAACAAAGCTTCACCTCCAACGACCTCATCTTAATCCGAAATGATATTGGAGCAGGTCGATCAGGAGAAGGGAAGCTAGCAGCAAACTAGAAAGGACCATACCGAGTTACAGAAGTATAAGGAAAGGGTTACTACAGGGTGGTCGACCTCGAAGGGCGGGAATTACCAAGATCATGGCACACCTGTAACCTAAGAAGGTACTATAGTTATAGAAAGATCTCAGGCCAAGGTGCACTCTTTTTCCTATATAGGTTTTTTAATGAGGCGCCACACCGAGATCTAAAAAACTGCCCGACCTAGAAGGGTAAGCACTCCCATGTACACACTTTTTATTTATTTTTTATTTGATTATTATTTGAATGAAAGCTATCGATTCCCTAAAAATGTTCCTACCAAGACGCATTAATTTACGTTCATAAAATACAAAATTTATCGCCCGATTAAGAGAGGTCGGCAAGGTGAAGCGATATAAGCTCAAGTTAATGCAAGTAGTTATAAAAAGTAACCCAGAAAAAGTGACATGACGAGGTCTAACTAGAAATGGGATTACTAAAAATAACTCAAGAAGGCCCGACAGAGGAGTCGGACCAATGAAAGGATCACTGAAAAGCGACAAAAATATCTCGCAAAGGCCAAAGAAAGGTTAAAAAACCAGGGCCCGAAGTGGTCAGTTAAAAAGGTACAAAGCCCTAAAAGGAATGTTACTTAAAGCAAGAGCACGATCTCAAGATGGAGCTAGAAAGTTGTCCCAACAAACTACAAAGAAAAGGTTCTATGTAAGAACACTACCTATAAAAAGTTGTCGAGAACCGGCTAAAAAGCCCGGACAATGGAGCCATAAAGGTTGATAAACCATTATTTTACGGTTTATAGTGTGTTTAATTGTGTGGTTTTATCAAATCTTTACCCATTTATTCATTAAATTAGCATGTATTTACAATTCCTTCACAAAATTACTCCATGGTTGAAAACTTGCTTACTAGAGACTTTTAATTATGTATTTTAATTCTCCTTTATTCCATTCAATGCCATGATCTGTGTGTTAAGTGTTTCAAGCTTTATAGGGCCTGAATGACTTGGACATTGGAAATGAGGCTTGCAAAAATGGAAGTAACACAAGAAATGGAGGAGATGACCAGCGAGAAGTGACGCGGATGCATGGCTCACGCGACCGCGCAAAATAGAGGAAATTGCAGTGACGCGCTCGCATGCCTGACGCGAACGCATGGATTGGAAACTGCACAAGTGACGCGAATGCGTGGACGACACGCACGTGTGGCAAGGCAAAACGCTGGATGATGCGAACGCCTGGATGACACGATCGCGTGACGTGCGCGATCTGCAAAATCTGCAGAATTCGCTAGGGGTAATTTTGGGCCCTGTTTTGACCCAGTTCTCGGCCCAAAAAAGCAGATTAGAGCCAGGGAACTTGCAGAGACCAAAAACAACATTCATTTCGCATAATTTTAGTTTGAGATCTAATTTTACTCCTCTTCTAGGTTTTCTCTCTACACATTCATAGTTCTTAGGATTTCGATTTTATTGCTTTTTGGATTGGGATATTAAGAAGAGTTATTACCTCCGTCAAGACTTCATCATTCTAGTTTGTTTCCTTACTTGTCACTTACTCTTTCATATCCTTAATTTATTCAGAGTTACTGTTGGATTATTTTTAGAATTTATTAATACAAGAACTATTTTTATTTTAATTGATCTTTTTGATTATTATTTATCATGTCTTTCTTTATTTCCCTTTCTTATTTTGCGAAGTTTGCATTCATAATGAGCGAGTAGTTCCATAACTTGATTGGGAGTTGGTTGAAAGGAGGACCTTGAGTTGGAATGCTCAAGAGTAAAATTATAGTTGGGTTTAGTGTTGGGTCGCCCTCTAGTCACTGACACTAGTCCTTCCCAAGGGAGAGGATTAGAACTTGTGAATAGAAACTGACTTCCAACTTGCTTAACTTTCCTTTATCTTGTAAAAGATAACTGAGCAGGCAACCTTCAATTATCACTTTTATCATGGGAGAACTCCATCAAGGATAGGGTTTCCAACTAATATACTCCCGGTCAAGGTTTTTATTTAATTTACATAAATTCTCTGATTTAATTTCCTGTTTATCAACTCAAACCATTTTAGAGAACATCTGATTAATAAAATAGCACATCTTTCTGCAACTCGTTGGGAGACAACTTGGGATGCATACTCCCAGTATTTTAATTCTAATTTTGTGACAACCGTTCTAAATTGATAAGCAGATTTTTAGTTGGTTAAGAACTATACTTGCAACGTATCTCTTATAATAATTTCTTAACTCGCCAATTTCCGCCACGTCAATTTTTGGCGCCGTTGCCGGGGAGTTACAATAGAGTGCTAAGTTATTGATTGGAATTTATTTATTTGAATTTTATTTTATTTTGCTACTATGAGCTGCATGTTTCTTTCATTAAATGACGCGTTCACTTCCTGATCCAAGCTTGCCAGTATTTGATCCAAAGATTGAAAGAACTATTTCACGTATAAAGCAAGCTCGGCGTCCGTTAGTCCTCCCTGAGGGAGAATCTGAAATGTCACGTAAGGAATAAACAAGCTCTTTTTCTACTGATTCAGTTGATTTACGTGCAGGTGACATGGCAGCACCTAGAAGAGTTACTATCCAGGAGGCTGGAGCCCCTAATTTTACAATGCAACCGTTTCAAGCGCATCACCCAACAGTGGCTACAGATTTTGAAATAAAGACTGCACTGCTCAACTTGATGCCTAAGTTTCATGGCTTACCTGCTCAAGAGCCTATCAGGCACCTTAGGGATTTCCAAGCAGCCTGTTCTACTATCAGGCTTGATGGTGCAGATGAAACTTCTATTCTGTTAAAAGCCTTCCCATTCTCTCTTGAGGGAAAGGCGAGAGAGTGGTACTACACTTAAACCGCAGCAACTGTTTCTGACTGGGATACGCTTAGAAGAGAATTTTTGGAAAAAATTTTTCCAGCTGAAGTTACTGACAAACTGAGGAAAGACATTTCCATGATTGTTCAAGAGGAGTCTGAGACTCTCTATGAATACTGGGAGCGCTTCAACAACCTTCTGGAAGCATGCCCCCACCACATGATTGACAAGATAGTGTTGCTCGGCTACGTCACACAGGGCATGAGGCCCCAAGATAAGACCATATTGGAAAGTGCTAGCAATGGGTCTATGAAAAAGTACAAGACCACTGATGAGGCATGGCAATTGATCAGCGACTTGGCTGAATCTACTAGGAATTATAGGCAGAAATAAGGCCGGTCAAAAGCTGTTGCAGAGGTATCTTCTAGCAAAGAAACTACTGCTCTGACTCAGAGTATATGTGAAATGACCAACTTATTGAAGCAGATGCAGTTGAATCAACAACAAGCGCAACAAAGCCAACAATTAGTCCCACAGAGAGTGTGCGGGATCTGTGCTGATTATAGCCATTATACTGATGAATGTCCACAGCTCTAGCAGGAAGACAACACTGTGGCAGCCACTCATAACTTCTATGACCGCCCCAACCAAGGATACAATCAAGGTGGCAGCTACAACCATGGATGGCAAGACAATTCCAACCAAGGTTGGAGGGATAATTCTAACCAGAGTTGGAGGGACAACAATAACAGAGGAGGCAGAGATAATCAAGGATATCAGAGGTGGAATAATAACGACAACAGGCAGCAGAACCAGAACCAGCCTTACAGAGCACCTCACCTGAGGCAATCCCAAGCAGCACAGCACAACCAACAACAAGTTCCGCAGATCACTCAATCAAATTCCTCTCCGAGTGATGAAGCGCTTCAATCCATTGCACAAGGACAAAGGAACATGGAAAGTTCACTTAATGGCCTAGCATCCGCTATACAAGCTGTCATCTCTCAGCTGGCATCACCCAATACTTCAAATACTCAACCTGCAAGCTCTAGTGGGATTCCCTCTCAACCCTTACCCAATCCAAAGGGTGGCATCAATGCCATCATCCTAAGATCCGGAACCACATTTCAAGAGAAGAATTAGGAGGAGCCAATCCCATCAGAACACGCCTCAGCTGAAGAGGTGGTGGAAGTAAAGGATGCTGAAGAGGAAAAGGACGCACAAGATATGGGTGAAGCAGAAGAAGCTCAACCACAGAAGGAAGCACCAAAGGATGCAGACACTGCAGAAAATGCCCTCCCTATTCCATTTCCACAAATTGCAAGGAAGCCCAGGAAGTAGATGGAACTTGATCCCAAAATGGTAGAAATATTCAAAAAGGTTGAGGTAACTGTTCCCCTTTTTGATGTTATTCAACAGGTACCTAAATACGCAAAGTTTCTAAAAGATTTATGTATACATAAAGACAAAATTAATGAATTAGAAACTATTCCTTTAGGTAGTTCTATATTTGCTTTAATGGGAGGTATACCTGAAAAGTGTAGAGATCCAGGTCCATGCATGGTTAACTGTATTATTGGAGGTGTGATATTTTCTGACTGCATGTGTGATTTAGGAGCATGTGTAAGTATAATGCCTTTGTCTATATATGATACTTTGAGGCTCCCTCCCTTAAAAAGGTCGGCAGCTCGTTTTGTGTTAGTAGATAAAAGCATTATTATAGTGGTTGAAATTGCTGAAGATGTATTAGTGAGCATTAAGGGGCTCACATTTCCATTTGACTTCTATATCCTGGAAATGCCCCCTAATGACTCAGGAAGGCCATCATCAATCCTGCTTGGAAGACCATTCCTGAAGACTTCAAAGTTCAAGCTGGACGCATTTTCTGGAACTTATTCTTTTGAAATAGATGGCAGAATAGTGAAATTCAGTTTACATGGAGCTATGGAGCACCCTCCAGATGATCTTTCTATCTTCCAGTGTGACATCATAGATGAAACTGTGGCTGAAGTTCACCAGGAAAAATTAGAAGAGAAGTACACAGGACAAGGTCCAAGTGTGGGGACACTTTCAGAGGACAATGAGGGCACTTTGCCCTTATTACCAACTCCGGATGACCCAGAGCCTGGCCATGAGCAGAA
Source organism: Arachis ipaensis (assembly GCF_000816755.2). NCBI lineage: Eukaryota > Viridiplantae > Streptophyta > Magnoliopsida > Fabales > Fabaceae > Arachis > Arachis ipaensis. Next base: position 53,387,218 of record NC_029792.2, read on the forward strand.
ATTAGAATTAAAGCCCCTCCCTCCATACCTCAAGTATGCTTACCTTGAGGACAAGCAGAAGTTTCCAGTTATCATTGCAAGGGAATTCACTTCCTAACAAGAAGAACAGCTACTCAGTGTGCTGAGGAAACACAAGAAAGCAATTGGATGGAGCCTGGCAGACATAGTAGGCATCAACCCTCAAGTTTGTGAGCACAGAGTATTCCTAGAAGAGGGAAAAAGGCCTGTCCATCAACCTCAAAGAAGATTGAATCCCACCATCTTAGAAGTTGTCAAGAAAGAAGTGACTAGGTTACTTGAAGCAGACATTATTTACCCCATCTCAGATAGCGAATGCGTTAGTCCAGTACAAGTGGTACCCAATAATTCTGGAATCAAAACAGTAAGAAATGAGCATGGAGAGCTTCTAACAACTAGAGTGCAGAATTCATGGAGAGTTTGCATTGACTATAGGCGTCTCAACTAAGCCACTCGCAAGGATCATTACCCCTTGCCATTCATTGATCAGATGCTTGATCGCCTGTCAGGTAAATCCCTTTATTGCTTTCTAGATGGTTATACAGGATATTTTCAAATCCATATAGCTCTTGAAGATCAGGAAAAGACTACTTTTATATGTCCTTTTGGCACTTATGCTTATAAAAGAATGCCCTTTGGCATATGCAATGCACCAGCTACTTTCCAAAGGTGCATGATGAGTCTTTTCTCTGACCTTATTGAGAACTGTATAGAGGTTTTTATGGATGATTTTAGTGTTTATGGTGATTCATTTAGCCTTTGATTGGATAGTTTATCTAGAGTATTAGATAGATGTGTCAGTACAAACCTTGTATTGAATTTTGAAAAATGTCACTTTATGGTAAAACAAGGGATTGTACTAGGACATGTATCTAATACTGGCATTTCTATAGATCCAACAAAGGTGGATTTTATTTCTAGTTTATCTTACCCCTCCTCTGTGAGGGAAGTCCGTTCGTTCCTTGGCCATGCAGGTTTTTACTGGAGATTCATTAAGGAGTTTAGTAAGGTAGCACTACCCTTATACGGACTACTGCAGAAAGATATCGAGTTCGAGTTCAGTAAGGATTGCAAACAAGCGTTTGATAAGCTAAAGATCGCCCTGACTCAAGCTCCAATTGTTAGAGGACCAGACTGGAGCCAGCCATTTGAAATCATGTGCGATGCTTCCAATCATGCAGTAGGAGCAGCACTGGCTCAGCGTGAAGGTAAGGATCCTTTTGTAATTGCTTATGCGTCTAAGACTTTAGACACTGCTCAGTCTAATTACACTACTACTGAGAAAGAGCTTCTTGTTATTGTTTTTGCTCTGGATAAATTCCGAGCCTATTTACTTGGTACTAAAGTAGTAGTGTAGTCAGACCACGCAGCTCTAAAGTATTTATTAGCTAAAAAGGAGTCCAAACCAAGGCTTATACGTTGGATACTGCTACTACAAGATTTTGATTTAGAAATTAAGGATAGGAGTGGTAACCAGAATCTAGTGGCAGACCACTTGAGTCGCCTTGAGCACATTAAGGATACCTCCACTCCTATAAATGACAATTTCCCATTCGACAACTTACAAGCAGTATCTGAAGTAGTCCCTTGGTATGCACCTGTAGCTAATTATCTAGTTAGCCGCACTTTTCCTCCAAATATTATATATGGGATGACCCATATTTATGGAGATGTGGCACTGACCAGGTAATTAGATGGTGTGTGCCTCAATCAGAATCCCAATCCATTTTAGAGGCCTGCCACTCATCTGAGTGTGGAGGACATTTTGGCCCTCAAAGAACAGCTAGAAAAATTTTAGACTGTGGATTCTGGTGGCCTACCCTTTTTAAAGATGCTGCTGAATTTTGTAAATCTTGTTCTCCATGCCAAAGGTTTGGTAATATATCCAAGAGGGATGAGATGCCTCAACAGACTATGCTTTTCTGTGAAATTTTTTATGTTTGGGGCATTGACTTCATGGGTCTATTTCCAAATTCTAATGGTTATTTTTATATATTGTTAGGTGTAGATTACATTTCTAAATAGGTGGAAGCAATTCCTATCCACACTGATGATGCTAACACTGTTGTTTCCTTTGTTAGAAAACACATTATTTGTCGCTTTGGATCACCACGAGCAATCATGAGCGATCAAGGCACCCATTTCTGTAACAGAAGACTAATAGGATTACTGAAGAAGCATGGGATAGTTCATAAAGTGGCAACAGCCTACCATCCTGAGACTAATGGGCAAGCTGAGGTATCTAACAGAGAAATAAAGAGTATATTGTAGAAGATAGTCAAACCTAATAGAAGAGACTGGAGCACCAGGATACAAGATGCACTCTGGGCATACAGAACAGCATACAAGACACCCATTGGGATGAGTCCCTTCCGCTTAGTTTACGGAAAATCCTGTTACCTTCCAGTTGAGGGAGAGCACAAAGCCTTTTGGGCAGTAAAGGAGTGCAATATGGAATTTGAAAAAGCCGGAACTGAGAGAAAGTTGCAACTGCAAGAATTAGAGAGCCTACGCCTAGAAGCTTATGACTCAAGGCTGTACAAGGAAAAGATGAAGACTGTGCATGATAAGCACATCAAGAGGAGAGAGTTCAAACCTGGGGACTTTGTCCTCCTTTACAAATCTAGACTGAGGCTCATGCCAGGCAAGTTGAGATCAAGATGGGAAGGTCCATATAGAGTAGAGAAGGCCGAGCCATACAGAGTTTTTCACCTGAGTCATCCCTCAAGCTCTAAATTCATCAAAGTCAATGGACATCGCTTAAAGCTATATCATGGTGAGAAGGTGATAAAAATCAAGGAGCTAGAGATCTTCCTCTTGGAGGATCCACCCACAGCAGAAGACTGAGCTAGTGGAGCGTCCAACTTAAGGACGTTAAAGCAAAGTGCTGGGTGGGAGACAACCCACCGTGGTATGATCATTTCTTTCTTTTATTTCTTTATTTCCTTTCTCATTAACTCTTCTCAGTACTAGTGCCTATAGTTTACATCTTCATTTGCATATTGCATATAAAAAAAAACAAAATGGGGGCACGCGACGCGATAGTGTTGCCGACGCGCCCGCGTCACAGGTGAGTAAGAAAGAAAAATAAATTGAACAGAAAGTCACGCGGGAGCGTGGCTGGAGGTGTGCCTTTGGCACAATTCACCCCACGCGACCGCGTCACTGACGCATCCGCGTCATGTGGGAATAATAGCTCCCACGCGTCCGCGTCACCCACGCGGATGCGTGACCTGAAAATCGACGTAAGAAAGGGTGCACGGCCGAAAGTTGTGCTGGACTGGTGCTAGGCGCACAAGCCTCACCATGCGAACGTGTACCCCACACGTCCGTGCCGTATTCCAATATTGGCCACCCACGGGATCGCATCCACCACGCGACCGCGTCATCCTGGAATTTGGCAACAATGAGTTTCGAACAGAGAGTTGTGCGAGCGTGAGGCTGCCCTCGCTCCAGTAGCACAAAACGAGTCACGCGTCCGCGTGACCGACGCGACCGCGTCGATTCATATAAGCGCCATCCGCGTGAACGTGTACCCCACGCGTCTGCGTCGCTTGTGCCGCACAGCCTATCCTAATCTGCCAAAATATCTTATCTTTCTCCCCGGCCCCAAATCCTATTTTTTCTTTTACCTCCTTATTTCTTTCTTCCCTTTTTCTTCCTTCTTCCTTTTTTCCCACTTTCTACTTTCTCTCTCTCTCACCACCATTAACAACGTTTTTCTTTTCTTCTCCCTCCTTAATTTTCTATTCTTCTTTTTATTTTTATGTTTTCTTCTTCTTTTCTTTTTCTTTTTACTTGCATTATCCAAGTTTTCTTTTTCTTTCTTTTTCTTTTAATTGGTGTTGGAAATTTATTAGGGTCATTATTATTCCTTATGATTTTCTTGTGGATTGTTATGGACTTGTTTGACAATTATATATTAATTTTTAAGGGTTGCTTGCATGTTCAATTCAATACTTTTAATAGCTTATTCACCATGCATGCTATGTGTTTGTGAAAATGCCTGTATGGCATTGTGCACTATTTTTTGATATCTTTTATCCTACTCCTCTAAAATGCTTGCTTTTCACAAAAACCCTTCTTTTATTTTATTATTTGAATATAATCGATATTACAAACAGGTTATTAGTTTGAAAGGCTTGGTAATCTAACTTGGACATTGAATGCTTGATCTATGCTACTCATGCCTTTGCCTGCATGCTAATAAACACCTTGCATTTACTTGTCCCCATATGCACTTGCTATATTTTTATTGATGATTTTCCACATGTAGTCATGACCATGTGCTTACATCATTCATCTTTTAATGTGCAATGATTACCACCTTCCCCGTTCTCTTCCTTGCTCTTACCCTTGTCATTTTTACATACTTTCTCTTTTCTTTCTTTTAGGATGGCCACCAAGAAAGGTAAGGAGAAAGCTACTCCCAAATCAACAGCAAGGAGAGGAACCAAACGAGCTTTAGTGGCAGAGCCATCTTCAACTGCAGTTAAGCCCTCAACAAAAAGAATTAAGAGGATTATAAAGGTTGATGAAAAAGAGAAAGCCTTCCCAGCAAAGGACACTGCACGATTTACCAATCGCTACTGTGAGCAGATGTTTCCCATACTGGCAGAAAGGAGTTACAACAACGAATACCTTCTTATCCTCCCGACCCGTATTGCTGAATTTGTTGAGCCACAAATTGAACGAATACAATGGGGTTTCCTACAGAGATAGCCACAGTAGGATAATCTTTCCTGGGTAGTCGAGTTCTACTCTAATTTCCACCTGCCAAACCTGCAGTCTGTCTCTGTCCGTCAGAAATAAGTCCCCATTACAGAAGAGGCCATTCAGCGAGCTTTAGATCTCCCCCCTACTCCAGAAGGACTGGACGCATTTCAAGAAGCCTCACTCAAGCGCCAGACATACCAATTTGACTGGGATGCTGTTCTCAGAGTTATCGCACTACCTGGCAGCAGATGGATCTACGGATACCATCGTTCCCGACCTAAGGGAATATCGGCTTCCGCACTTACCTTGGAGGCTCGCGTATGGGCACAGATTATGTCCCATTACGTCTTTCTGAGCACTCACGAGTCCTCCTTCACTGCAGACACGGCCGTTCTACTATGGTGCATCCTCACAGACCAACCTCTAAACCTACCAAGACACATCCGGAATGCCATGCCACGTACAAATTGCGGGTAACTTACCTTTTCCCGCCTTGGTTTCAGATCTCATCTCAGCAACCGGAGTCTCCTATAGAGCTGGAGACGCCAAAGCCATGCTCCCACGGGATGATCAGTACGTCCCTAACGGGAAATATATCAGACCTCCAGCAGCCACTACAAGCCAGCCTACTGAACCGGCTGAAGACATTCCTCCTTCAACACCACAAGCACCTACAACAAATCAACTGCTCCATCAGATACTCAAAAGGTTGGATCGGCAGGAACACAAAGCAAAGCTAAAAGAGCGCCGTAACAAGCGCCGATTCACATACCTCAAGGAGCTACTTAAAGGAAAATACAGAGACTCAGACACCCCGGACTCCACTTCGTTTACCAGCACAGGGAGCCATGACGGTCCCGACTGTGGAGATACTGCTCCCAGCCAACCTTTGTTCCTGACAGATGGCACCGAGGACGGTGCAAAGCCTTAAGTGTGGGGAGGTCGGTCAGTACCTGACTTCCGGAGGTAATTTCTCTTCCCTAACACCAATAAAATAGAATATTTAGTTAGTTCTTCTTTTGTAGAATAGGATAAATTGCATAGTAATAGGTTAGTTGCATGCATGTTCTACTTGATTGAAAAAGATAATAAGTTTCTTTTAAGACCCTATTTTTAGAACAATTTTACTAATTTTAATCAAAACTTTTATGTTAAATTTGCTTGAAGTTGTATTTGGAACATGATTTTTGAGCTAAAGAACACACAACCTGTGAGACTTTGAGCCTAAATACATGGTTACATTATTTAACCATAAATATTTTTTTCTTGTGTGTTTACTTCTCTATGATTGTAATCTATATTTTGTTTCATCCTATATGTCCAATGTTTAATATATTTATATGCTTGCATATGATTGAGGCCATTATTTGTTTAGCTCACTTATCCAAATTAAGCCTACCCCTTAAGTTACCTTTGTTAGCCACTTTGAACCTTTAAATCCCATTTGTTCTTTATTTTACCACATCACTAGCCTTAAGCGGAAAAATAATTATATATCCCAATTGAATCTTTGGTTAGCTTGAGATATAATTGTGTGTTAATTGAGTATGGGAAGATTGTGGGAATAAAAGATAATAAGGGAATGTGTCATGATAATATAATGGGAATTTGGGTACTTACTCATGTGAAACTGTAAAAGAAAAATTAAAAATCTATGTGCATTGATAAGTTGTGTTTATTTAAAAAAAAATTTCAAAAAATATTCAATAAATAAATAAGGGGATAAATTACCCCAATGCTAAGTTAAAATTCAAGGATCAATGCATATATGATCAAATTAAAATAAAAGTTGATACATGAGTAAGGAAGGTGAAAGGGAAATTCTGGGTAGCTAGGTCTGAAATTTAAGTTATATAGAATATATATGTGTGTTAGGTGAAAGCTTGGGTTAATTAAAGATTCAATTTATAAGCTTACTTAGCCATATATGTACCCTTACCCCTTACCTTGGCCCCATTACAACCTTGAAAAGACCTCATGATGTTTGCATTGGTATATTAAATGTTGTTGATTAGTTAGGAGAAGAACAAGAATTAGAAAGCATGATTAGAGAAGGATAGAGTGATTACCCTATACACTAGAGAGACTAGAGTGTACATACATCATCAGTGAGGGTTCAATGCATAAATTCTATGTTCCCTACTTTCATGAGCTACCTTCTTGCATTTTTATCTGTTGTTACTGTATAAGAATTGAATTAGTGGGATTTGATTTGTGATTGTCTTGAAGAGCTTATTTATTTTTGACCAAGTGAACAAGAATCATATAGTTGCATTCACATATATAGGTTGCATTGCATTGCATGAGTTTTACATATTCCTACTCATTCATTTTATCTCCTTCAACTAAGCATGAGGACATGCTAATATCTAAGTGTGGGGAGGTTGATAAACCATTATTTTACGGTTTATATTGTGTTTAATTGTGTGGTTTTATCAAATCTTTACCCACTTATTCATTAAATTAGCATGTATTTACAATTCCTTCCTAAAATTACTCCATGGTTGAAAACTTGCTTCCTAGAGACTTTTAATTATGTATTTTAATTCTCCTTTATTCCATTCGATCCCGTGATCTGTGTGTTAAGTGTTTCAGGCTTTATAGGGCATGAATGACTTTGAGATTGGAAAGGAGGCTTGCAAAAATGGAAGGAACACAACAAATGGAGGAGATGACAAGCGAGAAGTGATGCGGACGCATGGCTCACGCGACCGTGCAAAATAGAGGAAATTGCAGTGATGCGCTCGCATGCCTGACGCGAACGCATGGATTGGAAACTGCACAAGTGACGCGGATGCGTGGACGATGCGCACGCGTGGCAAGGCAAAACGCTGGATGATGCGAACGCCTGGATGACGCGATCGCGTGACGTGCGCGATCTGCAGAATCTACAGAATTTGCTGGGGGCAATTTTGGGCCCTGTTTTGACCCAGTTCTCGGCCCAGAAAAGCATATTAGGGCCAGGGAACATGCAGAGACCAAAAACAACATTCATTCCGCATAATCTTAGTTTGAGATCTGATTTTACTCCTCTTCTAGGTTATCTCTCTACACGTTCATAGTTCTTAGGATTTTGATTTTATTGCTTTTTGGATTGGGATATTAAGAAGAGTTATTACCTCCGTCAAGACTTCATCATTCTAGTTTGTTTCCTTACTTCTCACTTACTCTTTCATATCCTTAATTTATTCAGAGTTATTGTTGGATTAGTTTTAGAATTTATTAATACAACTATTTTTATTTTAATTGATCCTTTTGATTATTATTTATCATGTCTTTCTTTATTTCCCTTTCTTATTTTGCAAAGTTTGCATTCATAATGAGCGAGTAGTTCCATAACTTGATTGGGAATTGGTTGAAAGGAGGACCTTGAGTTGGAATGCTCAAGAGTAAAATTATAGTTGGGTTTAGCGTTGGGTCGCCCTCTAGTCACTGACACTAGTCCTTCCGAATGGAGAGGATTAGAACTTGTGAATAGAAACTGACTTCCAACTTGCTTAACTTTCCTTTATCTGGTAAATGATAACTGAGCAGACAACCTTCAATTATCACTTTTATCTTGGGAGAACTCCATCAAGGATAGGGCTTCCTGTTTATCAACTCAAACCATTTTAGAAAACATCTGATTAATAAAATAGCACATCTTTCTACAACTCGTTAGGAGACGACCTGGGATACATACTCTCAGTATTTTAATTCTAATTTTGTGACAACCCTTCTAAATTGATAAGCGGATTTTTAGTTGGTTAATAACTATACTTGCAACGTATCTCTTATAATAATTTCTTAACTCGCCAATTTCCGCCACGTCAAAGGTCGACGTCAATAAAGCACAATCTAAGAAACAAAAAGTTGTATTACCTTGAAAAAGGCAACGAACCAAGGAGTCCCAAGGTATAGAGGAAACCACAAAGGGACTGATTCACTCGAAAACTCTCTCAACAATTTTCTACCGGCAAGTGCACCGAATTGTTGTCAAGTAAAAACTCACTGTAGAGTGAGGTCAAATCCCACAGGGATTGGTTGGTTCATCAATGTTAATTGGAGAATTGTTCTAGTTGAGCGAAATCAGAATTGAATTGAGATTGCAAAATGTAAATTTGGCGGGAAACGTAAATTGCAAGAAATTAAATGACAAAAATTAAAGTGCGAGAAATTAAATGATCGAAGCTTAAATTGTATGAAATTAAATGGGAATGGGGAGTTAGCATGAAATTAAAGAACAGAATGTAATGAGAATGGGTAAGATCAGAGTAGGGGATTCATTGGGTTTTAGGAGATATTAAACTCTCCGGATCAAATCATTTTCATCTCTTCCTCAATCAATGCATTCATTGACATTGCTTGGAAATCTTAGATGATTAGATCCCAATGTCTTGGCTCACCAATCTCTCTAATCATGAACAATTGCCCAATGTCTTGATTTAATTGCTCATGGGAAGAGTTGAAGTTCGGTCACTGATTATACCACACAAATTCATAGATCAAAGTATTGGTAGGATTAAATGTCACAATATCCATCCAACCCCCAATCTAATCCAATGTAAGAAAGCAATTCTAGCATGAATTCTTGATCCCTCTCTCAAAGATCCAAAGAATTCCAATTATGGATAGCTTCTCTGTTAAGACAACTATCCAATTGAATTATGATCGAAAGCTTTCTAACAAAAATCAAGAGAAAAGAAATAAGAAGAAGATGAAAACTACTATTGATCCATTGAATTACAATAGAGCTCCCTAATCCAATGAAAGAGGTTTAGTTGTTCCTAGCTCAATTCAAATTACAAAGAAAGAAAAATACAGAAGAAAAGTGCAGAAAAATGAAATCAGGGAATTGAACTCCCTGAGCCCCCGCTCAGGGCCTCCCAAAGCTCCTTTCAATCTTCAACAATTCTTCTATTTATATCCCTCTTCCCATCTTCAATTGGATCTTCAAGTACTTAGATGTGGGTCTTGGCCTTGATTGTGGATTGGCTCCTAATGCAGCTGAGAAGAGAGAGGTGTCAATTGTGCAATTCAGATATCAACGTTTAAGTCCACGTTTTTTGGCAAACATTGAGTCAAACGTCCCTTTGGAAAAATGGGTTTTGGTTGCTATCATTGGCGTTTGACTCAATGTTCAAGTGCCAACATTCTTCTACCCACGCGTACGCGTGCTTTGCGCATTTGCGCATTTGGGTCCAAAATACGCATCCACGCGTGCGCGTAAGCTACGCGTGCGCGTGGATGCGAAAATTTCCAATTCCAGATTTTGCCTTCTCCTCGTGCACATTGGCCTTAGCATTGGACTACAAACACTCCATCCAACGTTGGCACATCCACACATGCACGTCACGTACGCATGGATTATCTTTTTTTCAATTTCCAGCAAGCAAAACATTAGGGGAAATTGCACATCAAGCCGTTAGTTTGTCCTCTTGTCAATGTTGCCAATTTCATGCCCACTATAGTGTATTATATATGGTGGCAAAGCTCTGAATGTCATCTTTCTAAACCAATTGGAATTACCTCAATTAGACATCTACAACTCAAGTTATGCTCCTTTGAAGGTGACAGGGTCGCTGGCGTCGGTGTGCAATGTTGGAGGCAACATTGGCAAACCAACGTGGTCAAAAATGCTAGATTCTAGAGCCCAAATGCATTGTCTACTGATGAGGTAAAAACGATTCCACACAAACTCACCGGCAAGTATACTGGGTCGCATCAAGTAGTAATAACTCACAAGAGTGAGGTCGATCCCACAGGGATTGATGGATTGAGAAACTTTAGTATGGTGATGAATTTAGTTAAGCGAATATTTGATGACTTGGGTTAAAATTCGATTAATAAAAGAGCAATTGCAAGGAAACTAAAGTGCAGAATAGGAAATTGCAGAATCTTGAATTACAGAAAGTGTAAATTGCAGAAACTTAAAGTGCAAGAAATTAAAAGAGCTGAAACTTAAATTGCAAGAAAAGTAAATGACTGAAACTTAAAGTGTAAGGAATTTAAATTGCTGAATTTAAATTGCAGAGGAAAATTAAATTGCATGAAGAATAAAAGGATTTGGGTAATGGGAATCAAAAGAGAACTGGAAAATGTAAAATGCAATAAACTAAAGGACTCTCAGATGACAGAATTCTAATCAGAAACAGAAAAGTAAAATTTCAGAAGAATTGAAGAAGAATAAATCCTAAAATGGAAATTGACAAGTGCAACAAAACAGAAAGAAGCTTCAGATCTCAATTGCTCTCTTAACAAAACAGAAAAGAATTTGCAGAAGAAGGTAAAACAAGGAAGTAAACTATGATCAGATCTTCAATTCATAAAACTATCAAAGGCAAAATGAAAGAGAACTTCCAAGATGAAGAAATTCAGAAGAATTCTTGAATCTGAAGTCAAAATCCAAAACAGAAAAGTGAAGGTTGCAGAAGAGAGAAAGTGAAACAGAAAAGAAAACTCATATCTGATTTCAATTCTAAAATTCTAAAATAAAAACTAAAAGAGAACCCCCTAATGAAATCAAACTCCTAGCTATTTATACACTTTCTAATTATGACTTCCAGTACTTGGAGTGGGCTTTCTGGCCTTGCATGAAGTGGATCAAAATGTCACTTGGTTGTAGCTCCCAGTGGAATGTTGCGTTCTCAAAGTGAGCGCAGCGTTCATTTTCCATGCGTGCGCGTCCCTGACGCGTGCGCGTCCTTTTGTGCATTTCGCCCATCCACGTGTACGCGTCATGTATGCATACGCGTCCTATCAGTCTTCAGCTCCAAATACGCTTGCGCGCCATGATCACGCATACGCGCCTTCAGCAGCGTTAACTTAGTGAGCGCTACGTTGGGTTAGTGAGCGCTGCCCACGCGTGCGCGTCCTCTGCGCGTGCGCGTGGGTGGCTAAATCTCCAATTCATGCTTTAGCGCCAGCCACGCATGAGCGTGCTTTGTCCAGGTGCTCCATCGACGCGTGCGCATCATGCACGCGTGCGCGTGGATTGCAGAACTTTGCCTCCAAATTTCAATCGGCCGAAAATGCTGAGTAATTTAACGTAGCGCTCTCTTTGAAAACGAGCGCCAAACACACCCATGCGTACACGTCATGCCCGCATACGCGTGGATCTTTAAGTTTTGTTGCCTGAAGCGTAAGTGTCCCGTACGCGTGGGCGTCGCTACTAAGCGTGGCGCTCTTTATTTGAACGCAACATTATACTGCAGTGCTTCTCCTTTTCTTCATTTTCTCTCCTAAAATCAACCAAACAAGCAATCAAAGTCCTACCAAAATCACAAGAATTTGCATCATTCATAATAATCACTTAATTCTTGTATAAATCACATGATTTTGTATAAAATACATGATGTTTGATTGAATCAAATTAATCATGAAATTCCCTTCCAACCACTTACTTATTGTGCAAGAAAGTGTATAAAACCTAATGAAACAAATGAAAAATGCTTGTGAAACTAGCATAAGATGACTTGTCATCATAACACCAGACTTAAATCTTGCTTGTCTCCAAACAAGCACTAAAACATGAGAAGAAATGAAATGAAACAGAGAGGCATATATGTCCTTGTTTAGTAGATAATTGAAATTGTTTCATGGGGTTTTATGCAGACAAAATGCAGCCCAATTATTATCAGCTTTCAAATGTGAAATGTCTCTTTGAGGATTAGCTAGAGTTGCTGCTATAATGCCTTATTCTTTTATTATTCCCTGTTATATTTTTCCTTCTTTCTTTTGCTTCAGAAACTTATTTCTTAATGCTAGCTCAATGTCAAGTGTTGTAGCAGCCTTTTGGCTCAAATTTTCTCAACACTTTTTCACTACAAACACTTGGCTCACATTTCCTCTTAGGAACATTGATGCCCAGCACCTCTTTGGGTTACTAAATACTTTGTAGCTAGGTTGCTCTTGATATTGGAATTTCGGTTGGTAATCCCAGATTAGTTAAACCAAGTTGCTAAGTTTTAAAAGACTCCTCAGAACCTAATTGTCCAAGCAGATCCTAGTACAACAAGCACCACAGGCATATATCCTAAGTTCCAAGCTATTGGTGTCTAGCCTTAGTACTTGTTTCTTTCATTTTTGTTGCCAACTCTTGGCTTTTTCTTTTCTTTATCCTTCTTACTTTTCTTCCTTTTCAAGAGATACTTATTAATTAAAGGCTTCACAACAGCAACTAAGTTCACACTACCAGAGACATTCTATCCTGCAGTAGTTATTATTGAGCTTATTATCTAATCAAGCAATTACCACGACCAAACTTTATTATTACTCCTACTACAATGGACAATCACTTTCTGTTTCAATATTTTCTCTTATTTATGCAAGGGAAACAAGACATACATTCAAGAAGATGAAAATGAAACAAACATGTATACCAGATCACTTAATTTGAATATTAAAAGTAAAGACAGAAGACAGAATGCAGACAAAGATAGGCTAATCAGAAGGGGTACAATTAATCTTCCAACTAAAACACAACAGGATATAAACAGCGAGTAACAACACAACCTTTTTGGTATCTTCTTGCTTAGTTTTTCATCATCATTCTTGGCTTTTGTGCTTTTTTTGCTGATGATGCACAATCCTTCCAAAGAGTTGCATGGTTTCCTGTAATAGTATTGGAAGTTGCTTGTCCCCCAAGCACTTGAAAATTGGTTAGTATGCATGAATGTTTGTAGGATTTTGAACTTACTTTGGTGTGTGAACAACAAACTTAATCCCTTGCCAATACCTCTTATGCAAAAAATCAATCATATTCTTGAAATCTTATGCCTCTGCTACATGGATTAAAACTAAAAACTAGAAAATAGACAATAGTTGGGTAGTTTCCCTGATTGTTTGGAGCTAGTAACCATTTATGCAGAGGGCAGAAATGTGTTTTTAGATGAAATTTTTTTGTGAAACACCAAACTTAGCATCCTTCATTCACCCATAAATTGTTTTGGTGTGCAACACCAAACTTAGCTCCTTACAATACAGATAACTCTACTTAACCATTTTATTGAAGTAGTTAGGAAAATTAAATTACCTCTAGTTGGGTTGCCTCCCAACAAGCGCTTGTTTATCGTCATTAGCTTGACGTCTTCCTTCTTTGCTTATCCTAATTCCTGAACACTCTCTTCTTTGTTCCAAGATCCTCTCAGATAATGTTTAACTCATTGGCCATTTGCTGTGATTAAATCCTTTGTGGCTTCATTCAGAAGTTCAAGGCTTCCATGTGGGAAGACTTTGGTTATCAGATAGGGGCCAGTCCATTTGGATTTGAGTTTGCCAGGAAAAACCTTGAGCCTGAAGTTATATAGAAGCACTTGTTGTCCTGGTTTGAACTCCCTTTCTCAAGATCTTCTTGTCATGCAACTTCTTAGCTCTCTCCTTGTATATCTTTGCATTCTCATAAGCTTCCAATCTGAATTAATCCAGCTCATTGAGTTGCAATAGCCTTTTCTCTCCTGCTGCTTGAGAGTCAAGATTGAGGAGCTTAGTGGCCCAGTAAGCTTTATGCTCTAACTCCACAGGAAGGTGACAAGATTTGCCATAGATTAGCTGAAATGGTGACTTCCCGATTGGAGTTTTGAATGCTGTTCTGTATGCCCACAAAGCGTCATCCAATTTTCTTGCCCAGTCCTTCCTTATGATCCCTACTGTCTTTTCTAAAATTTTCTTCAGCTCCCTGTTTGCCAATTTAGCCTGTCCATTGGTTTGAGGGTGGTATGGTGTGGCAACTTTATGATTCACTCCATATTTGTGGAGCAGCTTTTCCATCTATCTATTGCAAAAGTGGCTGCCACCATCACTAATGAGGCCTTTGGGCACCCCATACCTTGGAAAGATATGTTTCTTAAGGAATTGGAGGACAATTGGTGCATCACATGTGGTTGTGGCTATAGCTTCCACCCATTTGGAGACATATTCTACTGCCACCAGGATGTATTTGAAAGAATAGGATGGAGGAAAGGGCACCATGAAATCCACACCCCAGAGATCAAATAGCTCCACCTCTAAAATAAAATTTTGAGGCATTTCATTCCTTTTAGTTAACCCCCTAACTCTTTGACATTCATTGCATTGGTGCACAAACTCTCTGGCATCCTTGAATATAGTTGGCCAATAAAATCCACTTTGAAGTACTTTGGCTGCTGTTCTTTCTGGCCCAAAGTGTCCACCATAAGCTGACCCATGATAGTGCCACAGTATACCTTTGATCTCACTTTCAGGAATACACCTTCCGATCATCCCATCTGGACACCTCTTGAACAAGAAAGGCTCATCCCACAAGAATTTCTTGGCCTTATTATGCATCTTTTTCACTTGTTGCTTAGTAAACTCTTGAGGAATTTTTCTTCCCACCTTGTAGTTTGCAATGTCAGCAAACCAAGGTACTTGCTAGACTTGGAGGAGATGTTCATCTTGAAATTTTTCATTCACTAGTTGTGGTGTATCCTGGTTGGCCTCTTGTGTCAATCATGACAAATGGTCTGCCACTTGATTCTTGCTTCCTTTCCTATCTCTTACTTCAATGTCAAATTCTTGTAGCAGCAGCACCCACCTGATGAGTCTTTGTTTTGCATCCTGTTTAGACATAAGGTACTTGAGAGCAGCATGATCAGTATATACTATAACCTTTGAACCAATCAAGTATTGTATAAACTTGTAAAATGCATATACAATGGCCAGGAGTTCTTTCTCTGTGGTGGTGTAATTCTTTTGTGCCTCATTTAACACCTTACTGGCATAGTATATGACATGATGCATCTTATCTTTCTTTTGCTCCAATACAGCACCAATTGCAACATCACTTGCATCACACATTAGTTCAAAAGCGAGTCCCCATTCTAGAGGTGTGATAATTGGTATTGTAATGAGTTTTCTTTTAAAAGTTTCAAAAGCATGCTTACAATTGTCATCAAAGATGAAAGGATTATCAACCACTAGCAAATTGCTCAATGGTTTGGCTATTTTTGAAAAACACTTGATAAATCTTCTATAAAACCCAGCATGCCCAAGAAAACTTCTCACTGCTTTTACATTGACAGGTACAGAGAGTTTTTCAATGATTTCTATTTTAGCTCTATCAACTTCTATACCCTTGCTTGAAACTTCATGCCCAAGAACAATACCCTCTAGTACCATGAAATGGCATTTTTCCCAATTCAAAACTAAATTTGTTTCTTGGCATCTTTTCAATACAAGAGTTAGATGTTGCAAACAAGTTTCAAAAGAGTTACCAAAAACAAAGAAATCATCCATAAAGATCTCTAGAAATTTTTTAACCATGTCAGAAAATATGGAGAGCATACACCTTTGGAAGGTTGCTAGAGCTTTGCCTCCAAATTTCAATCGGCCGAAAACACTGAGTAATTTAACGTAGCACTCTCTTTGAAAACGAGCGCCAAACACACCCACGCGTACACGTCATGCACGGATACGCGTGGATCTTCAAGTTTTGTTGCCTGACGTGTAAGCGTCCCATACGCGTGCGTGTCGCTACTGAGCATGGCGCTCTTTATTTGAACGCAACATTATACTGCAGTGCTTCTCCTTTTCTTCATTTGCTCACCTAAAATCAATCAAACAAGCAATCAAAGTCCTACCAAAATCACAAGAATTTGCATCATTCATAATAATCACTTAATTCTTGCATAAATCTCATGATTTTGTATAAAATAAATGATGTTTGATTGAATCAAATTAATCATGAAATTCCACTCCTACCACTTACTTACTGTGCAAGAAAGTGCATAAAATCTAATGAAACAAATGAAAAATGATTGTGAAACTAGCATAAAATGACTTGTCATCATCCACCCCATACTATTATATATTGTTGGAAAGCTCTAAATGTCTACTTTCCAATGCCATTAGGAGAGCGTAGTTTGGAGCTCTACAACTCGAGTTATACTCCATGGAAGATGTCGAGGTCAGCTGGCCTTACTACATGTTGATACTATGTTCGTCTTTGTACTTTCGGGGCAAGTTTTCTCCCTCAAATTAAGTAACCACCATACAGTGCCATATATGCTTGGAAAGCTCTAGATTCATAATTTTCAATGCCTTTGGAATCACCTCATTTGGAGCTTTGTAGCTCATGTTATTCTTGTTTGAAGTATACCCCTTTCAGGCTGTGAGGAGCAACGTTTCCAGCAATGTTGGAGCACCAACTTTGGCTCCAACGTTGCTTCTCTTTGCTTCCTTTCATGGCTTTCTTTTTTCTTCTTTGCCTTCCCTTTTCTTAGCTTCTTCTTACCTATCATCAACCAAACAAAATGCATCAAAGTATTGCCTTAATCACAAGATAATGCATCATTCATAGCATCAAATAATTCTTTGCATAAATCTCATAAAAATGCACAAAATTAATAATATTTGATTGAATCAAGACAAGCATGAATTTCTCATCCAAATACTTACTTATTGCCTAAGAAATGCATGAAATTACTCTAAAACAAACTAAAAATAGCTTGTGAAACTAGCAAAGATGCCCTAGCATCAGGGACCACGTCGCCATAAAAACACAAAGGTTGAAAAATAACTTCCAAATACAAGCATATCAACATAAACAAAGTCGATGCATCATTCGACACAAATTAAAACATTAAGGACTCAAAGGCTGCCTAAACGACAGCCCAAGAGTTTAAAGTGTTTGTTTTTTAAAATAAAAGTTGCTAGAAAGCAACGAAAAAAGTGTCTGAAATAAAGGTTATCCATAAAAACTTACAAGTACCACGAGGTCCACAGATCGGATTGTACCAAACATATAATCAAAACAGAGATATAAAAAGAATATCATAGGGGCTCCAAGTCTACCCAGTAGTTCCATCTTTGGAAGGAGGGGGAATCATTGATATCGGCGTGGCTCCAACAACTCCGTCTGGGCCATTAAGGATCTCCACATCAGGATCAAGCTCGGCCGAAGAAACTGCAGACGACTCGGTGGCGGGAGCTGTAGAAGCCTTAGCGGGCGTCACAAGAGGAGGACCCTCATCATCATCATCTGGGGCAGGCACAATCTTGCCATCCTCCACCATGTTGTCCATACTAAATAAAGAAAGGTCAACATCAGGAGTAAGAACTCGGACCTGGGCCTTCAGATTTTTATACATGACAGTCATGCTGCTCACCATATGGCCCTAGAGCTCGGCATAATGATGCCAGGGCATTTTGGCCAGTTTCACTGACCTTTTCTTTACTATTTTAGGGTAGTTTCATGCATTTTCTTAGGAAATAAGCAAGTTTTGGGTATAATTTCACTTACATCTGGATTTAAGCATACACTGAGCACTTTACATGATTTCATGAGAATTTTGCATGAATTAGATAACAAATTGGATGATGCATGTCTTATGATGTGGATTAGAACTTTGATGCACTGTATTGCTTGATTTCAGGACAAAGGAAGCAAGAAAGAGCCACGTTAGCAGCCACGTTAGTCTAACTAACGTGACCACCAACGTGGAATGGGAGCTAGCTTGCAACGTTAATGAGAAAAGTAATCGCCAATAACATCCTCGAAAGCCATCATAGCCCACGTGAAGAGTCACATTAACTAAGTTAACGTGAACTCTAACGTGGAAGAAAGAAATAAGGCCAACGTTAGTGACACTCACCTTTGTCACTAACGTTGGACCAAGCTCATAAGTAGCCACGTTAAGAGCCACGTTAACTCAGTTAACATGGACTCTAACGTTGGGAAGCAAAAGAGAAGCCAACGTTAGTGAAACTCACCTTTGTCACTAACGTTGGCCAAGCTACAATGAGCCACGTTAGTTGCCACGTTAACTTAGTTAACGTGGACTCTAACGTGGGAAGTAGGGGCCCCTTGGAACGTTAGTGACAAAGGTAAGTGACACTAACGTTCTCGAAGAATTGGCAAGCCTACGTTAAGAGCCACGTTAACTCCCACGTTAAGTTAGTTAACGTGGAAGCTAACGTGGAGAAAGCAAGTGATCGCCAATGTTAGTGACTCTTACCTTTGTCACTAACGTTCTCGAAGAATTGGCAAGCCTACGTTAAGAGCCACGTTAACTCCCACGTTAAGTTAGTTAACGTGGAAGCTAACGTGGAGAAAGCAAGTGATCGCCAATGTTAGTGACTCTTACCTTTGTCACTAACGTTCTCGAACCCACACTCTCACTTAACGTTAACGCCACTAACATCCTGAGCTAAAGACCCTGCCTACTTCACACTTTCTCTCTGCAAGTAAAGCTAAGCCCACTGCGGAAGATAACTGTTCCAAACTCAAGATCCAAAGGCCCATATCCAAAACTTGAAGAATCAACTAGAAGATCAGAAGAGTAATATATATAGGGGTAGTTTTGAATTAGAAAGTAGCTTCGGGGAGTGAGGAATTTTGAGAACTATTCTCTGTAATATTTTACTTTCTCTGCACTTCTAGTTTACTTTTCATAATGTATTTTTCATCTTTGTTTTCGATTTTCAGAGCTATGAACAACTAAACCCCTTTCATTGGGTTAGGGAGCTCTATTGTAATTTGATGGATCAATACTAATTTTCATTACTCTTCTTCTATCTTTTCTCTTGATTTTACTAGAAAGCTTTCAATCTTCATCCAATTGGGTAGTTATCTTGGAAAAGAAGCTATTCATACTTGGATCTTTTCTGAACCTTGGAAGAGCAATGAAGAGATCATGCTAGAAATGCTTTCTCATGTTGGACCAAATTGGGTTTGGTTGGGTATGGTGACTATAATCCTACCAACACTTGATTTGGGAATGCATGTGGTATAATCAGTGACCATACTTCATCTCTTCTCATGAGCAATTGACCAAGGAATTGGCTATTGATCAAGATTTGAGAGATTGAATTACCAAGGAATTGGAATTCGATCACTTAAGATTGCCAAGGAGATCAATGAATGCATTGATTGAGGAAGAGATGAAAATGAACTTGATCCGGAGAATGCAACATCTCCTAAGCCCAATGAATCCCCATTTCTGATCTTACCCATT
>NC_029792.2:53416649-53454912 GCF_000816755.2 Arachis ipaensis
TCAAACCAAATTCTGCTTCGCTCAACTAGAACATTCCTCTAACTAAAGTTGCTTGACCAATCAATCCCTGTGGGATTCGACCTCACTCTATTGTGAGTTTTTACTTGACGACAATTCGGTATACTTGCCGATGGAAAATTGTTGAGAGACAAGTTTCCATGCTATCAAGTTTATGGCGCCGTTGCCGGGGATTGATTTTTTATCAACAATGACTAAATTGGAGGATAACTAGATTGAGCATTTTTCTTTTATTTGATTTAAATTTCTGTTTGAGTTAATTACTTTCAGTTTTAGTTATTTTCCTCCCTTCCCCCTACTCCTTTTTCTTAGTTATTTACCATTCAGTTCACTAACCCACTAACTATTTGATATATTGCATCACTCACACTAACAGCAATTTTAAAAAGAGTACTTTCTGCATCTATTTCCTTGCTTGTGCCTTGTTGGTTGTATGACAGGGAGAAGAAGCAGGGCTTCAACTTCCTTTGATTCTGAACCTAAGAGGACCTTCCTTAGATTAAGGAGGGAAACAAGAGGAAAGAGAGTAGTTGGTGCTGAGGAAGAGGAGGAGTACTTTGAACCAGACATGGATGAAAACATGGAGAACCATCATGAAGAAGAGGCTCACAACCATGGCAGAGAAGGTCCAGCGCATTAGGCTGGACAAGAGAGAAGAGTTCTGGGTTCTTACATCAACCCAAACCCAGGAAACTGTGGAAGCAGCATCCAAAGGCCAACCATACATGCCAACAACTTTGAACTAAAGCCACAACTCATCACCCTTGTTCAGAACAATTGTTCATTCGGAGGAGGTGTCCAAGAAAACCACAATCAATATCTAACCACCTTCCTGAGGATATGTGATACTGTGAAGTCTAATGGTGTTCATCCTGACACCTATAGACTACTTCTGTTCCCTTTCTCACTTAAGGACAAAGCATCTAAATGGCTAGAATCCTTCCCAAAGGAGAGTTTAGCAACCTGGGAAGAGATGGTGAACAAGTTCTTGGCAAGATTATATCCTCCTCAACGGATCAACAGGCTGAGAGCTGAGGTGCAAACCTTCAGGCAGCAAGATGGTGAGACTCTATATGAAGCATGGGAGAGGTTTAAGGACCTGACAAGAAGGTGTCCACCAGATATGTTCAATGAATGGGTGTAGCTACACATTTTCTATGAAGGTCTTTCTTATGAATCAAAGAAGGCAGTAGACCACTCATCTGGGGGATCTCTGAACAAGAAGAAGACAATTGAAGAAGCCATAGATGTCATTGAGACTGTAGTAGAGAATGACTATTTCTATGCTTCTGAAAGAGGCAATACTAGAGGAGTGATGGAGCTAAACAATGTGGATGCACTGCTAGCCCAAAACAAGCTTATCACCAAGCAGCTGGCTGACCTCACCAAGAAGATGGAGAGGAACCAAGTAGCAGCAATCACCACCTCATTAGCAACCCAAGAGGGAGTGAATGCAGAGGCAGAGGATGAGCAAGAACAAGCCAACTACATTGGAAACTCACCCAGGCAGAACCATGACCCATACTCCAAGACCTACAACCCTGGATGGAGGAATCACCCAAACTTTGGGTGGGGAAATCAACAAGATCAAAGCCAAGATCAGAGACGTCACAACCCCAACAACCATGCAGCTCACCAACATTCCACACAGAGATCATATCAACACCACCCTAACAACACCTCTCCACATCCATACCGAAACTAAAATGACCCAACTCACCCATCCACTCTCAACTCACCATCATCTGAAGAAAGACTCTCCAAAATTGAGACTCTACTTAAAGGCATATGCAAAGAGATTCAAGATAATAAGGTATTCAAAGAGGAGTTGCGAGCTAGTATCAAGAACCAGGGGGACACCATCAAGAGGCTGGAATTTCAAGTGGGATACTTATCTGAAAAGATTCCCAAACCTACTGATAGCTTCCCAAGTGACACAGAGAAAAATCCGAGAGGTGAAGCAAAGAAAGTCAGATGGGAAGATTGCAAGATGGTTACTATAAGTAATAAGAAGACTGAGGAAAAGCAAGATAAGCCATTAGAACAACTTGGAGAGACATCAGCAGAGAAACAGGAAAAGGATCACCAAGAACCCAAAATTTCACAAAAAGAGCTGACACAGAAGGAGCTACTGAAACTCTATGCACCATTTCCCCAATTACTCAATGGTGCTGTAGAGAAGAGAATATACTCAAGGTTTCTTGACCTGTTTGCATCCCTCCATGTAAACATACCATTCATCAAGGCCCTCCAACAAATGCCCTCATATATTAAGTATATGAAGGAGCTGTTGACCAGGAAAAGCACACTCAAGGGAGGACAAACAATAGTGATAAATAAGGAGTGCAATGCTCTCATTCAACCAGAGTTGCCTATAAAAAGGAAGGACCCAGGGAGTTTTCACATCCCCTGTGCCATAGGAGAAATAATGTTTGATAAAGCACTCTGCGATTTGGGAGCAAGCATCAACTAAATGCCTTTATCCCTTATGAAAAGGCTGCAGATCAATGAGATAATACCCACAGATGTAGTTATCAGGCTGGCTGACAAAACTCAAAAATAAGCAGTAGGAGTGGTTGAAAATGTGCTGGTGAAGGTGGGAAAATACTTCCTTCCCACAGACTTTGTCATCTTGGACATGGAAGAAAGTCACACTCACTTAATCATATTGGGAAGACCGTTCTTAGCTACAGCCAGAGCACTCATAGATGTGGAGTGAGGGGAGCTAATTTTGAGGATCCATGATGAACAACTCAGCTTCAATGTCTTCAAACTCTCACAAGAAATAGATCATAATGAGATACTGAGGGAGGAGGCAAGCACTGAAGCACAACCAACACCTCTGGGAAACCACTTGGTTGAAGAACAAGGCAATCAGCAGCTGTCACAGCTCAAGAAAAATAAGGAGGAACCTAAACCACCAGAGTCATATGAGACCAGTAACAAAATTCCCTTAGAAGAAGAGGGCACAAAGAGCAAGGAAACATCAAAAGGGACAAAGAAGAAGGCACCAAGGGGGTGGAGGAACAAGAAGATCCCTACAAAGGACTTCTCTCCAGGGGATAAAGTAATCTCAGCTTACTTCCCAGCTATTCCCCCCGATCTCCCCACCATCCCATCTCAGCTACCTAAGGTCTTTACCATCAACAGAGTTCTCTCTCTAGAACATGTAGAGATCCTTGATGAAGCCAATGGATATAGGTCTACTACAAGAAGGGAAGATCTGAAGCATTACCAACCGCCATGACAAAGGCAAAACGTCAAGCTAGTGACGCTAAAGAAGCACTTCATGGGAGGCAACCCATGATTTACATGCTTTTAAAAGTAGTTAATAATGCAAGGTTCAGGGATTTCAAATCAACTTGACATGGACTTGAATGAATCCTTGTGTGCAACATATAGTGAAGAACAAGTTTGGTGTTCAAGGCACACTAAGAGAATATCAATGTAACCCATATCATGTCACTCTTAGGGGCCTTGAACAAATCTTTTACACCACACGACACCAAACTAAGTTTGGTGTTGCCAATGTTGCATACATAGATATTCAGTTAATCAGTTGGTTGGCGTTCATGAATACTACTTAGTTAGTTATAAACAAAAAAAAAACTTAAAAAAGGTGGTAGTTGTTCCCATTTTTATTTTGCCGCCACTATCCACACAATTAATAATTACACTTTTTCTTGTTTCGTAGGAAAATTGAGTGGACAATCGAATGAGGAGGGCTCGGCCACTTCATGAAGGGAGAGTACACACGTGTCTCAAGGGGAAATGCATTGAGAAATGTGTCATGCAACATTGAAAGAATGAGACCCTTGAAGACCGAACTAATCTCCCTCATAAAGATGATGATCCTTGTGCTCATCCCCTGCAGAACCCCATTCGTGCATCATACACCAACCCCATCAATCCACACCTTTCATCCACACACCACTTCCCTATATAAGTGGTTTGCACTAAGTACACCCTTAACGTTCCAATTTCACTCCCCACACTTCTCAGTCTCGAAACCAAACACTCTTCCCCTTCATTGCACCAAATCTTAACCCAACCGAATTTCCTCACCTATCCATACCTTCCACCACCTTCACACATCAACTCCTACTTATGGCATCATCAAGCTCCAAGAGGCAAAAGAGGAAAGAACCGGTAGAGAGCGTCCCTTTCGATGAAAGGAGATTCAAAACTGCGTTCCATGAACAGGAATTTGAGCGGATAAAGCTCAAAAAGATACTGCCTGAGTTAACATTCCAAATCAACGAGGATGAATGCCCACAGATTCGAGAGAAGATTGAACAAAGAGGGTGACAAAGGCTCACGAACCCAAAGGGGAAGATCAATGCAAACCTCATCAAAGAGTTCTATGCAAATGTGGTTAGAGAAGACAAAACCAAGGCCCCAACCTTCAAAAGTTATGTAAGAGGTAGAGAGGTGGACTTCAGCCCAAATGCTATAACAAGAACTCTTCAGCTGAAATCACCACATTTTGATGAGCTTAGTTATCATGCAAGGATAAATAAGAGCCCTGACAATGATGAACTCGAAGAAATAGTGACTGACATATGTGTCATAGGAGCTGACTAGGAAAGGTATGCGGATAAGAGACCCCGGTTCATCAAGAGGGGAGACCTTAGCCCGGAAGCCAAGGGATGGTTTGAACTCGTGAGGAGGTCTATCCTCCCAGCTGCAAATAATTCAGAGGTCAATATTAATCGAGCGACTATGGTACATTGCCTAGTACAGGATGGAGAAATCAATGTGCATGAACTCATAGCTGAGGGGATTCAAGAGTCAGCTGAGAAGGTTGATTCGGGTGCCAGGCTTTGGTACCCCAGCACCATTCTCAGATTGTGTACAAAGGCCAAGGTAGTCTTTGAGGATAGCAATCCAGACTGGGTGAACCCTGGGAGGCTAGTTACACTTCAGCGTCTGATCTATACTACGCCCGCCCAACAACAAAGAAGACCTCAAATAGGAAAGCGAAAACCAAAAGAAGGAGCCCACCAAGAAGAATCTCATCAGGAAGAACACCAACAAAGAGAATATTATGACCCAACCAACATAAACCTGAATCACATTCATGGAGCCATTGAGGAACTAGCAAGGAGTTATATGGAGGGACAAGAACAACAACTGCATGTTCAAGCTCAAAGGATGGATCGTCAAGAAGAACTCCTTTCTAATTGGATGAATCAACAAGGGGAGTGGCAGAAACAGCAAATGGAATATTATTCCCAGCTCACTCAAGCCATCAATCAAGTGTTTGAAAGGCAAGAGCGTCAAGATAAGTGCCTTCAAGAACTCAACCAACGCCAGCTAGCTCAGACGAAGGCATTCAATGAGTTCAGTGTACTTAATGAAGGACGGCAACTACATAGGGAGGAGTTCAACATAAACACTCAAGCCAAATTGAACTACATGTCTAGTCATATGCATAATCTACACTATGACATCCCTACATATGATGAGGTCCAAAAAGATTTTGTAGAACAAGAAGAAAGGAAGGTGAAACAGCAGAAGGAAACACTAAAAAAGAAGATGGAAGATGCTGGTTTTTGGAAGAAGTTGATTGGAAAAGGCAAGGGAAGTGGGGGTACAAGCACTCAAGAGAAACACAAAGAGGACAAGTAAGAGGAAGAACATGGGCAACCCCATGAGTAAAAGGTGGTGGAGTTCCCTCTTTGTTCCATCTTTTTCAAGCATTAAATAAGGAAAATCATGTATGAAATAGGACATGCTTCCATGATAGTTTAGGATTTTCAATTATGTTTTTAGTATTCTACTTGCCTAGGTCTATGATACTAGTCAAGTTGCCTGTTTTCAATTCCATCCTGCTTATTATGTTGCTTGTCTCCTTTTGAATCAAATAAAAAGAGAATGTGTGTTATCAAAGACCAGAGTGGAGTTCATATTGTGGAGTAAGTTCCTTAGTGTGTGATGTGGTCATAAGTTAGCTAAGTTGGTTCACCAACAAGGGTGGGAAGACAACTATCTGTCCTGAATCATATGCTTGAAACACACCCCATGAAACTAGCTAAATATCAAGATCCTAATAAGAAAAAAGGGAAAAGAACAATAAGAGTTGAAAAAGAAAGAAAAGTTAATAAAGAATAAGGCTAGGCACCAAGGGTTTGAAACTTGAGAGATGTGTCTGTGGTGCTCCTGTACCAAGGATCCGCTTTAGAGCTCGGCATAATGATGCCAGGGCATTTTGGCCAGTTTCACTGACCTTTTCTTTACTGTTTTAGGGTAGTTTCATGCATTTTCTTAGGAAATAAGCAAGTTTTGGGTAGAATTTCACTTAGTCTAGATTTATGCATACATTGGGCACTTTACATGATTTCATGAGAATTTTGCATGAATTAGATGACAAATTGGATGATGCATGTCTCATGATGTGGATTAGAACTTTGATGCACTGTATCGCTTGTTTTTAGGACAAAGGAAGCAAGAAAGAGCCACGTTAGCAGCCACGTTAGTCTAACTAACGTGACCACCAACGTGGAATGGGAGCTAGCTTGCAACGTTAATGAGAAAAGTAATCGCCAATAACATCCTCGAAAGCCATCATAGCCCACGTGAAGAGTCACGTTAACTAAGTTAACGTGAACTCTAACATGGAAGAACGAAATAAGGCCAACGTTAGTGACACTCACCTTTGTCACTAACGTTGGACCAAGCTCATAAGTGGCCACGTTAAGAGACACGTCAACTCAGTTAACGTGGACTCTAACATTGGGAAGCAAAAGAGAAGCCAACGTTAGTGACACTCATCTTTGTCACTAACGTTGGCCAAGCTACAATGAGCCACGTTAGTTGCCACGTTAACTTAGTTAACGTGGAAGCTAACGTGGAGAAAGCAAGTGATCGCCAACATTAGTGACACTTACCTTTGTCACTAACGTTGGAATGAGCCACAATGAACCACTATGAGCCACGTTAACTCTCACGTTAACTTAGTTAACGTGGAAGCTAACGTCGAGGATAGAATGATGAGCCAACGTTAGTGACACTCACCTTTGTCACTAACGTTGGAGATGGCTATCATTACAACGTTAGAAGCCACGTTAACTTAGTTAACGTGGACTCTAATGTGGGAAGTAGGGGCATCTTGGAACGTTAGTGACAAAGGTAAGTGTCTACTAACGTTCTCAAAGAATTGGCAAGCCTACGTTAAGAGCCACGTTAACTAAGTTAACGTGATTGTCACTAACGTTCTCGAACCCACACTCTCTCTTAACGTTAACGCCACTAACGTCCTAAGCTAAAGACCCTGCCTACTTCACACTTTCTCTCTGCAAGTAAAGCTAAGCCCACTGCGAAAGATAACTGCTTCAAACTCAAGATCCAAAGGCCCATATCCAAAACTTGAAGAATCAACTAGAAGATCAGAAGAGTAATATATATAGGGGTAGTTTTGAATTAGAAAGTAGCTTCGGGGAGTGAGGAATTTTGAGAACTATTCTCTGTAATATTTTACTTTCTCTACACTTCTAGTTTACTTTTCATACTGTATTTTCCATCTTTGTTTTCGATTTTTAGAGCTATGAACAAGTAATCCCCTTTCATTGGGTTCGGGAGCTCTGTTGTAATTTGATGGATCAATACTAATTTTTATTACTCTTCTTCTATCTTTTCTCTTGATTTTACTAGAAAGCTTTCAATCTTCATCCAATTGGGTAGTTATCTTGGAAAAGAAGCTATTCTTACTTGGATCTCTTCTGAACCTTGGAAGAGGAATGAAGAGATCATGCTAGAAATACTTTCTCATGTTGGACCAAATTGGGTTTGGTTGGAAATGGTGACTATAATCCTACTAACACTTGATTTCGAAAATAGTTGAGAGACAAGTTTCCATGCTATCACATAATCGTCCTGAGTAGATTGGAGTCTCTCCTTAGTTTCTAACAGCTCGCCATAAGTTTGAGTATAGCTCTCTTTGTATTTTTTAGCCGTCTCCCCAGCCAGGTTAGCAGTTGCCTCCGCCGTAGTAGCACGAAACTTTTCCTTCTCTACATCAATCTCCAATTTAGCAACCTTAGCATCCAGCTCATCCTTCAGACCCTTCACCCTATCATATTCAGCCTTGGCATCCTCCAAAAAGGCCATGGTAGCATGGACAGGGGACTCCTGGATAACCCGAGATAAAGCTGCACTGAGATAGGCCATCCGAATGTTGTTGCTGGATATAAAATCGAGATGATGCAGGATGGAGACATCATCCAAAGGAGCTTTACCATGAGGAGCAATCAATTCTGTGGCAAAGGCTACACCATCGAACTCTTTGTCATTCAAATTATCAGACCCAACAATCTTTTGCTTCTTGAGAGGAGGACTGACGTTAGGATTTTTGCCAGTAAAGAATGTCATAAAAACAGTCGCGTTGTAGATATAGTCTCTAAACTAACAAAAATCCCTTCGTACAAACGTTTTGGTTGTCACAAGTAACAAACTCCTTTGAAATTGATAACCGAGTATTTAAACCTCGGGTCGTCTTCTCAAGGAATTGCAGGGAGGTATGTTCTTATTATTGGTTATGAGTTGTAAATTGGGGTTTATTAGGAGGTAAGGCGGGAATATATTGAATGACAGTAAAATAAAATAATAACAATAAAATCACTTGGCAAGGTATGGAGAATTGGAAGTCCTATCCTTATCAATTACGATGAGAATTGGGTTTTAATCCCACTTTGTTAACCTCTAACTATGAAGGTAAATCAAGTTGATTAATTAGCTTAATCCTCAGGTCCTAGTCAATTCCTATGGAAAGACTAGAGTTATTGGAGCAACTCCCAATTTCAACCACTGCTTTATTTGACAGTTCAAGCGTTACCAATAAATCAACCAAAGCCAAAAGGGAAAAATCTAAATTATTTAAATAAAGGAAAGCAATCATAGATCTGAAAATACCTCAAATTAGCACTAATAAAGATATCAAATGTAACATGGAAGAGTTCATAAATTAAATTAGAAAAATAAATAAAAATAAAGAACCTGGGATTGAGAGCTACTCCTAAAACTAAGAGAAATCCTAAATCCTAATCCTAAGAGAGAGGAGAGAACCTCTCTCTCTAAAAACTACATCTACTCCTAAAATTGTGAATTATGTAAGCCTTCTCATGAATGGATGTAGTCCCTCACTTTATAGCCTCTAATCTGTGTTTTCTGGACCGCAAACTGGGTCAGAAACAGTCCAGAATTCGCTGGTTCCGAATTTTGCCACGCTGTATTTTCGTCACTGTGACGTGGCCGCATGGATCACGCGGTCGCGTCGCCTAGCATCAGGGAAACTACAACATATTATATATCAAATCGAAGTCCCAGACGTTAGCTTTCCAACGCAACTGGAACCGCGTCATTTGGACCTCTGTAGCTAAAGTTATAGCCGTTTGAGTGCAGAGAGGTCAGGCTGGACAGCTTAGCAATTTCTCCAACTTCTTGCATTCTTTCCACTTTTGCATGCTTTCTTCCCATCCTCCAAGCCATTCATGCCTTATAATATATAAAAACACGTAACACACATATCAAGGCATCTAATGGTAATAAGAGAGGATTAATAATAAGCAAATATAAGATCAAAGAAGCATGTTTTCAATCTAAACACATAATTAGGAAGGAAATATAAAACCATGCAAATAGTATGAATAAGTGGGTAAAGAGTTAATAAAAACCACTCAATTGAGTACAAGATAAACCATAAAATAGTGGTTTATCAAGGACTAGCTGATGTAGGGGAAGAGGAAGCGCCAGAGGTCGAAAAAGGGGGATCAGTAGGAACCGTCCAGACTCTAGGGTCGGGATGACCTTCCTCGGCTCCTGGGGATTAGAGGCTGGCTTCTTCGGAGGCAATTGAGAAGAACTCTCCCCCGACGTCTTCTTGGACAAGTTCTAAGCAGCAACTGCCTTCTTGGCTTTACGAAACATCTTCATAGAATCGGAGGAAGACACCATCTCTGAAAAGAAGCCAGCAAAAAACATTCATACAATAAATAACGACGAGATCACAATCAATAAAAGAAAACTAATATGAAGGATAAGATCTAACACTACCTAGCTCAGAACGGAGAAGAGTGGGATCCCCTAAGAATTTTTTGGTGTCCAGATGAGGAGGCTCCCCCCAATGCTCCTCTAAAAACACCCACAAAAGCCTGCTCGACCTCATCTAAACTTTCTCAGGGATACTTAAGAACTACGGGATCTTTCTGCCACTATAAAGGAAAGGTCGGCTCATCGTTTTCATCCAGGAAGAAGGGGCGAGCACCCTCAACAGCTCGGACTTTGAAATAATAATTCTTAAAGTTCAGAAAGGAGTCATCAAACATGGAAAACACTTTTCTACCCTGGGTAGCTCAAAAGGAGATCCAAGAAGCTTTCTTATTGGTCGCCCCAGGTTTAGTCAGCACAAACAAAAAGAGAAAAAGAGATAGCGTAGGTCGGACACCCAGCTCTTGGCAAAATAGCTGGAAAATCTTCATAAAAGCCCAAGAGTTCGGGTGAAGCTGTGAAGGGGCCACATTGCAGTTCCACAAG
Source organism: Arachis ipaensis (assembly GCF_000816755.2). NCBI lineage: Eukaryota > Viridiplantae > Streptophyta > Magnoliopsida > Fabales > Fabaceae > Arachis > Arachis ipaensis. The sequence goes on from NC_029792.2 coordinate 53,427,198, forward strand.
AGTTCGGTCTCAAATTCAGTAAAAGGAAGGGTAATACCGAACTGGGTAAAGAAGTAGTCAGAAGCATAGAAAAAAGGACGCTCTGCCTGAACTAAAGGAGGGAAACTAACTCTCTCCTCAGGATCGGGCGATACCAGTTCATAATTCTTCTCGTCATCCCTACTACTACAATCCCTATGAAACCTCCTAAGCCTCTCACAGTACTCAGAGTCGGCTATAGTAACACACATCAGGACTATAGAATCTAACCAATCGGTCATACCAGTAGGGACCTTTGTGGACATCTCGACAATATTCCTATGAGAAGACATATAGTAACTACACCTACAGCAACAAAATATAAATGGTCACTACCAAACAACTCGGATAGCAATAGTAAAGGAAAAAACAACCAACAAGCAACAAGTATGGCAGCAAAAGGACACCCCCAGGGTTCACATAAAGCAAAGAAATCAACACCAAAAGCCCAGGGGGCACCCTTTGGAGGTAACAAACAGAACACAGTAAGAGAAATGTCGCAAAATACAACAAAACCCTAGACTTCTCAAACAAGTAAACATCGGGAGTTAGTGACAGAAACCTAAGCACCTACATTTCTGAAGCAAATAGAAATAAAAGAATCGCAACTTTGAAGAAATAAAGGAATACAAAAATCACCAGAAAGCTTCAACCTTTTTCAAAAAAGAAGCTTCGCAAAGATCAAAACTTTGTACAAAAAGAAAACATGCAGGAGTAAAGCGCAAAGGAGGGCGACAAAATAAAATACGTAAAACAAAAGGCGTGAAGCAAAAGCACTAACCTGCAGAAGAAGACGAGCGAGCAAGCAGCAAGCCATGAACAAACTCCACTAAGAGACGAAAAATCCAAAAATCCAAGAAAGAAACAATCTTGGAGTGCTGGGGCAGTCAGAAGATGACCGAAAGGAAGCTTCTTTTCACTGAGTAAACGGAACAGGAGGGAAGGAAGAAACTGAAAGCAAAAGTCTAAACCCTTTCAATTTAAAAATTAAGCGAGGGAATGGAACAGCAAAGGGAGTTAAAAGCCCTATTAAAAGGCATTAAATAGCGTGTTCGTATTCCCAAGGAGGTAACCCCCTTGAGGAACAAATGCAGCAATAAAGGAGCAAAGATAAACAATGCTTCGTATTTAAAAATAATGTAAAACTGGCGAAAGGAGGAGCAGACTGGAAAAAGATGCTTAAGCACGACTTCCCCAAAGAGATCGAGGCTCAGAAAGCACGAACTCATGGAAAGGTTCGAGCTCAAGCAGGGGCATTGTTCATACCCTGGACCGAGCTAGTAGGTCTGGGTTGGACGAAGACAAAGTGACCGACCTCTTGTAAAGGTTGGTAGTCACCGACCTCTCCCTAAAGAGCTCGGCCAAATCACCATAGAAGCCCAAGCAGGCCCAAAAGAGAGGATCACCGCTCACCAGAAGGCGATTCAACAAAAGATAAAGATGTTCTCCACAAAAGATAAGATAAGATAACCCTCTTATCTTAAAGGAAGATCATCAAGCATTACTATAAATACACTGGAGCGCCCAGGTATAACTGGTGCACGAAATCGTGATCGTTCATTCCTTGGTAACGGTGCCAAAAACTTAATGCGCACGTTCATATTCTTAGTTCTTTTTCACAACTTTGCACAACTAACCAACAAGTGCACTGGGTCGTCCAAGTAATAAACCTTACGAGAGTAAGGGTCGATCCCACAGAGATTGTCGGCTTGAAGCAAGATATGGTCACCTTGTATATCTCAGTCAGGCGGATTCAATTGGTTATGGAGATTTGATAATTAAAAGAAAAATAAAATATAAAATAAAGATAGAGATACTTATGTAATTCATTGGTGAGAATTTCAGATAAGCGTATGGAGTTGCTTAGTTCCTTCTGAATCTTTGCTTTCCTACTGCTTTCATCCAATCCTTCATACTCCTTTCTATGGCAAGCTGTATGTTGGGCATCACCGTTGTCAATGGCTACATCCCGTCCTCTCAGTAAAAATGGTCCAAAATGCACTGTCACCGCACGGCTAATCATCTGTCGGTTCTCGATCATACTGGAATAGGATTCAGTAATCCTTTTGCGTCTGTCACTACGCCCAGTACTCGCGAGTTTGAAGCTCGTCACAACCATCCCTTCCCAGATCCTACTCGGAATACCACAGACAAGGTTTAGACTTTCTGGATCTCAAGAATGGCCGCCAATAATTCTAGCCTATACCACGAAGACTCTGATCTCATGATCAGGAGACTAAGAGATACACATTCAAGATTGTTTGCATGTAGAATGGAAGTGGTTGTCAGGCACGCGTTCATAGGTGAGAATGGTGATGAGCGTCACATAATCATCACATTCATCATGTTCTTGTGTGTGAATGAATATCTTAGAGAAGAAATAGGCTTGAATTGAATAGAAAAATAATAGTACTTTGCATTAATTCATGAGGAACAACAGAGCTCCACACCTTAATCTATGGTGTGTAGAAACTCTACCGTTGAAAATACATAAGAACAAGGTCCAGGCATGGCCAAATGGCCAGCCTCCTAAACATGTAGAAAATGATCTAAAGATGATCAAAAGGTGACTAACACAATAGTAAAAAGTTCTATTTATACTAAACTAGTTACTAGGGTTACAGAAATAAGTAAATGATGCAGAAATCAACTTCCGGACCCACTTGGTGCGTGCTTGGGCTGAGCATTAAAGCTTTCATGTGTAGAGGTCTTACCTAGAGTTAAACACCAGTTTGTAACTTGTTTCTGGCGTTTAACTCTGCTTTGCAACCTGTTTCTGTCGTTTAACTCCAGAATAGGGTAGAGAGTTGGCGTTGAACGCCAGTTTGCATCATCTAAACTCGGGCAAAGTATGGACTATTATATTTTGCTGGAAAGCCCTGGATGTCTACTTTCCAGTGCAATTGAGAGTGTGCCATTTGGAATCATGTAGCTCCATAAAATCCACTTTGAGTGCAGGGAGGTCAGAATCCAATAGCATCTGCAGTCCTTCTTCAGCCTCTGAATCTGATTTTTGCTCAAGTCCCTCAATTTCAGCCAGAAATTACCTGAAATCACAAAAAAAAGACACAAACTCATAGTAAAGTCCAGAAATGTGATTTTTATTTAAAAACTAATAAAAATATACTAAAAACTAACTAAATCATACTAAAAACTATCTAAAAACAATGCCAAAAAGCGTATAAATTATCCGCTCATCACAACACCAAACTTAAATTGTTGCTTGCCCCCAAGCAACTGAAAATCAAATAGGATAAAAAGAAGAGAATATACTATAAATTCCAAAATATCAATAAAACTTAGCTCCAATCAGATGAGTGGGACTAGTAGCTTTTTGCCTCTGAACAGTTTTGGCATCTCACTTTATCCCTTGAAGTTTAGAGTGATTGGCATCTATAGGAACTCAGAATTCAGATAGTGCTATTGAGTCTCCTAGTTCAACATGTTGATTCTTGAACACAGCTACTTTATGAGTCTTGGCCGTGGCCCTAAGCACTTTGTTTTCCAGTATTACCATCGGATACATAAATGTCACAAACACATAACTGGGTGAACCTTTTCAGATTGTGACTCAGCTTTGCTAGAGTCCCCAATTAGAGGTGTCCAGGGTTCTTAAGCACACTTTTCTTTTTGCTTTGGACATTGACTTTAACCGCTCAGTCTCAAGTTTTCACTTGACACCTTCACGCCACAAGCACATGGTTTGAGACAGCTTGGTTTAGCCGCTTAGGCCAGGATTTTATTCCTTTAGGCCCTCCTATCTATTAACGCTCAAAGCCTTGGATCCTTTTTACCCTTGCCTTTTGGTTTTAAGGGCTATTGGCTTTTTGCTCTTGCCTTTTGGTTTAAAGAGCTTTTGGCTTTTTCTGCTTGCTTTTTCTTTCTCTTTCTCTTTTTTTCTTCTTTTTTTTTCGCAAGCTTTTGTATTCACTGCTTTTTCTTGCTTCAAGAATCAATTTTATGATTTTTCAGATTATCAATAACATTTCTCCTTTTCATCATTCTTTCAAGAGCCAACATATTTAACATTCATAAGTAACAATATCAAAAGACATATGCACTGTTCAAGTATTCATTCAGAAAACAAAAAGTATTGTCACCACATCAAAATAATTAAACTAATTTCAAGGATGAATTCAAAATTCATGTACTTCTTATTCTTTTGTAATTAAAGCATTTTTCATTTAAGAAAGGTGATGGATTCATAGGACATTCATAGCTTTAAGACATAGACACTTAAATACTAATGATCATGTAATAAGACACAAACATAAATAAACATAGAGCATAGTAAACGAAAAACAGGAATATAAGAGCAAGAAGATTAAGGAACGGGTCCACCTTAGTGAGGGTGGCATCTTCCTATTCTTGAAGAACCAATGGTGCTCTTGAGCTCCTCTATGTCTCTTCCTTGTCTTTGTTGCTCTTCCCTCATAGCTCTTTGATCTTCTCTAATCTCATGGAGAATGATGGAGTGCTCTTGGTGTTCTATCCTTAGTTGTCCCATGTTGGAACTTAATTCTCCTAGGGAGGTGTTGATTTGCTCCCAATAGTTTTGTGGAGGGAAGTGCATCCCTTGAGGCATCTCAGAGATTGCATGGTGAGGAATTTCCTCGTGTTCTTGTTGAGGTCCATGATCTCTTGTTTGCTCCATCCTTTTCTTAGTGATGGGCTTGTCCTCTTCAATGAGGATGTCTCCCTCTATGTTAATTCCAGCCGAATTGCAGAGGTGGCAAATGAGGTGAGGAAAGGCTAACCTTGCCAAAGTGGAGGACTTGTCAGCCACCTTGTAGAGTTCTTGAGGTATGATCTCATGAACTTCTACTTCCTCCCCAATCATGATACTATGGATCATGATGGCCCGGTCTATAGTAACTTCAGACCGGTTGCTAGTAGGAATAATTGAGCGTTGGATGAACTCCAACCATCCTCTAGCGACAGGCTTAAGGTCTGGTCTTCTCAATTGAACCGGCTTGCCTCTTGAGTCAACTTTCCATTGAGCTCCTTCCACACATATGTCCATGAGGACTTGGTCCAACCTTTGATCAAAGTTGACCCTTCTAGTGTAGGGGCGTGCGTTTTCTTGCATCATTGGCAAGTTGAATGCCAACCTTATATTTTTCGGACTGAAATCTAAGTATTTCTCCCTGACACAAAAATTGTTGTCGGTTAGGAATTTCTCTTATAGAAAGAAGAATTTCGTTGTAAGCATAGCTCCAAACCAACAAACAACTCTCACATCAAATTAAATTTGGTTGTCACAAATAACAAACCCCAAATAAGAATTAACAGAAGTATTTGAACTCCGGGTCGTCTCACAAGGAATTGTAATGAAGTGCTCAATTATTGGCTATGAAGGGGGTAAGGGGGGTTGGTTTTATATTTTTGCAAGAAAATAAATGGCAAGAAAAATTAAATGACAAGAAAGTAAATAACAAGAACTAATAAAAGAAATGGAAAGAAATCTTGGCTAGACATAGGTAATTGAGATCAGCATGCTTGTTAACAAACCATATATTGATAATTATGAGAGGCCAACCTATTAAGTCTACTTCCAAAGCCTTAAGTACGTAATATCTACTCCTAGGCTTGAACTACGTCAAATAGGCTTGATCACATCAACCCATAAGTCCCAACCTACCTACTAATTAGATTAGTAGTGGGTTGGCGTCAATGAGTATCAATTTGATCACCAAGGGTTCTCAAATCACCAAATCATTGAGACCCAATGACTCAAGATCACTCAATTCCCTTAGCAGCCTAGGCCAAGAGTCAAGAGAACTACTCAAAAACTAGAAGAAACATTTTATCAAACACTTAGTGTGCAAGAAAAGTAAACATCATAAAATGTAAGAATTAAAGGAACCCATGACCAACATAAGCAAGAAATCAATAATAGCAACTAAGATTAACAGAAAAGAACATGGAAACATAAAAATTGCATTAAAGAAAATTGAGATCCAACAAGGTTCATGAACACAAAAGCAACAAATTAAAGGAAATGATTAAGAGAAACTAAGAAGATTAAGATGTAATAACAAGAAATTAACAAGAGAAAACTAAATCAAAACAAGAATTGAAAGTGGATTTAAGAAAATTAAATCTAAACTACCCTAAATTCTAGAGAGAAGGGAGAGCTTCTCTCTCTAGAATTCTAGCCTAAAACATGATGAAAACTAAATTATTATTACTTGGTTCATTCCCCCTCCAATCCTTGGGTTCAATAGCATCAGAAATAAGTTAGATTGGGCCCAAAATGCTTCAAAAATCGCTGGGGGCGATTTCTCTTTAGTGGCGGGCCACGGATAGCATCGACGCGCATGCGTACATGGCACGTGCGCGCCCCGGAACGCGAAGTAACATATAGTAAATTTTATACAATTACAAAGCCCCGGATGTTAGCTTTCCAACGCAACTGGAACCGCCTCATTTGGAACTCTATAGCTCAAGTTATGGTCGATTGAGTGCGAAGAGGTCGGGCTTGACAGCTTTACGGTTCCTTCATTTCTTCATGAGTTCTCCCACTTTGCATGCTTTTCTCCTCACTTCTTCCATCCAATACTTGCCTTTCAAATATATCAAGGTATCGAATGGAATAAAAGTGAGTTAAAATTACCAATTTTAGGGCCTAAAAAGCATATTTTCACATTTAAGCACAAATCAAGGGAGAATTGCAAAACCATGCTATTTCATTGAATAAATGTGAGAAAAGGTAATAAAATTCCCCAAATTAAGCACAAGATAAACCATAAAATTGGGGTTTATCAAATCTCCCCACACTTAAACTAAGCATGTCCTCATGCTAAGAATAAAGAAGGATAAGGAACGGGGTATGAACATTTATTCAATGCAAAGAAACTATATGCACCTATCTATATGAATGCAGCTGAATGCAAAAATGATTCTACCTACTTGGTTAAAAGTAAATCAATCTCCAAGAACATGTATGAACAAGTAGGGCAAAGGTCATATGACGATTCATAAATCCTACCAATTCAATTATCAAAATAAAGTTCAAATAGACTTGCAAGAAGAAAGCTCATGAAAGCCGGGAACAAGGAATTGAGCATCGAACCCTCACCGGATGTGTATCCGCTCTAGTCGCTCAAGTGTATAGGGTTGATTCACTCAATTCTCCTCTAATCATGCTTTCCAAGATTTGTTTTTCTTCTAACAATCAACAATTATTCAATGCATGCATACATTCATCATGAGGACTTATTCATAGGTTATAATGGGGCTAGGGTAAAGGTAGGGATGCATATGGTCAAGTGAGCTTGAAATTTGTATTTTTGATTAGCCTAAGCTCTCACGAAACACATATAACAACCTATATAATTTTAATACACAACCTAGCTACCCACGATTTCCACTTTTTCACATACTCATGCATTCTCTTTAATTAACATTCCATATGCATTGATTTTTATTGAACTTTACTTTGGGCATTTTTGTCCCCTTTTTTTTGCATTTTTTTTCTTTTTTTCTATATTTTATATATATATATATATATATTATATGTTTTTTTTATAGTATATACATTTCATATTTTTTTCTTTTTTTTCTATATTTTTTTCTACATTTTTTTCTCATTTTTTTTCAAAAGTATATACAAACGTATCAATGCATATGGTTTTACATATAGTGCATGAATATGTACCCAATTCCCAATATTTTTAACAAAAATAAAAACTACACTTTTACCTCAACCAATATCCCAAGTTTCCCATACTCAAATGATACACACCCTCACTAGCCTAAGTTAATCAAAGATCCAAATTAGGATATTTATTGTTTTTCACTTAAGGGTAGTGATGTGCTAACATTAAGAACAAAAGGGATTAAATAGGCTCAAAATTGGCTAACAATGGTTGATGAAAGGTAGGCTATTTGGGTAAGTGAGCTAAATGAAATGATGGTCTCAATCATATAAATGCATATATACATGGAATAATGGACATAAAGAATCAAACAAATCAAAGATTACAATCATAGAAAGAGAATAATACACACAAGAATGAAAATAAATGGTTATAAGATGTAACCACACAATTGGGCTCAAAACTCACATACTTGTGTTCTTAGCTCAAAAATCATGTTCCAAAATAAATTCTTTAAGCAAGTTCAACAAGAGAATTTTTTTCGAATTGGTAGGGTGCTTTAAAAATAATTTTTCTTGGAAAAGAAATCATCACCCTAACCAAGTAGTCCTAACATAAAAAGAAAGTGGTAAAAATATGTACAAATTTTAACTAACATGCAATCTATCATGCAATGCAACAACTAATCTAACAAAGACAAAAATTAAAAATTGGTATTGAAAAAGGAAGTTGTTACCCATGGAGGTCGGTCGGACGACCTCCCCACACTTAGAAATTTGCATCGTCCTCGGTGCATGCAAAGAAAAGCAAGGTGGATGGTTGCTACAATTGATGAGCTCCTTCAAAAGGTTGTGCGGGTGAGTTTGTTCGTTGCCCTATTTAGAAGCTTTTCCATTCCTTTCCTTCTTTGTGGCCAACCGAAAAGGAAAGAGAAAGAAGGATAATTAAGCCTATAACAAAGATATCAAAGCAAATAGAACATAGGCGGGGGCTAATGCCAAATACAAGTACGGTTCTCAAATACATAGTAGCTACAACATATAAGTGAGAAAACAATATAAGCTAAGGGCATATCAACTAATACTTGATGCAAGAGTAAAGTCAAAGCACAGGGAAATGACATGAAGAGCATGATGCATCAAACTTAATCAATAATTGACACAAACAAGATTAATGATAAGCATGAGAGTATTTTCTCCCATCCTAACTCAATGATGATGAGGTACAAAAACAAGAGATCATGAGTCAGGAGGAACTAAAGAACTAATCTTGTGTGTAGAGCAAGTATTACGATTAATGCCAAACAAGTCACAAAGCACCAAGATTAACTAAGTAATTCTCAACAATTGAATATAAGAATTCAACACCATTATTAAAATAAGAAACTTGGAAAATAAAAGGGAAAATAAGTTACAAAAATAAAATTAAAATGCAATGAATGAAAACAAGGAAATACAATAAAAAAAATGGAAGAAAAGAGAAAAAAAAATTTTTATTATTATTTTTTTTAAATTTTTTTTAATTATTTTTTATTGTTATTATTTTTTTTTAAAAGAAAGAAAAAAATTTCCAAGAGAGGAAGAAGAAAGAAAAAAATTAGAAAGAAAGAAGAAGGAAAGAAGAAAGAAGGAGAAAGGAGAAAGGAGAAAAACATGGTGCAAATCCGCGCATATGCGCCATGCGTGCTTGGGCACGGATGCGACAGGGACAATCGGCGCGCGCGCACCATGCGTGCTTATGCGTGGATCGCCTGGCACAAAGTAGGCATAAAGTAGGTACAACTCTCGGGTTTTAGTATTAGGAGTTGTGAAACCACATCGGCGCGCGCGCGCACTGCGCGCTTGGGCACCGATGCCCGCTTTTTTTTTCTTTTCTTTCTTTTTTTTAAGAAGCAAAAAACAGAATTTAACACTCTCCTAACCTATAAACATTCTAAAGTAACCAAAATTCAAATTTAACAAAAATCTTTAACTTTTTGAAAAATTTTCAAAGACAAAACAAATAAAACTTGTACTTCAAGCAACCTACTTTAACAACAATCTAAACTAATCAAAACACACTACTGCAACCTTTTATCGAAACAAAATGTATAAGAGTATAGAAAAGAAGAAAACTACCTATAATGGCAACTTGAATCACTTATTAACCAAATCTAAAAGAGAGTGGGAAGAGTTTACCATGGTGGGGTGTCTCCCACCTAGCACTTTTAGTTTAAGTCCTTAAGTTGGACTTATGGGGAGCTCCTCTTAAGGTGGCTTGTGCTTGAAGTTATCCTTGAACATCCACCAATGCTTGAGTCTCCAATAAGCTCCATTCTTCAATTTTAATATCTTCAAACTTTGATGGAGTTCTTCACAAACCATGAGCTCCCAAATTTGATTTTCCTTGTGCGATTCGGGATCCCACACTTTGATTTGACACCCATCTTCAAGTTGCTCATCACAATTCCAATTGCGTGATTTAGCCTTAGAATTCTCAAAGAAGCCTCCAAACAACTTCCTAGACCCATGCAATTTGGTTCTACACCAACCATTGCTATTCAACTTCGAGCATGCAACCATTATGAACTTAGAGTGACGTGTCCAACCACCACACAACTCTCTCCTACTCTTAACTCCACAAAGAGCTCTAAACTGACCATCATTTTCAATCAAACCATATTCAAGTGGGAAAGTAAAGATTAGAGATAAGAATTTTACCCACTTGAATGTTGTGTAGGATGGTGACTTAGAAAGGGGGACCTCCCCACACGTAGCCAATGTGAGATCCATTCCCTTGTGCTCTTTCTTTGCATCTTCCACCTCTTTGCAAGCTTTTTCAATTTCAATTCCTTGCTCACCAACTTCTTTTATGCACCCTTCATTGCTCAAACCATGTGTTGGAGGTTGTGCACGGTCTTCCTTGTCATTAATTTCATAACACAATGAGGGAGATTCATCAATTCCAAAAGACTCATTAGTTGGTGTGGAATCATCTTCAATGGTGGAGCTTGCTTCTTGCTCAACCTCCTCCTCTTGGTGGCTTCCTTCCAATTCAATCCCTTCTTCATTGCTTACCAAGGGTATGGGAGGTGAGGTATCTTCTTCCTTACCCTCTATGTTAAACCCAATTGGAGGGGATTCAGTTGTACATAAGAATTCTTCAATGATTGAATCCATCTCTTGGTCAACCTCTTCAAAGGCTTCAACCACTTCTTTCGGCTCAATTATCTTGACTTCCTCCCCTTGTGGCAATCCTTGTTTCACTCCTTCCTCTACACCTTGAAGCTCTAAACTCACTCCCTCACTATGCTCCTTGATTACTACTCCACATTCAACAATGGGAGTTCCTTGATTGCTTAGTTGGGAGGAGGTCATATTGCTAACGACTTCCACTAGGATAGCCATCTTGGCTCCAAGCTCCTTAAACTTCCTTTCCATCACCTCTTGTTGCCTTTGGAATTGAGAGTTAAGATCTCCTAGTTCTTGCATGGGGGCTTCATCGGGAGGTGATGGTGGGAGAGAAAGTTCATTGTTTGGGAGGAAAGGTTCATAATCGGAAGTTGGTTCATCTTGGTAAGGGTATGGAGGTGGTGTATATTGAGGTGGTTCTTGAGAGTAATTGTGTTGGAATGGTGGTGGTTCCATGTATGGTTCATATGGTTCACAAGGTGGTTGCTATGGTGGATAAGAATTAGGGTCATAATGAGGTGTTTGGTGGTAGGGGGCTTGTGAGTAAGGTGGTTCAAAGTCATGTTGAGGGGGTGGTTCATAGGCATGTGGTGGTGGTTGTTGACAATCACAATAAGGGTCACCACATCCATTAGATTGATATTCATTAGGATTAGAGTTATACCCATAAGAATCCGGAGGTTGTTGTTGCCAAGAAGGGTGATCAATCCTTTGAGGCTCCTCCCACCTTTGATTGTTCCATCCTTGATGCACATCCTCATTGTAGTTCCCATTCCTTACAACATAATTTGAGTCAAACTCATAGCCAAAGTGAGGATGAGAATTCATAAGAGAAAATAAAAAACAAAAGCTAACAAAAATAAGCAACAAGTCCTAAGACTAAAAAAAACTAACAAACAAGCAAAAGACAAACATATTCACAATAGCCAATAATGTAACACCATTGCAACTCCCCGGCAAAGGCACCATTAATTTGACACAAAAATTGTTGTCGGTTAGGAATTTCTCTTATAGAAAGAAGAATATCGTTGTAAGCATAGCTCCAAACCAACAAACAACTCTCACATCAAATTAAATTTGGTTGTCACAAATAACAAACCCCAAATAAGAATTAACCGAAGTATTTGAACTCCGGGTCGTCTCACGAAGGGTTGGTTTTATATTTTTGCAAGAAAATAAATGGCAAGAAAAATTAAATGACAAGAAAGTAAATAACAAGAACTAATAAAAAAAATAGAAAGAACTCTTGGCTAGACATAGGTAATTGAGATCACCATCCTTGTCAACAAACCATATATTGATAATTATGAGAGGCCAACCTATTAAGTCTACTTCCAAAGCCTTAAGTACGTAATATCTACTCCTAGGCTTGAAGTACGTCAAATAGGCTTGATCACATCAACCCATAAGTCCCAACCTACCTACTAATTAGAATAGTTGTGGGTTAGCATCAATGAGTATCAAATTGATCACCAAGGGTTCTCAAATCACCAAATCATTGAGACCCAATGACTCAAGATCACTCAATTCCCTTAGCCTAGGCCAAAAGTCAAGAGAACTACTCAAAAACTAGAAGAAACATTTTATCAAACACTTAGTGTGCAAGAAAAGTAAACATCATAAAATGTAAGAATTAAAGGAACCCATGACCAACATAAGCAAGAAATCAATAATAGCAACTAAGATCAACATAAAATAACATGGAAGCATAAAAATTGCATTAAAGAAAATTGAGATCCAACAAGGTTCATGAACATAAAAGCAACAAATTAAAGGAAATGATTAAGAGAAACTAAGAAGATTAAGATGTAATAACAAGAAATTAACAAGAGAAAACTAAATCAAAACAAGAATTGAAAGTGGATTTAAGAAAATTAAACCTAAACTACCTTAAATTCTAGAGAGAAGGGAGAGCTTCTCTCTCTAGAATTCTAGCCTAAAACATGATGAAAACTAAATTATTATTACTTGGTTCATTCCCCCTCCAATCCTTGGGTTCAATAGCATCAGAAATGAGTTGGATTGGGCCCAAAATGCTTCAGAAATTGCTGGGGGCGATTTCTCTTTAGTGGGCCACGGACAGCATCGGCGCGCACACATACATGGCGCGTGCGCGCCCCTGAACGCGAAGTAACATATGACAAATTTTATATCATTTTGAAGCCCCGGATGTTATCTTTCCAACGCAACTAGAACCGCCTCATTTGGAACTCTATAGCTCAAGTTATGGTTGATTGAGTGCAAAGAGGTCGGGCTTGACAACTTTACGGTTCCTTCATTTCTTCATGAGTTCTCCCACTTTGCATGCTTTTCTCCTCACTTCTTCCATCCAATACTTGCCTTATGAACATGAAATCACTCAAAAAATATATCAAGGCATCGAATGGAATTAAAGTGAGTTAAAATTACCAATTTTAGGGCCTAAAAAGCATGTTTTCACATTTAAGCACAAATCAGGGGAGAATTGCAAAACCATGCTATTTCATTGAATAAATGTGAGAAAGGTGATAAAATTCCCCAAATTAAGCACAAGATAAACCATAAAATTGGGGTTTATCACCCCCGAACCATGGTAAGCCAATTCTTTGGATTCGGGTTCATACTTTGAACATGGTTCCTAGTGATCCATGCGTTTCCATAAAACTCTTGAACCATTAAGATCCCGACTTGTTGAATAGGATTAGAGAGAACTTCCCATCCTCTTCTTTTAATCTCTTGTCGGATCTCCGGATATTCGCTCTTTTTGAGCTTAAAAGGGACCTCAGAGATCACCTTTTTATTGGCCACAACTTAATAGAAGTGGTCTTGATGGACCTTTGAGATGAATCTCTTCATCTCCTATGACTCAGAAGTGGAAGTAATTGCCTTCCCTTTGCTTTTTCTTGAGGTTTCTCTGGCCTTAGGTGCCATTGATGGTTATGGAAAAACAAAAAGCAATGCTTTTACCACACCAAACTTAAAAGGTTTGCTCGTCCTCGAGCAAAAGAAGAAAGAAAATAGTAGAAGAAGAAGAAAATGGAGGAGATGGAGGGAGAAGGTGTATACGGCCAAGGAAAAGGAGTGGTGGTTGTAATGTGTGAAAATGGAGTAGTGTTGAGGGATTTATATAGGGGTGGGGGGAGGGTAGGTTTCGGCCATTAGGGTTGGGTTTGGGAGGGAAAAGAATTTGAATTTTGGAGGTAGGTGGGGTTTATGGGGAAGAGTGGATGGATGTGAGTGGTTAAGGGTATTTGGGGAAGAGGTATGGAGGTTATTGGTGAAGGGTATTTAGGGACGAGAGTTATGAAAAGGTGTGAAGAGGAGAGAAGAAAAGGTGGGGTAGGTGGGATCCTGTGGGGTCCACAGATCTAGTGGGGTCAAGGACTTAGCATCCCTGCTCTAATTCGGCGTGCAAAACACCCTTAGTATGCATGTCTGGCGTTAAACGCCAACTTGCTGCTTGTTTCTGGTGTTTAACGCCAATTTCATGCTCTGTTCTGGCGTTTAACGCTAGCTTGATGCTTCTTTCTGGCGTTAAATGCCAGTTTGATGCTTCTTTCTGGCGTTAAACGCCAGTTTGATGCTTATTACTGGCGTTTAAACGCCAGTAAGTTCTTCCTCCAGGGTGAGCTATTTTTAATGCTGTTTTTCGTTCTGTTTTTTGATTTTTCAGTAGGTTTTATGACTTCACATGATCATCAACCTAAAGAAAACATAAAATAGCAATGGAAAATAAATAGATATAATTAAATAATATTGGGTTGCCTCCCAACAAGCACTTCTTTAATGTCAATAGCTTGACAGTGAGCTCTCATGGAGCCTCACAGATGTTCAGAGCATTGTTGGGACCTTCCAACACCAAACTTAGAGTTTGAATGTGGGGGTTCAATACCAAACTTAGAGTTTGGTTGTGGCCTCCCAACACCAAACTTAGAGTTTGACTGTGGGGGCTTTGGTTGACTCTCCATGGTTACAGAAGGAGAACCTTGGGTTTTAAATACAAGGTAGTCCTCATTCAGTTGAAGGACTAACTCTCCTCTGTCCACATCAATCACAGCTCTTGCTGTGGTTAGGAAGGGTCTTCCAAGGATGATGGATTCATCCTCATCCTTCTCAGTGTCTAGGATTATGAAATCAGCAGGGATGTAAAGGCCTTCAATCTTTACTTACACGTCCTCTACTAGTCCATAAGCCTGTTTTCTTGAGTTGTCTGCCATCTCTAATGAGATTCTGGCAGCTTGTACCTCAAAGATCCCAAGTTTCTCCATTACAGAGAGTGGCATGAGGTTTATCCCTGACCCAAGGTCACACAGAGCCTTCTCAAAGGTCATGGTGCCTATGGTACAAGGTATGAAGAACTTTCCGGGATCCGATTTCTTCTGAGGCAATGTCTGCCTTATCAATGCACATAGTTCATTGGTGAGCAAGGAAGGTTCATCTTCCCAAGACTCATTACCAAATAATTTGGCATTCAGCTTCATGATTGCACCAAGGTACTTAGCAACTTGCTCTTCAGTAATGTCTTCATCCTCTTCAGAGGAAGAATACTCATCAGAGCTCATGAAGGGCAGAAGCAGGTTGAATGGAATCTCTATGGTCTTTGTATGAGCCTCAGATTCCTTTGGTTCCTCAAAGGGAAACTCCTTATTGGTCAGTGAACGTCCCAGGAGGTCTTCCTCACTAGGATTCACGTCCTCCTCCTCCTTTCTGGGTTCGGCCACACCAAGTAAGGTTATGGCCTTGCGCTCTCTTTTTGGATTCTCTTCTATATTGCTTGGGAGAGTACTAGGAGGAGTTTCAGTGACTCTTTTACTCATCTGGCCCACTTGTGCCTCCAAATTTCTAATGGAGGACCTTGTTTCATTCATGAAACTTAGAGTGGCCTTAGATAGATCAGAGACTATATTTGCTAAGCTAGATGGATTCTGCTCAGAATTCTCTGTCTGTTGCTGAGTGGATGATGGAAAAGGCTTGCTATTGCTAAACCTGTTTCTTCCACCATTATTAAAGCCTTGTTGAGGCTTTTGTTGATCCTTCCATGAGAAATTTGGATGATTTCTCCATGAGGCATTATAGGTGTTTCCGTAAGGTTCACCCATGTAATTCACCTCTGCTATTGCAGGGTTCTCAGGATCATAAGCTTCTTCTTCAGAAGATGCCTCTTTAGTACTGTTGGATGTGGTTTGCAACCCATTCAGACTCTGAGAAATCATATTGACTTGCTGAGTCAATATTTTATTCTGAGCCAATATGGCATTTAGAGTATCAATTTCAAGAACTCCCTTCCTCTGAGGCACCCCATTACTCACAGAATTCCTTTCAGAAGTGTACACGAACTGGTTATTTGTAACCATGTCAATGAGTTCCTGAGCTTCTGTAGGTGTTTTCTTTAGGTGAATGGATCCACCTGCAGAATGGTCCAATAACATCTTAAATAATTCAGACAGACCATCATAGAATATATCCAGGATGGTCCATTCTGAAAGCATGTCAGAAGGACACTTTTTGGTCAGTTGCTTTTATCTCTCCCATGCTTCATAGAGGGATTCATCTTCTTTTTGTTTGAAGGTTTGAACATCCACTCTAAGCTTGCTAAGCTTTTGAGGAGGAAAGAACTTGGCTAAGAAAGCCGTGACCAGCTTATCCCAAGCGTTCAGGCTATCTTTAGGTTGAGAGTCCAACCATATTCTAGCTCTGTCTCTTACAGCAAACGAGAAAAGCATAAGCCTGTAGACCTCAGAATCAACCCCATTGGTCTTAACAGTATCACAGATTTGCAAGAATTCAGTTAAGAACTGAAAAGGATCTTCTGATGGAAGTCCATGAAACTTGCAATTCTGTTGCATCAGAGAAACTAATTGAGGCTTTAGCTCAAAATTGTTTGCTCCAATGGCAGGGATTGAGATGCTTCTTCCATGTAAGTTGGAATTTGGTGCAGTAAATTCACCAAGCATCTTCCTTGCATCTCCACCATTATTATTATTTTCGGCCATGTCTCCTTCTTTTTCGAAAATTTCTATCAGATTTTCTCCAGAGAGTTGTGCTTTAGCTTCCCTTAGCTTCCTCTTCAGAGTCCTTTTAGGTTCAGGATCGGCTTCAACAAGAATGTTCTTATCCTTGTTCCTGCTCATATAAAAAAGAAGAGAACTGAAAAGAAAATATGAAATCCTCTATGTCATAGTATAGAGATTCCTTATGTGAGTATAAGAAGAGAAGAATAGAAGAAAGAAAAGATAAAAATTTGAACACAGAGGAGAAGAGTAGGTTCGAATTTTTGAGAAGAAGAGAAGTGTTAGTAGATAAATAAAAAAATCAGAAGGAGATGAGTGAGGGAAGAATTCGAAAATTAAATAAAATAAAATAAAAATATTTTTGTTTTTAATTTAAAATTGAAATTAAAATTCGAAAATTTTAAGAAGAAAAACGAAATTAAATTAAATTAAATTTTAACACAATTAGTTAATTAAAAAGGAATTTTGAAAAAGGGGTTAGTAATTTTCGAAAATTGGAGAGAGAGAAGTAGTTAGGTGGTTTTGAAAAAGATATGATTGAAATAGAAAACTTTTAAAATCAAACAAAATGTCAAGTAGTTAATTGAAAAATTTTTGAAAATCAATTTTGAAAAGATAAGAAGTTAGAAAAGATTTTGAAATTAAGTTTGAAAAAGATATGAATGAAATTGAAAAAGATATGATTGAAATTTAATTTAAAAAAGATTTAAAAAGGAAATTAAAAAGATTTGATTTTTGAAAATTAAATTTGATTACATGATTAACAAGAAACTAAAAGATAGGATTTTAAAATTTAAAGAATGAACCTTTCTTGATAGGCAAGTAACAACGTGAGATTTTTGAATCAAAATATTAAAAGTTAGCAATGAATTCGAAAATATGAAACAAAAATAAGAAAAAGATTTTTGAAAATCATTTTGAAATTTTCGAAAATCATAAAAGAAAAATGAAAAAGATTTGATTTTTGAAAAAGATTTGATAAAGATAGAATTTTTAAATTAAAAATTTGACTTGACTCATAAGAAACAATTAAATTTCAAAAACTTTTTGACTAAATCAAACCAAATTTTCAAAAATTTATGAGAGAATAAGGGAAAGATATTTTTTTTTTGAATTTTTAATGAAGAAAGAGAAAAACACAAAAAAAAGACACAAGACATAAAAATTATGAATCAAAACAAGAAAAATATGCAAGAACACTTTGAAAAACATTTAATCCCAGTTTCTTCTAGCTACTACATTATTAAAAAACAAACAGAGGCCCATATATGAGGTACAATCACAAGATACTTCTATGAAATTCAAAGAAAATCACAGAAATCACAAGATAATTAATGAAAAATGCTTCAAGGTAAATGAAATCTAAGGTTGACTTACTGGAAAAAAGAACGACGAACGGAAAAAAGGATCTTGCTAGACGCTGAGATGGAGACCGGACTGCCTCTGTTGAAGACAAAGACGATGACAGGGAACAATGCCCCTACCGTAGACGAAGAACGATTGTGCCTTTGCCGAAGAGAAGGAGACAAGGCTCGCGACGACGCAGACGTTTCAAGCTCCTCCCGGTGACCTTGAGAGGGAGAGGTGGAAGCCGTGAGAGGGGACAAGGCTCGCGACGACGCAGACGGCGGTGAGAGTGGAGGAGGGTGGCGAAGAGAAGGAAAGTGGACGAGGGTGGTGAAGAGAAGAAGAGGATCTGAGAGGGACCAAGAAGGAGAGGCTGAGAGGGAGAGCATTTGAGTTCTGAGAAGGAGAGTGAGTAGTGGCGGCTGAGAGAAAAGAAAGGGTATGGCTTAGGGTTTCTTATAAATGATATATATATACAGGGGTATTTTTGTTATTTCTTATATGTAGGTATTACACAAGTAAAATCAAGAGAAAAGATAGAAGAAGAATAATGAAAATTAGTATTGATCCATCAAATTACAACAGAGCTCCATAACCCAATGAAAGGGGTTTAGTTGTTCATAGCTCTTGAAAATGAAAATAAATATGGAGAATACATCATAGAACTAGAAATTGCAGAGAAAGTAAAATACAGGGAGTAATTCTCTTTTTCCAACTTTCAGAACTTCTTTAACAATTCAAAGCTACTCCTATATATACTACTCTTCTCAGCTTCTAGTTTGCTCTTCAAGTCTTGGGCCTTTGGATCTTGGGTTTGAAGCAGTTCTTTTCTTCATTTGGGCTTGGCTTTACTTGCAGAGAGAAAGTGCTAAGTGGGCAGAGACTTTAGCTCAATTTGGCTAAGTGCTCTGTAAGGGGGCAACTCTTTAAGATAAGCTTTCAGCCAACACTCCCGAACTAGTTGGTTCAAGGTGCTAGGTGTTGAAGCACCCCTAAGGACTTACTCCCTCAAGTCTCTCCCCCATACATACACACCACAGGCATATAGTTTATTTATTTTTCTTTTCTTGAGACCTTGGTGTCCAGCACCTCTTTGGGTTACTAAATGCTCTGTAGTGAGGGTTACTCTTGATAATGGACTTTCAGCTGATAATCCCGGGTTAGTTAACCCAAGTTACCAGGTGATAAAGCACCCCTAAGAGCTTATTCATCCAAGTAGATCCCTTACACTGGAGCACCACAGACACTTATCTCAAGGTCCAAACCATTGGTGCCTAGCCTTATTGCTTACTCTTTTTCTTTTGTTTTTCACTTCCATTGTTCTTTCCCTTTTCTCTTATTAGGATCTTGTTATTAACTTAGTCTCATGGGTATATCCAAAGTCAAGTATTCAGGATAGATAGTTGTCCTCCTAGCCTTGTGGTTGAACCAACTTAGCTAACTTATGACTACCCCAAAGATTCATGAATGCACTTCCATATTATGAACTCTACTCTGGTCTTTTAAAAACATAAACATTCTCTTCTTCATTTGATTTAAAATGGACAAGCTTACAAGTAACTAAGGGAAAGATGCAGTGACATAAAGACTAGCACACATAGACCTATTCAGAAAGAAAACTTAAAAGACAGAATTTAAAAAGTTTAAACATAACATGGAAGCAGGTTCTATTTCATACAAGATCTTCCTTATTTAAAGCATAGAAAACGATGGACTAAAAAGAACTCCACCACCTTTCATTCATGTGGATGCCCATGCTCCCATCCTTGCTTGTCCTCATTGTGTCTCTCTTGAGTGCTTGTGCTCCCACTTCCTTTGCCTTTTCCAAGCAGCTTCTTCCAGAAACCACAATCTTCCATCGTCTTCTTGAGTGTCTCCTTTTGCTGTTTCACCTTCTTCTCTTCTTGTTCTACAAAATCTTTTTGGACCTCATCATATGTAGGAATGGCATAGTGTAGCTGATGCATATTACTAGTCATGTAGTTCAACTTGGCTTGAGTGTTCACATAGAACTCCTCCCTATGTAGTTGCCTTCCCTCATTGAGTACACTGAACTCATTGAAAGTTTTCATTTGGGCTATCTGCCGCTGGTTGAGTTCTTGCAAGTGCTTCTCTTGAAGCTCTTGCCTCTCATTCACTTGGTTGATGGCTTGAGTGAGCCTGGAGTAGTGTTTCTGCTGCTGCTCCATTTGTTGTTTTTGCCATGCTTCCTGTTGGCTCAGCCAGTTGGTTTGAAGGTTCAGTATTTGCTCTTGTCCTTCCATATGTCTCATCCCTAAATCCTCAATGGCTCTTAGAAGGTGACTCATGTTCAAGTTGGCTGGATCAGAATACTCTCTTTGTTGATATTCTTCCTGATGAGGTTCCTCTTGGTGAACTCTTTCTTTTGCTTTTGGTTTTGCTATTTGTGGTCTTCTTTGTTGTTGAGCAAGTGTAGTATAAACCAATTGCTCGAGTGTAACTGGCCTCCCTGGGTTCACCCAGTCTGGATTGCTGTCCTCAAATACTACCTTGGCCTTGTTGCACAAGCGGAGAATGGTGCTGGGGTACCAAAGCCTGGCACCTGAATCAACCTTCTTAGCCGAATCTTGAATCCCCTCGGTGATGAGCTCATTCACATTGATTTCCCCACCCTGTATTAAGCAATTCACCATAGTAGCTCGATTGATGTTTACCTCTGAATTATTTGCAGCTGGTAGAATGGACCTCCTCACAAGTTCAAACCACCCCTTGGCTTCAGGGCTCAGGTCTCCTCTCTTGATGAACTTAGGTCTCCCATCTATGTACCTCTCCCAGTCAGCTGCTATAACACAGATGTCTGCCACTATCTCTGAGAGCTCATTATTATCAGGGCTTCTACTTATCCTTGCCTGATAACTTTCCTCATCAAAACGAAGTGATTTCAGGTGAAGAACTCTTGTTATGGCATTTGGGCTGAAGTCCACCTCTTTTCCTCTTACGTAACTCTTGAAGGTTGGGGCCTTGGTTTTATCCTCTCTCACTACATTCGCATAAAATTCTTTGATGAGGTTTCCATTGATCTTCTCCTCTGGACTTGTGAGCAATTGCCACCCCCTCTGTTCGATTTTCTCCAGAATTTGTGGTGACTCATCTGCATTGATTTGGAAGATTAACTCTGGCAATATCTTTCTCGCCCTTATCCGTTCGAATTCACGTTCATGAAAGGCAGTTTTGAATTTCTTCTCATCGAAAGGAACACTCTCCATGGGTTCCTTCCTCTTTTGCCTCTTTGAGCTTGATGATGCCATGAATTGAGTTGTTGTTTTGAGGTGGAGGTTAGAGGATACGGAGAGATGAGGAATAGGTTGGCTAGGACAGAGTGTGATGAAGGGGTTTGAGCAAGCCGAAAGTATAAAGTGTGGAGAGTGGGAATTTGAGTGTGAGGAATGATCATGCACTAAGGTTCACTTATATAGGGAGGTCATGAGTGGATGGAAGGCGTGGATTGCAAGGATTGTTGCTTGATGGGCGGTTGGGGTTGTGTATGAAGGAAGGACAAGGATCATCACTTAATGAGAGTGATTGGTTCGGTCTTCAAAGGTCTTCTTTCTCCAATATTGCATGGCAGCGTTTCCCCATGCGTTCCCTCTTGAGACATGTGTGTAGTGCTCTTCATTAAGTGGCGAAATCTCCTCCATTTAATTGTCCAATCAATCCCCTTTTTATGCTTCTTTTCCTTTCCTATAAAGATTTAAAAATAAGGAAATTAATATCATAAAAATCAAACTCTACGGCTAGAAATATAAATAGAAGAAAAAGAGTTTGTTTATTTATGAATTTCAACTAACTAACTACTTGTGTATCCTTATGCATTTTGGTGGCACCATGGGGTGACACCAAACTTAGTTTGAAGCAATGTGATGAAAAGTTTTGTTCAAAGCTCCCAAGACTAGCATGCATCTTGGTTTGCTTTGAACACCAAACTTGTTCTTCACTATATACTGCATGATAAAAATTGCACCAAGTGTTTGTCAAGTTTGGGTTGAAATTCATAAACATTGATTTATTCATTATTTTAAAAACATATAAAACATGGGTTGCCTTCCATGAAGCACTTCTTTAGCGTCACTAGCTTGACGTTTTTCCTTCATCAGGGTGGTTGGTAGTGCTTAAAGTTCTCCCCTCTTACTGTGGACTTATATCCATTGGTTGGATCAATGATCTCCACATGTTCCAAGGAAAGAACTCTGTTGATAGTGAAGACCTTGGGTAACTGAGATGGTACAGTAGGGAGATTAGGGAGAATATCTGGGAAGTAAGCTGAGACAACTTTATCCCCTAGAGAGAAGTCTTCTGTAGGGATCTTCTTGTTCCTCCATCCCCTTAGTACCTTCTTCTTTGTTTCTTTTGAGGTTGACTTCCCCTTGGTGACCTCTTTTTTCCAAGGAGTTGTGATGCTGTCTTCACCTTCTTCTAGAGGTTTAGGTTCCTCCAACTTTTCCTTGAGCTATGGCAATTGCTGTTTTCCTTGTTTATCTATTAAGGGGATCTCAGAATGAACTGGCTGTGTTTCAGTGCTCGTTTCCTCCTTCAATGTCTCATTATCATTTGTGCTTAGTTCCTTGTCCTCTCGATCTGTTTCTTGTGAGAAGTTGAAAACATTGAAGCTGAGTCGTTCATCATGGATTCTCAATATTAGCTCCCCTTTCTCTACATCGATAAGTGCTCTGGCCGTAGCTAGGAATGGTCTTCCCAATATGATTGGATGAGTGGGACTCTCTTCCATGTCCAGGATGACAAAGTCTGTTGGGAGAAAGTATTTTCCAACCTTTAGCAACACATTTTCAGGCATTTGTTGAATTGCTTTGATGAATGGTATGTTCACATGCAGAGATGCAAACAAGTCTAGGAACCTTGAGTATATTCTTTTTCCCACAGCACCATTGAGCAGTTGAGGGAAGGGAGCATAGAGCTTCAGCAACTCTTGTTGTGAGATTTCTGGTTCTTGGTGATCTCTATCCTCCTCCTTTGTTGAGTTGTCTTTAGGTAGTTTGCAAAGTTTGCCTTGCTTGTCTTCAGTCTTTTGATCACTCGTAGTGACCATTTTGCAATCTTTCCATCTTACTTTCTTTGCTTCTCCTTTGGGGTTTTTCTCCGTGTCACTTGGGAAGCTATCAGTAGGTTTGGGAATCTTCTCAGCTAAATATCCCACCTGGAATTCCAACTTCCTAATGGTCTCTCCCTGGTTCTTAATATTGGCTCGCACCTCCTCTTTGAACTCCGTATTTTCTTGAATCTCTTGGCATATTCCTTCAAGTAAGGCTTCAATCTTAGAGAGCTTGTCATCAAGTGATGAGTGATTCGGAGCAGATGTGCTGTTTTGGTTTTGATAAGCATACGGAGAAGTGTTGTTGTGGGGGTGTTGAGATGTCCTCTGTGTGAATTGCTGGTGAGCTGCATTGTTGTTGGAGTTGTAACGTCTCTGGTCTTGGTTTTGATCTTGCTCACTTCCCCACCCAAAGATTGGGTAGTTTCTCCATCCAGGGTTGTAGGTCTTGGAGTATGGATCATAGTTTTTCCTTGGTGAATTCCCAATGTAGTTGGCTTGCTCCTGACTACCCTCTGTTTCTTCATTCACTCCCTCTTGGGTTGCTGATGAAGTGGAGATTGCTGCTACTTGGTTCCTCTCCATCTTCTTGGTGAGGTCAGCCAGCTGCTGGGTGATGAGCTTGTTTTGGGCCAACAGAGCATCTACATTGTTTAGCTCCATTACTCCTCTTGTGTTCCCTCTTTTGGAAGCATAGAAGTAGTCGTTCTCTGCTACTGTTTCAATAACATCTATGGCTTCCTCAATAGTCTTCTTCTTGTTCAAAGATCCTCCGGATGAATGGTCTACTGCCTTCTTTGACTCATAAGAGAGTCCTTCATAGAAAATGTGCAGCTGCACCCATTCGTTGAACATATCTGGTGGGCACATCCTTGTTAAGTCCTTGAACCTCTCCCATGCTTCATATAGAGTCTCACCATCTTGTTGCCTGAAAGTTTGGACCTCAGCTCTCAGCCTATTGATTTGTTGAGGAGGGTAAAATCTTGCTAAAAATTTGTTCACCACGTCTTCCCAAGTTGTCAAGCTTTCCCTTGGGAAAGATTCCAGCCACTTGGCTGCTTTGTCCCTAAGTGAGAATGGAAATAGGAGCAGTCTATAGGCATCAGGGTGAACACCATTAGACTTCACTGTGTCACATATTCTCAGGAAGGTGGTCAAATGTTGATTGGGGTCTTCTTGAACACCTCCTCCAAACGAACAGTTGTTCTGAACAAGGGTGATGAGCTGTGGTTTAAGTTCAAAGTTGTTGGCATGGATGGTTGGCTTTTGGATGGTACTTCCACAATTGCCTGGGTTTGGATTGATGTAAGAGCCCAAAACTCTTCTATCCTCCTGGTGCACAAATTGTGAATCACACTTTTCACAACTCGTACCACTGACCAGCAAGTGCACTGGGTCGTCCAAGTAATACCTCACGTGAGTAAGGGTCGAATCCCACGGAGATTGTTGGTTTGAAGCAATCTATGGTTATCTTGTAAATCTTAGTCAGAAAGTCAATTATGTTTATCAGTTGAATTGCAAATAAACGAGAGAGCATGGATTAAAGGTTACTTGTTATGCAGTAATGGAGAATATGTTGGAGTTTTGGAGATGCTTTGTCTTCTGAATCTCTGCTTTCCTCTGTCTTCTTGTTCACGCTCGCACGTCCTCCTATAGCAAGCTGTGTGTTGGTGGATCACCGTTGTCAATGGCTACCTTCCATCCTTCCAGTGAAAACTACGCTCACGCGTTCTGTCACAGCACGGCTAATCACCGGTTGGTTCTCGATCCGGCTGGAATAGAATCCCTTGATTCCTTTGCGTTTGTCACTAACGCCCAGCCTTCAGGAGTTTGAAGCTCGTCACAGTCATTCAATCCTTGAATCCTACTCGGAATACCACAGACAAGGTTTAGACTTTCTGGATTCTCGTGAATGCTGCCATCTATTCTAGCTTATACCACGAAGATTCTGATTAAGAGATCTAAGAGATACTCATTCAATCTAATATAGAACGGAGGTGGTTGTCAGGCACACGTTCATGGGTTGAGAATGGTGATGAGTGTCACAGATCATCACCTTCATCACAGTTAAGCGGGAATGAACATCTTAGATAGGAACAGGCGTGTTTGAATAGAAAACAGAAATACTTGCATTAATTCATCGAGACACAGCAGAGCTCCTCACCCCCAACAATGGAGTTTAGAGACTCATGCCGTCAAAGAGTACAAAGTTCAGATCTAAAATGTCATGAGATTCAAAATAAGTCCCTAAAAGTTGTTTAAATACTAAACTAGTAGCCTAGGTTTACAAAAAATGAGTAAACTATGATGGATGATGCAGAGATCCACTTCTGGGGCCCACTTGGTGTGTGCTGGGGCTGAGATTTAAGCAATTCACGTGCAGAGGCCATTTGTGGAGTTGAACGCCAGTTTTTGTGCCAGTTTGGGCGTTCAACTCCAGCTTTTGATCCTTTTCTGGCGCTGGACGCCAGAATTGGGCAGAGAACTGGCGTTGAACGCCAGTTTACGTCGTTTATCCTTGTGCAAAGTATGGACTATTATATATTGCTGGAAAGCCCTGGATGTCTACTTTCCAACGCAATTTGAAGAATGCCATTTCGAGTTCTGTAGCTCCAGAAAATCCACTTTGAGTGTAGGAAGGTCAGAATCCAACAGCATCAGCATTCCTTTTTCAGCCTGAATCAGATTTTTGCTCAGCTCCTTCAATTTCAGCCAGAAAATTACCTGAATTTACAGAAAAATACACAACTCATAGTAAAGTCCAGAAATATGAATTTTTCCTAAAAACTAATGAAAATAGACTAAAAACTAACTAAAACATACTCAAAACTAGTCTCACTTTATCCATTGAAGCTCAGAGTGATTGGCATCTATAGGAACTTAGAATTCATATAGTGTTATTGATTCTCCTATTTCAGTGTGATGATTCTTGAACACAGCTATTTTATGAGTCTTGGCCGTGGCCCTAAGCACTTTGTTTTCCAGTATTACCACCGGATACATAAATGCCACAGACACATAATTAGGTGAACCTTTTAGATTGTGACTCAGCTTTGCTAAAGTCCCCAATTAGAGGTGTCCAGAGTTCTTAAGCACACTCTTCTTTTTGCCTTGGACCTTGACTTTAACTGCTCAGTCTCAAGTTTTCACTTGACACCTTCACCCCACAAGCACATGGTTAGGGACAGCTTGGTTTAGCCGCTTAGACCAGGATTTTATTCCTTTAGGCCCTCCTATCCACTGATGCTCAAAGCCTTGGGATCCTTTTTATTTGCCCTTGCCTTTTGGTTTAAAGGGTTATTGGCTTTTTGCTCTTGCCTCTTGGTTTTAAGAGCTTTTGGCTTTTTCTGCTTGCTTTTTCTTTTTCTTTCTATTTTTTTTTTCTGCAAGCTTTGTTCTTTGCTACTTTTTCTTGCTTCAAGAATCATTTTTATGATTTTTCAAATTATCAATAACATGTCTCATGTTCATTATTCTTTCAAGAGCCAACATATTTAACAGTCTTAAACAACAAATTCAAAAGACATATTGCTAATTTGGCTTCAAAGTTTAGGAATCTGGTTGCCCAGTAGGCCTTATGTTCCAGTTCCATGGGCAGGTGACATGCCTTACCATACACGAGTTGGTATGGAGAGGTCCTTATAGGGGTCTTGAATGCTGTTCTGTAAGCCCACAGAGCATCATCCAAGCTCCGTGCCCAATCCTTTCTACGGGTATTTACTGTCCGTTCCAGGATTCCCTTTAATTCTCTGTTAGAGACTTCAGCTTGCCCATTAGTTTGTGGATGATATGGGGTAGCCACCTTGTGGCGAATTCCATACCGAACCATGGCAGAGTAAAGCTGTTTATTGCAGAAGTGAGTGCCCCCATCACTGATTAGTATTCTAGGGACACCGAACCTGCTAAAGATATGTTTCTGGAGGAACTTCAACACCGTTTTAGTATCATTGGTGGGTGTGGCAATGGCCTCAACCCATTTTGATACATAATCAAATGCCACCAGAATATAAGTGTTTGAGTATGATGGTGGGAAAGGTCCCATGAAGTCAATTCCCCATACGTCAAACAACTCAATCTCCAAGATTCCTTGTTGAGGCATGGCGTAACCATGAGGCAGATTGCGAGCTCTTTGGCAACTGTCACAGTTACGTACAAACTCTCGGGAATCTTTATAGAGTGTGGGCCAATAAAAGCCACATTGGAGGACCTTGGTGGCTGTTCGCTCACCTCCGAAATGGCCTCCGTATTGTGATCCATGGCAATGCCATAGGATCCTCTGTGCTTCTTCTCTAGGCACACACCTACGGATTATTCCGTCTGCACATCTCTTAAAGAGATAGGGTTCATCCCACAAGTAGTACTTGGCATCAATAATTAATTTCTTCTTTTGTATCCTGTTGTATTCCTTGGGTATGAACCTTGCAGCTTTATAGTTTGCAATATCGGCAAACCATGGTGATTCCTGAATGGCAAATAAATGCTCATCCCGAAAAGTCTCAGAGATCTCAAGAGAGGGGAGGG
>NC_029792.2:53454958-53455108 GCF_000816755.2 Arachis ipaensis
AATCACTGGAAAAGTGTCACCTTCTCCAGAAACGCATATTTCAAGGATGGTGGTAATGGCTTGAGCTCAGGTTTAGGAGGTTTCTCCTCTTCCAGAAGAAATTTCAGAGGCTCTTTCATGTCCTCTGAATCCTCTAAATCAGGCTGAACA
>NC_029792.2:53455158-53475834 GCF_000816755.2 Arachis ipaensis
TTCTCTGGAAGGTTGCAGGCGCATTACATAGCCCAAATGGCATCCTTCTATAAGCAAACACTCCGGATGGACATGTGAATGCTGGTTTCTCTTGATCCTGGGGATCTACTGCAATCTGGTTATAGCCTGAGTAGCCATCCAAAAAGCAGTAATAATCATGACCTACTAGTCTTTCTAGCATCTGGTCTATGAATGGTAAAGGAAAATGATCCTTTCTGGTGGCTGTATTGAGCCTTCTATAGTCAATACACATGCGCCACCCTGTAACTGTTCGCCAAGCTTTCTGATAGTGGATGCAGGTATTAGGTTGATGCTTGCCCCAAGATCGCATAAAGCTGTCTTGGTGTAATTACCTTCTAATATGCATGGTATCAGAAAACTCCCAGGGTCTTTAAGCTTTTCAGGGAAGCTTTTCAGAATGACTGCACTACATTCTTCAGTGAGGAGAACTCTTTCTGTTTCTCTCCAATCCTTCTTATGACTCAAGATCTCTTTCATGAACTTGGCATAAGAAGGTATTTGCTCAAGTGCTTCTGCAAATGGAATCTTTATTTCAAGAGTCTTGAGATAATCTACAAAGCGAGCAAATTGCTTATCCTGCTCCTCTTTCTGGAGTTTTTGAGGATAAGGTATCTTGGCTTTATATTCTTCAACCTTAGTTGCTGCAGGTTTATTGCCTACAGAAGTGGTTGAAGAAGCCTTTTTAGAGGGGTTGTTATCTGCATTTGTGTGTGTCTGATCCCTCACTGGCGATTGAGTGCCAGAGTTAGAAGCTGGAGTGAAACTGGACGCTAGCTCCTTGTCTGCTCCTGGCATCTAAACGCCAGAACTGTGCCCATTTTGGGCGTTCAGCGCCAGATCTTGCCCATTTTGGGTGTTCAACGCCAGATCCTTGCCCATTTCTGGCGTTGAACGCCAGTCTTGCCTTGTTTCTGGCATTGAACGCTAGTCCTGAGCATGGTCTGGGCGTTCAGCGCCAGCCTTCCACCAATTTTCTGGCGTTTTAGTTCCAGAATTACTTTTCCCTGGGCTCTTACTGTCCTCAGGTGAATTTTGGGTGGTTTGCTCATTCCTTAGCTTTTTGCTGCCTTGAGGTGGGGTATTTAATGTTTTCCCTCTTCTTAATTGAACTGCTTGGCATTCTTCTGTTATTTGTCTTGATAGCTGCTGCTTTGTTTGCCTAAACTGTTCTTCCATATGTATATTAGCCATTCTTGTCTCTTGTAGCCTGTCTTTAAATTCGGCTAGCTGCTTTGTTAGAAAGTCCAATTGCTGATTGAATTCAGCAGCTTGTTTTACAAGACTGAGTTCAGCAGTTACTGTTTTAACCTCTTCATTCATGGAAGGGTTGCTGCTTAGATACAGATGCTGATTCCTGGCAACTGTATCAATGAGCTCTTGAGCCTCTTCAATTGTCTTTCTCATGTAGATAGATCCACCAGCTGAGTAATCTAGAGACATCTGAGCTCCTTCTGCAAGCCCATAGTAGAAGATGTCTAACTGAACGCACTCTGAAAACATTTCAGAGGGGCATTTTCGTAGCATCTCTCTGTATCACTCCCAGGCATCATAGAGAGATTCATTATCTCCTTGTTTAAAGCCTTGGATGTCCAGCCTTAGCTGTGTCATCCGTTTTAGGGGGAAAGTATTGATTCAGGAATTTTTCTGTCAGCTGTTTCCATGTCCTTATGCTGGCCTTAGGTTGGTTATTTAACCACCTCTTAGCTTGATCTTTCACAGCAAATGGAAACAGTAATAGTCTGTATACATCCTGATCTATTTCCTTATCATGTACTGTGTCAGCAATTTGTAAAAACTGGGCCAGAAACTCTGTAGGTTCTTCCTGTGGAAGACCGGAATACTGGCAATTTTGCTGCACCATGATAATGAGCTGAGGATTCAACTCAAAGCTACTAACTCCAATGGAGGGTATGCAGATGCTACTCCCATATGAAGCAGTAGAGGGGTTGGCATATGACCCCAGAGTCCTCCTGGACTGTTCATTTCCACTTAGATCCATGATGGAGAAAGGGAGATGATGTAAAATAAAAAAAATATTTTTATTTATTTATTTATTTATTTAATTATTTCAAAAATAAAATAAATTAAAATAAAATAAATAAAAATAGGTGAAGATTTTCGAAAAAAAAATGAGGAGAGAGAAAGTGGTTAGGAAGTTTTGAAAAAGATATGATTTGGAAAAGATTTTAAATTTTAAAAAAATCTGAAATTTTTTTTTTTTAAAAATAATTTTCGAAAATTTGTTTTAAAAATAGAGAGAAAAGATATTTTTGAATTTAGTGAGGAAAGAGAAAAATAATAAGATAGCACAAGATTTAAAATTTTTAGATCTAATGCTCCTTGTTTTTGAAAATTTTGGAGGGAAAACACCAAGGAACACTTTATACCACGAAGATTCTGATTAAGAGATCTAAGAGATACTCATTCAATCTAATATAGAACGGAGGTGGTTGTCAGGCACACGTTCATGGGTTGAGAATAGTGATGAGTGTCACAGATCATCACCTTCATCACAGTTAAGCGCGAATGAACATCTTAGATAGGAAGAGGCGTGTTTGAATAGAAAACAGAAATACTTGCATTAATTCATTGAGACACAGCAGAGCTCCTCACCCCCAACAATGGAGTTTAGAGACTCATGCCATCAAAGAGTACAAAGTTCAGATCTAAAATGTCATGAGATACAAAATAAGTCCCTAAAAGTTGTTTAAATACTAAACTAGTAGCCTAGGTTTACAAAAAATGAGTAAACTATGATGGATGATGCAGAGATCCACTTTTGGGGCCCACTTGGTATGTGCTGGGGCTGAGATTTAAGCAATTTACGTGCAAAGGCCATTTGTGGAGTTGAACGCCAGTTTTTGTGCCAGTTTGGGCGTTCAACTCCAGCTTTTGATCCTTTTCTGGCGCTGGACGCCAGAATTGGGCAGAGAACTGGCGTTGAACGCCAGTTTAGGTCCTCTATCCTTGTGCAAAGTATGAACTATTATATATTGCTGGAAAGCCCTGGATGTCTACTTTCCAACGCAATTGGAAGCATTCCATTTCGAGTTCTGTAGCTCCAGAAAATCCACTTTGAGTGCAGGGAGGTCAGAATCCAACAGCATCAGCAGTCCTTTTTCAGCCTGAATAAGATTTTTGCTCAGCTCCTTCAATTTCAGCCAGAAAAATACCTGAATTTACAGAAAAACACACAACTCATAGTAAAGTCCAAAAATATGAATTTTTCCTAAAAACTAATGAAAATAGACTAAAAACTAACTAGAACATACTCAAAACTACATGAAATTAACCCCAAAAAGCGTATAAAATATCCGCTCATCACCTCCCCAGCATGATTTGCTCTACCTCTTCCACCATGGTTGTGATCTTCTTCTTCATGATGGTTTTCCATGTTGTCTTCCATGTTTGTTTCAAAGAATTCCTCTTCTTCCTCAGCACCAACCACTTTCTTTCCTCTTGCCTCCCTCCTTAATCTAAGGAAAGTCCTCTCAGGTTCAGAATCGAAGGAAGTTGAAGCCCCGCTTCTTCTCCCTGTCATACAACCATCAAGTGCAAGCAAGAAAAGATAGGTGCAGAAAGTATTTGTGTCAGAATTACTGTTAGTTGTGGGTGATGCAATATATCAAACAGTTAGTGGATTAGCAAACAGAATTGAAAATAACAAAGAAAAACAAAAGAGTAGAGGGGGAAGGGAAGAAGTTTAACTAAACAAAAAGTAAATCACTCAAACAGAAAATGAAATTGACAAAATAAAAATGCTCAAACTAGTGATCTTCCAACTTAATCATTGTTGATGCACAATCAATCCCCGGCAACAGCGCCATAAACTTGATGCACGAAAAACTTGTCTCTCAACAAATCTCCCTTCGGCAAGTGTACCAAATTTGTCGTCAAGTAAAAACTCACAATAGAGTGAGGTCGAATCCCACAGGGATTGATTGATCAAGCAACTTTAATTAGAAGAATGTTCTAGTTGAGCGAATCTAGAATTTGGGTTGAGAATTGTAGAAAATAAAATGGCGAGAATGTAAATAACAGAAAAGTAAATGCTAGAATTAAAGGACTGGAAGTAAATGACTGAAAATAAATTACAGAATTGTAAATGGAAATGGGGGATTTGCTCATAAAAGTAAATGGCAGAGATTAAAGAGAATGTGTAAGATCAGAGATGGGGAGTTCATTGGGCTTAGGAGATGTTGTAATTCTCCGGATCAAGTTCATTTTTATCTCTTCCTCAATCAATGCACTCATTGATCTCCTTGGCAATCTTAAGTGATTGAATCACAATTTCTTGCAATTCAATCTCACAAATCTTGATCAATAGCCAATTCCTTGGTCAATTGCTCATGAGAAGAGATGAAGTATGGTCACTGATTATACCACATGCATTTCCCAAATCAAGTATTGAGAGGGTCTTTAACAATTCAAAGCTACTCCTATATATACTACTCTTCTCAGCTTCTAGTTTGCTCTTCAAGTCTTGGGCCTTTGGATCTTGAGTTTGAAGCAGTTCTTTTCTTCATTTGGGCTTGGCTTTACTTGCAGAGAGAAAGTGCTAAGTGGGCAGAGACTTTAGCTTAGGGCGTTAGGGGTGT
Source organism: Arachis ipaensis (assembly GCF_000816755.2). Classification (NCBI taxonomy): domain Eukaryota; kingdom Viridiplantae; phylum Streptophyta; class Magnoliopsida; order Fabales; family Fabaceae; genus Arachis; species Arachis ipaensis. Next base: position 53,459,778 of record NC_029792.2, read on the forward strand.
TAACATTTAGTGAAAGTATAAGTTCGAGAACGTTAGTGACACTTAATATTTTCACTAACGTTCCAATGTACCCCTTTGCCTCACGTTAGAGCCCACATTAACTAGGTTAACGTGGCTTCTAACGTGGCCATTCTTAGCCATCCCAACGTTAGTGACAATGTTGAGTGTCACTAACGTTGGCTCATCATTCATTCCTCATCGTTAGCTTCCACGTTAACTAAGTTAACGTGGAAGTTAACGTGGCTCCTTGGGGGTTTGTGTGGTTGCTTCCAACGTTAGTGACTATGTTGAGTGTCACTAACGTTGTCGACAACTCTCACTTCTTACGTTAGCTCCCACGTTAACCAAGTTAACGTGGGAGTTAACGTTGTGTGTTGCATCCTTAGGCCAACGTTAGTGACAATGTTGAATGTCACTAACGTTGGCTTCTCTTCCCCCTTTAACGTTAGAGGCCACGTTAACTAGGTTAACGTGGGCTCTAACGTGGCCACTCATGAGTGTTTGCCAACGTTAGTGACAATGTTAAGTGTCACTAACGTTGGCTCAACTTCCCTTCTCCACGTTAGAGTGCACGTTAACTTAGTTAACGTGACTCTTAACGTGGGCAATGATGGCTTTGAGAGTGTTATTGGCAATCACTTTTCTCATTAACCTTGCAAGTTACCTCCCTTTCCTTGCTTCCTTTGGTCCTGAAATCAAGCAACAGACTGCATCAAAGTTCTAGTCCAAGTCATGGATAATGCAGCATACAATTTGTCACTAAATTCATGCAAAATCCTCATGAAATAATGTAAAATGCACAATGTATACTTGAATTAAGGTGTCGGTGAATATCTACCCAAAACTAGCTTATTTCCTAAAGAAATGTATGAAACTACCCTAAAAATAGTAAAGAAAAGGTCAGTGAAACTGGCCAAGATGCCCTGGCATCAGTAGTATTAAGAGCACGTCGATTGGACCTCTGTTGCTCTAGAAAGGCTTATTTGAATACATAGAGGTTAGGATCTGACAGCATCTGCTATGCTTTCCTTGCCTCTGAATCAGACTATGCCAAAACTTACTAAATTCAGCCAAAATTCACCTAAAATCATAGGAAAAATACAAAAGCTTAAAGTAGTATCCAAAAAGTGAATTTTGCAATAAAACCTACTAAAACATAATAAAACTTAACAAAATATACTAAAAACACTAGGAAAATAACATCAAAAAGCGTATAAAATATCCGCTCATCCGAACACCAAACTTAAATTGTTGCTTGTCCTCAAGTGACGAAAAACAAGTAGGAATGTTGACATCTGAACAATTTTGGCATCTCATTTTCCTTTGAAGTTCAGAAATGTTGACATTTCTTAGAACTAGAATCCGAATGATATTGTTGATTCTCTTTGTTTAGCTCTTCTTGATTCTTAAACACAGCTTCTCTTGGTGCTTTGCACCTTCTTGAGCCTACCCGTGACTCTAAGCATTTTGCTTTTCCGTATTACCACCGGATACATAAACGCCACAGGCACTTAACTGGGGGAACCTTTTGGATTCGAATTTAGCTTTGCTTAAATTCCCAGTCAGTGGTGCCCAGAGTTCTTAAGCGTACTCTTTTGCTTTGGATCATGACTTTAACTACTCAGTCTCAAGCTTTTTACTTGACACCTTCACACCACAAGTATTTAGTTAGGGACAGCAACCCAATTGAGCTTTTTAGGCTAATTTTTTATTTTTCTTTTTCAGCTGCTTTTTCTTACTTCAAGAATTAATATTTTTTTTTCAGAGAGTCAATAATACTTCTCTAAACTCTTTGTTCTTTCAAAAGTCAATACTTTCAACTTCAATATCAATTATGCACAGCTAATTCATACGTTCAGAAATAATTTCAAGACCACCACATCAACATAATTGGAATGACTTATGATATAAATCAAAACTTATGTATCCCACTATTTCTTTTTCAAATAATTTTTCTTTTAAGCATTGTGAGGATACAGAGGATATCTTATAACCAAAACAAAACAAGGAAATAAAACTAGAAAAGGACAAAATACTAGACGTGATCATGAACCTAGAAGAGAAAACAGACAATAAATTAAAGTATAATGAAGACATAAATAAAACAAAAAGAGGGATAATGGGACTCAACAACCTCAGTGATGACAGTTGCTGCTTCCCTTGGAGAATCCAATGGAGCGTTTGAGCTCCTCTATGTCAAGCCCTTGTCTCTGTTGTTCCTCCATCAATCTTCTCTAATCATCTCTTATCTCATGGAGGGTAGTGGCGTGCTCCTGGTGCTCCACTCTCATCTGATCAATGCTTGAGCTCAGCTCCCCTATTGAGATGTTCAGTTGATCCCAATAGTCTCGGGGAGGAAAATACATCCCTTGAGACAACGTAGGAATTTCTAGTGGAGGCGGCTGCACAGGTTCTTGCTATAGTTCATGTGCCGGCTCTCTCACATGCTCCATCTTCCTCTTTGTGAAAGGCTTGTCCAACTCAATGAGGGTGTCTCCAGCTATGCCAATTCTAGCTGAACTGCATAGGCGATGTATGAGGGGTGGGAATGCCAACCTTGCGTTGGTGGAGGTCTTTTCAGCCACCTTGTACAACTCTTGAGGTATCACCTCATGTACCTCCACCTTATTCCCAAGCATAATGCAATGAATCATTATTGCTCAGTCTATAGTAACCTCAAATCAATTACTTGTAGGGATGATAAAGCATTGGATAAACTCCAACTATCCTCTAGCCACAGATTTGAAGTCAAGCCTACCCAGTTGGTAGGGCTTACCTTGTGCGTCCCTCTTCCACTGTGCTCCTTTTACACAAATATCCACAAGGACTTGATCCAGTCTTTGGTTGGAGTTGACCCTTCTAGTGTAAGAGTGTAGGTCTCCAAGCATTAGAGGAAATTGGAGCGCCACCCTCAAACTTTCTGGCTAAAATCCAAGAGTTGTTCTCGGACCATAGTGCGCTAGTTTTTAGGGCTTGGGTTCACACTTGTATCATGATTTTTGGTCACCCAAGCATTGGCAAAGAATTCTTGCACCATTAGTGTTTCGACCTCTGAAATTGAATTGGTCAAAATTTCCTAATCCCTTCTCCAGATCTTTTGTTGGATCTTTGGATATTCCCCTTCTTAAGCTTGAAAGGGACCTCAGGATTCATCTTTTTATGCGTCACCATATCATAGAAGTGATCGTGGTGCACTTTAGTGAGGAATCTCCATGATTTCAAAGGTTCGGAAGTAGAAGCGGGAGCCTTTCCCTTTCTCTTTCTTGAGGCTTCACCGGCCTTTGGTGCCATACTTAGGAATGGTAGAAGTCAAAAAGCAAAGCTTTTGCAACACCAAACTTAAGAATTTTGCTCATTCTCGAGAAAATATGAACAAAAGAAAAGAAAAGAGTGGAAGAGAGAAGAAAATGATAGAGATAGAGGGGAAAGAAGGCTTTGGCCAAATGGGGTGGTGTGGAAGAAGGAGGGTGTAGATAGTGTATAGGGTTAGAGGGAGAGAGTGTTTAGGAGGTGTGCGTATGAAGGTTGCAGGAAGGGGTATATATAGGGTGGGGATGGGATAGCGTTTAGTTATGAGGGAGGGAAGAATGGGTGGGAAAGGTTTGAATTTGAAGAGGATGGGGTTGGTGGGGTTTAAAGTGATGGGATTTATGATGGGTTTGGGGAAGAGTGTGTATGGGAAAGAGAAAAAGTAGGGTGTGGGTTTCAATGTTTAGAAAAGGTGGGAGAGAGAAGAAAGGTAGGGTAAGTGGAGATTCTGTAGGACCCACTGGCTGAGAAGCTTCCAAACTCGACCAGCCTACCCCCTACCTGGCGTTCAACGCCACGAATGGGAGTTGGATGCCCATAGATGGTCCTTTTCTGGCGTTCAACGCCAGTTTCTTACTCCCTTAGGGGCGTTGAACGCCCAGACTGCTCCTTGTCTGGCGTTCAACGCCAGCTATTCCTCCTTTATGGGTGTTGAATGCCCAGAGGGGATTAGGGAGAGTGTCTTTTCAGCTCCTCAGTGGGCGCTTGATGACAAGTCATCTTATGCTAGCTTTTCAAGCATTTTTCACTTGTTTCATTAGGTTTTATGCACTTTCTTGCATTATAAGTAATTGATTTGGAGTGTATTTGCATGGTTATGTTGAATCAATCAACCATGAATTAATTGCCATAAAATTATGAGGTTTAAGCTAGAATTTGTTGGTTTTTGAATCATTTATAAACCTTGTGAATTTAGTGATGCTTTGATTGGTAGTTTTTTATTACTTGTAGGTGAAGAAAAGAAAGAAACCAGGAAAGTATGCTCAACCAAGTGTGGCCCAAGGAAATAAAAGCGTGGCACTCAAAGGAACCAAGCATAGCGTTCGCTAATGGAGCGGAGCGTTCATTTATTGAGCGCTAGAGCAAAGACCAAGGGAGCAAAGGCATGGTGCTACGTTGAGAATGTTAACTAAACGCTACAAGGAGGCACTCAAACATGTAGCGCTCCGTTAACTTTGCTAACTTTTTCGTGGCCTCCTCATGAAGAAAGCAAGGTGCAAGGTGCAATATCAAGGAAAGGTGGAGCCAGGAATCGAACCCATGAACCACGCATGAAAGGAGGGGCGCTACGTGAACTTAGTTCAGTGAGCGCTATGCTTCATGATGAAATTGGCAAAAGGGGCAGCCACCAAGGCTCGAAGTGGAGTCCCACTCAAAGCATGAAGCGCTACATTACTTTCACCAACTGAGCGCTATACAATTTAAGCTTGGCACAAGGAAATTGGTTCAAAATGGCTTCACTAGGGCTCGAAGTGAAGACCAACTCAAAAGCAAAGGAGTGCCTACGTTCAATTCACCAACATAGCGCCATGAAGGAGGCTTAGTTCAAAGCCTGAGACAAGACCATTAAGCGCTACGTTATTTGAGTTAACCGAGCGCTTCCTTGGGAGGTGGCCTTGGTTGAATTCTCATTAAAAAATCAATTTGGATCCAATTCTTCACCAAATGAAAAATCCCACTCCAAAGTCTGAAGATCAAAATTAGAAAGTGTATAAATAGGAGTTGGTTTGATTTGTAGAGGGAGAACCTTTTCTTTCAATTTTAGTTTTACCTTTTGCTCACTTTTACATTTTAGCTTAATTTTAGTTTTCATTTTGAATTTGGGAATTGGGATTGAAATCTGAGTTCTCTTTCTCTTTGTTTTTACTTCTGCATTTCTTACTTTCTGTTTCTAAATTTTGGATTGAGATTGAAGGAATTCTGTTTCAATTCTTGATCTAAAATCCCTCTTTGTTCTTCTTCTGCATAATTCAGTGAATTAAGAATTGGATCTGAAGTTCATTTATTGCCTTCATCTTCCTTTCTTCTGCAAATTGTTTTCTGTTTGATCAAGAAAGGAATTCAGATCTAGATCTACTTTCTAGTCTCATTGATCCCCTAAAATCTTCAATTTCTCTTTTAGATTTCAAAATTGAGCTAAGTTTACTTTCTGTTTTGTTCTTCAAGCAAATTTTACCTTTCTGTTTAGATTCTCTGCAATTTATTTCATCTTCTACTTCTCTGATTAATTTCTCTTTACATTCTCTTGTTGAATTCTGAATCCCAGCTCCCACATCCCTTTACTATTCAATGCAATTTATATTTCTTGCACTCTAAGCTTCAACTATTTACATTTCTTACAATCTAAGCTTCACTCATTTACATTACTTGCACTTTAAGATTCAGCTCTTTTACTTTCTTTCACTTTAAGTTTCATGCAATTTACTCTTCTGCACTTTACTTTTCTGTCAATTTTCCCTCTCCCTTTTATTTTCATGCAATTTAGCTTCTGTTGATCACAATTCACTCAAATCATCAACTATTTTCTTAAATAAACTCATCACCTAACTAAAATTGCTCAATCCTTCAATTCCTGTGGAATTTACCTCACTCATATGAGTAATTACTACTTGATGCGACCCGGTACACTTGCCGGTAAGTTTTGGTGTGGAATCCAATTTCCACACATCAAGTTTTTTGCGCCGTTACCGGGGATTAATCTAGATTGACAATGATTAAGTAAGGTGGTAGTCTAGATTAAGCACTTTTTCTTTTTTTTACTAAGCACATTAACTGTTTGAATTTTTGCTTAAGCTAACACTAACTTCACTCTATCAGTAGAGTGAATTGTTCTTGTTCTTAGTTCTTTGTTTGTTTTTCTTGCTGTTGTATGTCAGAGGAAAGGAGAGAGTTCCCTACCTTTTGTGACCAAGAAGAGAGAACTCTTAGAAGACTAAGAAGGGAAGCCAGAGAAAAGGGGGTCATTGGTGAAGAACCTTTTGAGGATGAGATCCTAGAAATGGAAGAAAATTCAATAAATCCAATAGTGGGAGTGGTCAACAACAATGGTCAGCCCTAGAGGAGAGTTTTGGCTTCATATACGTTTGCTAGTCCAAGACATTGTGGGAGTAGCATCCTTACCCCAAATGTCAATGCAAACAACTTTGAATTGAAGCCCCAACTCATTACTTTGGTACAGAACAACTGCTCTTATGGAGGAAGTCCATTAGAAGATCCAAATTAGCATTTATCTACTTTCTTGAGGATCTGTGACACAGTGAAGTCCAATGGTGTGCATCCAGACATATACAAATTGTTGTTGTTCCCATTTTCATTGAGGGACAAGGCTGCTTGATGAACCGAAATATTCGTATGCCGATTAGAAATTAACAATGAATCCAATCGTGAGTATAGTCTAACCAACACGCAAATATCGCATCAAACAATTCTAAAATCTATGACCGAGAGTATTAATCCCGGGTCGTTCTCCCTAGGAATTGCCTTAGAATGCATATCATTGATTAGAAAGTCTTTTGTGGTTTTGAGAGTTGGTGTGAGAATTCAAGCTATAAAAGGTAAACAACAATCAATTGAGATAAAAGCCATAGCTAGGGGTAAGCATTGGAAGTTTCATCATTATAGTTCCCTCAATTGTGATAAGAGTTGATTATTGCTTCACTTAGTTAACCCCCTAATAATGGAGGAAAGTCAAGTGAGAGTAACTAACTTGAGTCACAAGTCCTAGTCTCACCCTATGGGAGTCTAGCTTTAGTGCACTCCAAGTCAATTAGCAATTCTCAATTCCTAGTCAACAATTGATATTCACTATTCAAGTGTCTCCAATAACTCAACCCCTAAGCCAAGTGAGAGAAATCTACTCCATAGCTAGGGTTGTCATTATCACAAACAATTGGTAGGCAATCATAAAAGACATGATGTAATTAAGAGAAGAGAATTGAATTAAAGCTATCTCATCCAAACAATCAAGCAATTGAATGAAATTCCACAATTCATTAATCAAAACTCAAGTAACAAAGTCACAAATCTAGATCTAAGGGATTGAATCAAAAGAGCTTCAATTGAGAATAGAAGAAGAGTAGATCTACAACTTTTATCAAAACAAAAGTGAATTAGCAATGGATCTCACCAAGAAATCAAAAGAGAATTGCGATGGAGAAAGTGAAATCCTAGAGAAAAGTTGGAGTTTCTCTCTCTAAAAACAAAATGTAACTAACTACCCTAAAATATCTAGAATTATGACTAATTGTCCTAACGCTTCTAATCCTTGGTCTTCTTAAGCTTTTTCCTCCCAAATTCTGCTCCAAAACTGGGCCTGGAACTCCCTGAAATCGCTGGTCACGTCTTCCTTTAAAAAAATCACGTGCGCACATTGGCGCGTACGCACACAGTACGCGTACGCGCACCTGGAGTTTTTCGCAACCTATGCGCAGGCGTGCAGTGTGCGCGCGCGTCATAGGAAATATAGCCCAGCCATATAAGCGCGCTGGCTTCTCGTTCGGCTCCACTGCGCCGGCTCAGGGAGTACACATCTGCGCGTATGCGCAAGGTGCGCGTGCACGCCCATGTCCGAACTTCAAAACTTTAATTTATTACATGCTCCTTCCATTCATACATGCTTCCTTCACTCCTCTTAGCCATTTTCGCCCTATAACTTCTGAAACCACTTAACAAATGGATCAAGGCATCGAATGGTAATAGAGGAGGATTACAATATATCAATTTTGATGCAAAAGAATCATATTTTCATCTATGAGGCAAAGTTGGGAAGGGAACACAAAATCTTGCAGTTTTATATGGACAAGTGTGGAAGATCATTGATAAAACCCTTAAAATCTACACATGATAAACCATAAAAACGGGGTTTATCAACCTCCCCACACTTAAAGTATAGCATGTCCTCATGCTAAAGGAAAGCAAAAGACCAAAGGATCACAAGAGAGTGAGACTCATGGGATGCAACCTACCTACCTGAATGCAACTAGGGTGTGTGCTACTATCTACTTGGTCAAGAGCAATTCAATCTTCCTAGGACACACACACACACACACACACCCACACACACACACACACACACACACACACACACACAAAGTAAAATATGCAAGCTTGCATGAAGAACGCTCGCGAGTGCCGAGAACAAGGAATCGAGCTTCGAACCCCTCACCGGAAGTGTTTGCACTCTGTCTGCTCGGTGTATAGGGTTGATCACTCAATCGTCTCCTACTTCATGCTCTTCCAAAATTTGTTCTTCCTCTAACAATCAACAATTGTTCTATGCATGCACACATATATCATGAGGTCTTTTCCTAGGTTGTAATGGGGTTAGGGTTAAGGTAGGGTTATATATTTGGCTAAGTGGGCTAAAAATTAAATCCTTTGATTAACTTAAGCTCCCCACCTAAATTATTGATGAGCGGATAATTTATACGCTTTTCGGCATTATTTTTAGTATGTTTTTAGTAGGATCTAGTTACTTTTAGGGATGTTTTTATTAGTTTTTATGTTAAATTCACATTTTTGGACTTTGCTATGAGTTTGTGCATTTTTCTGTAATTTCAGTTATTTTCTGGCTGAAATTGAGGGACTTGAGCAAAAATCAGATTCAGAGGTGGAAGAAGGACTCCTGATGCTGTTGGATTCTGACCTCCTTGCACTCAAAGTGGATTTTCTGGAGCTACAGAACTCAACATGGCGCGCTTCTAATTGCGTTGGAAAGTAGACATCCAGGGCTTTCCAGCAATATATAATAGTTCATACTTTGGCCGAGTTTAGACGACATAAAAGGGCGTTGAACGCCAGTTCTACGCTGCTGTCTGGAGTTAAATGCCAGAAACACGTCACAAACCAGAGTTGAACGCCAGAAATACGTTACAACCTGGTGTTCAACTCCAAGAATGACCTCTGTACGTGTAACATTCATGCTCAGCCCAAGCACACACCAAGTGGGCCCCGGAAGTGGATTTATGCATCAATTACTTACTTCTGTAAACCCTAGTGACTAGTTTAGTATAAATAGAACTTTTTATCATTGTATTCAAGGTCTTTGGTTACTCCGGTTCCCCTCTGGGGCCAAGACCAATGAACGAAAAGGAGGGTGAATCTTATTCCAGTATGATCGAGAACCTCAGATGATTAGTCGTGCTGTGACAGAGCATTTGGACCATTTTCACAAGAGGATGGGATGTAGCCATTGACAACGGTGATGCCCTTACATAAAGCCAGCCATGGAAAGGAGTAGGACTAATTGGATGAAGACAGCAGGAAAGTAGAAATTCAGAGGAACGAAAGCATCTCTATACGCTTATATGAAATTCTCACCAATGAATTACATAAGTATTTTTATCCTTATTTTATTATTTATTTTCGAAAACTCCAAAACTATTTTATTATCTGCCTGACTAAGATTTACAAGGTGACCATAGCTTGCTTTATACCAACAATCTCCGTGGGATCGACCCTTACTCACGTAAGGTTTATTACTTGGACGACCCAGTGCACTTGCTGGTTAGTTGTATCGAAGTTGTGAATGAAAAACAATTTATTAAGACGTGCGTACAGAGTTTTTGGCGCCGTTGCCTGAGATCACAATTTTGTGCACTAAGTTTTTGGAGACGTTGCCGGGGATTGTTCGAGTTTGGACAACTAACGGTTCATCTTGTTGCTCAGATTAGGTAATTTTCTTTTTGTTTTATTTTCAAATTTTTTTAAAAAAAAAATCTTTCAAAAATTTCTCCTTTGTTTTCGAAAAAATTTTAAAATAAAAATGTTTTCAAAAATATATTTTTCTTCAGAATTTTTAAGAATGAATTCTAGTGTTTCATGAAGCATGTTGAAGCCTGGTTAGCTGTAAAGCCATGTCTAATTCTTTTGGATAGGGAATGTCAGGCGTGTCATGTCTGAGTTACATACTAAAGCTTGGCCGGCTATTAAGCCATGCTTGACCCTTTGATTGGAGCTTTGGACTAAAGAGCATAAGATTCCTGGAATTCATATTAAAAATTTTGGAATCCTTATTTTTCTTTTTCAAAATGATTTTCGAAAAAAAAAATTAAAAGAAAATACAAAAAAAAAATCATAAAATCATAAAAATAAAAAAAATATTTTGTGTTTCTTGTTTGAGTCCTGTGCCAGATTTTAAGTTTGGTGTCAATTGCATGTTCATCTTGCATTTTTCGAAAATTCATGCATTCATAGTGTTCTTCATGATCTTCAAGTTGTTCTTGGTAAGTCTTCTTGTTTGATCTTGATGTTTTCGTGTTTTGCATCTTTTCTTGTTTTACATGTGCATTTTTGCATCCATAGAGTCTAAACATGAAAGATTTCTAAGTTTGGTGTCTTGCATGTTTTCTTTGCATATAAAAATTTTCAAAAATATGTTCTTGGTGTTCATCTTGACATTCAAAGTGTTTTTGGTGTTCATCTTGACATTCATAGCATTCTTGCATGCATTCATTGTTTTGATCTAAAAATTTCATGCATTGCATCACTTTCATGTTCTTCTCTCTCCTCATTAAAAATTCAAAAAATCAAAAAAATATCTTTCCCTTTTTCTCTCTTAAAATTTCGAAAATTAGATTTGACTTTTTCAAAAAATTTTAAAAATCTAGTTGTTTTTATGAGTCAAATCAAATTTTCAATTTAAAAATCTTATCTTTTTCAAAATCTTTTTCAAAAATCAAATCTTTTTCATTTTTCTTAGTTATTTTCGAAAATTTTAAAAATATTTTTCAAAAATATTTTTCTTAATTTTATATCATAATTTTCGAAAATAACATCACCAATTAATGTTTTGATTCAAAAATTTCAAGTTTGTTACTTACTTGTTAAGAAAGATTCAAACTTTAAGTTCTAGAATCATATCTTATGATTTCTTGTGAATCAAGTCATTAATTGTGATTTTAAGAAGATCAAATCTTTTTCAAAACTAATTTCAATCATATCTTTTCAAAAATATCTTCTTATCTTATCTTTTTCAAAAATTTGATTTCAAAATATCTTTTCTAACTTCTTATCTCCTTATCTTTTCAAAATTGATTTTCAAATTTGTTTCAACTAACTAACTAACTTTTTGTTTGTTTCTTATCTTTTTCAAAACCACCTAACTAACTCTCTCTCTCTCATTTTCGAAAACCCCTTCCCTCTTTTTCAAAATTTCTTTTTAATTAACTAATTATTTTAATTTTTGATTTTAATTTTCGAAAACTACTAACCTTTTTCAAAAACTATTTTCGAAAATCACTAACCCTTTTTCAAAAATAATTTTCGAAAATCCTTCTCCCTCATCTCCTTCTAATTATTTATTCATCTACTAACACTTCTCTTCATCTCACATCACTGCTCCTATCCTTACCCTTGTGTTTGGATTCTTCATTCTTCTTCACCCCTATTCTTTTTCTTCTTCTACTAACAATAAGGAACCCCTTTACTGTGACATAGAGGATTCCTCTTCTTTTCTTGTTCTCTTCTCTTTCTTATGAGCAGGAACAAGGAAAAAGGCATTCTTGTTGAAGCTGATCCAGAACCTGAAAGGACTCTGAAGAGGAAACTAAAAGAAGCTAAATTACAACAATCCAGAGACAACCTATTGAAAATTTCGAACAAGTAAAGGAGATGGCAGCCGAACCCAACAACAATAATGCAAGGAGAATGCTTGGCGACTTTACTGAACCAAATTCCAATTTACATGGAAGAAGCATCTCCATTCGTGCCATTGGAGCAAACAACTTTGAGCTGAAACCTCAATTAGTTTCTCTGATGCAGCAGAACTACAAGTTTCATGGACTTCCATCTGAAGATCCTTTTCAGTTCTTAACTGAATTCTTGCAAATATGTGATACTGTTAAGACTAATGGAGTAGATCCTAAAGTCTACAGGCTCATGTTTTTCCCTTTTGCTGTAAGAGACAGAGCTAGAGTGTGGTTGGACTCTCAACCCAAAGATAGCCTGAACTCTTGGGATAAGCTGGTCACGGCTTTCTTAGCCAAGTTCTTTCCTCCTCAAAAGCTGAGCAAGCTTAGAGTGGATGTTCAAACCTCCAGACAGAAAGAAAGTGAATCCCTCTATGAAGCTTGGGAGAGATACAAGCAACTGACCAAAAAGTGTCCTTCTGACATGCTTTCAGAATGGACCATCCTGGATATATTCTATGATGGTTTATCTGAGCTATCAAAGATGTCATTGGATACTTCTGTAGGTGGATCCATTCACCTAAAGAAAATGCCTGCAGAAGCTCAGGAACTCATTGACATGGTTGCTAATAACCAGCTTATGTACACTTCTGAGAGGAATCTTGTGAATAATGGGACGCCTATGAAGAAGGGAGTTCTTGAAATTGATACTCTGAATGCCATATTGGCTCAGAATAAAATATTGACTCAGCAAGTCAATATGATTTTTTAGAGTCTGAATGGAATGCAAGCTGCATCCAACAGTACTCAAGAGGCATCTTCTGAAGAAGAAGCTTATGATCCTAAGAACCCTGCAATAGCAGAGGTAAATTATATGGGTAAACTTTATGGAAACACCTATAACTCATCATGGAGAAATCATCCAAATTTCTAATGGAAGGATCAAAAGCCTCAACAAGGCTTTAATAATGGTGGAAGAAATAGGTTTAACAACAGTAAACCTTTTCCATCATCCACTCAGCAACAGACAGAGAACTCTGAACAAAATACTTCTAATTTAGCAAACTTAGTCTCTGATCTATCTAAGGCCACTGTGAGTTTCATGAATGAAACAAGGTCCTCCATTAGAAATTTAGAAGCACAAGTGGGCCAGCTGAGTAAAAGGATCACTGAAATCCCTCCTAGTACTCTCCCAAGCAATACAGAAGAAAACCCAATAGGAGAGTGCAAGGCCATTGAATTGATCACCATGGCCGAACCTGTAAGGGGAGGAGAGGATGTGAATTCCAGTAAGGAAGACCTCCTGAGACGTCCAGTGATCAATAAGGAGTTTCCCTCTGAGGAACCAAAGGAATCTGAGGCTCATCTAGAGACCATAGAGATTCCATTAAACCTCCTTATGCCATTCATGGGCTCTGATCAGTATTCCTCTTCTGAAGAGAATGAGGATGTTACTGAAGAGCAAGTTACCAAGTACCTTGGTGCAATTATGAAGCTGAATGCCAAATTATTTGGCATTAAGACTTGGGAAGATGAACCTTCCTTGTTCATCAATGAACTAAGTGATCTGGATCAACTGACATTGCCTCAGAAGAAACAGGATCCTGGAAAGTTCATAATACCTTGTACCATAGGCACCATAATCTTTGAAAAGGCTCTGTGTGACCTTGGTTCAGGGATAAACCTCTTGCCCCTCTCTGTAATAGAGAAACTGGGAATCTATGGGGTACAGGCTGCTAAAATCTCATTAGAGATGGCAGACAATTCAAGAAAACAGGCTTATAGACAAGTAGAGGACGTGTTAGTAAAGGTTGAAGGCCTTTACATCCCTGTTGATTTCATAGTCCTGGATACTGGGAAGAATGATGATGAATCCATCATCCTTGGAAGACCCTTCCTAGCCACGGCAAGAGCTGTGATTGATGTTGACAGAGGCGAACTAGTCCTTCAATTGAATGAGGACTCCCTTGTGTTTGCAACTCAAGGTCATCCTTCTGTAAACATGGAGAGGAAGCATAAAAAGCTTCTCTCAAAACAGAGTCAACCAGAGCCCCCACAGTCAAACTCTAAGTTTGGTGTTGGGAGGCCACAACCAAACTCTAAGTTTGGTGTTGAACTCCCATATCCAAACTCTAAGTTTGGTGCTGGGGAGTCTCAACAATGCTCTGAACATCTGTGAGGCTCCATGAGAGCCTACTGTCAAGCTATTGACATTAAAAAAGCGTTTGTTGGGAGGCAACCCAATTTTTAGTTATCTAATTTTATTGTTCTTTCATGTTTTATTAGGTTCATAAAAATTGTGGAGTCACAAAATAAATATAAAAATTGAAAACGGAATAAAAAACAGCAGAAGAAAAATCACACCCTGGAGGAAGACCTTACTGGCGTTTAAACGCCAGTAAGAAGCACCTGGCTGGCGTTCAACACCAGAACAGAGCATGGTTCTGGAGCTGAACGCCCAAAATGGGCAGCATCTGGGCATTTGAACGCCAGAATTGCACCCTGGAGAAGAGCTGGCGCTGAACGCCCAGAACAAGCATGGTTCTGGCGTTCAACGCCAGAAATGGGCAACAAATGGGCGTTCAACGCCCATAACAAGTACCAATCTGGCGCTGAACGCCCAGAGTTGTGTGCAAGGGTATATTGCATGCCTAATTTGGTGCAAGGTTGTAAATCCTTGAACACCTCAGGATCTGTGGACCCCACAGGATCACCTCAGGATCTGTGGACCCTACAGGATCCCCACCTACCTCCACTCGCTTCTTCTCACCCCTCTTTCACACAATCCCATAAACAGTCTTCCCCAAAACTCTTTACCAATCACCTCAGTCTCTCTTCCCTATCACCACTTCACCACTCACATCCATCCACTCTTCCCCATAAACCTACCTCATAAACTCCACCTACCTTCAAAATTCAAAATCAATTTCCCACCCTTATGGCCGAACCTTACCCCCCCACCCTTCCCTATATATAGCCCTCCATTCTTCCTCATTTTCACACAACACAACCCTCTCTTCCACTTCTTGGTCGAAACACCTCTCTCTCTCTCCCTCTTCTCCATTTCTTCTTCTTCTTCATCTATTCTTTCTTCTCTTGCTCGAGGGCGAGCAATATTTTAAGTTTGGTGTGGTAAAAGCATAAGCTTTTTGTTTTTCCATTACCATTGATGGCAACCAAGACCGGAGAATCCTCTAGAAAAGGGAAAGGGAAGACAAAAGCTTCCACCTCCGAGTCATGGGAGATGGAAAGATTCATCTCCAAAGCTCATCAAGACCACTTCTATGATGTTGTAGCCAAGAAGAAGGGGATCCCTGAGGTCCCTTTCAAACTCAAGAGAAATGAGTATCTGGAGATCCCACATGAGATCCATAGAAGAGGTTGGGAAGTTCTAACAAACCCTATCCAATAAGTCGGCATCCTAATGGTTCAAGAGTTCTATGCCAATGCATGGATCACTAGGAACCATGATCAAAGTAAGAACCCGGACCCAAAAAATTATCTCACCATGGTTCGGGGGAAATACTTAGATTTTAGTCCGGAAAATGTGAGGTTGGCGTTTAACTTGCCTATGATGCAAGGAGATGCATGCCCCTACACTAGAAGGGTCAACTTTAATCAAAGGTTGGACCAAGTCCTCATGGACATATGTGTGGAAGGAGCTCAATGTAAGATTGACTCCAAAGGCAAGCCAGTTCAACTAAGAAGACTGGACCTCAAGCCTGTAGCTAGAGGATGGTTAGAGTTCATCCAACGCTCCATCATCCCCACTAGCAACCGATCTGAAGTTACTGTGGATCGGGCCATCATGATCCATAGCATCATGATTGGAGATGAAGTAGAAGTTCATGAAGTCATATCCCTTGAACTCTACAAAATAGCCGAAAAGTCCTCTCCTGGGGCAAGGCTAGCTTTTCCTCATCTTATTTGCCATCTATGTTACTCAGCTGGAGCTTCCATAGAAGGAGACATTCCCGTTGAGGAAGAGAAGCCCATCACTAAGAAAAGGATGGAGCAAGCAAGAGAGCCTATTCATGGATCTCAAAAGGCGCATGAAGCTCATCACCATGAGATCCCGGAGATGCCTCAAATGCATTTTCCTCCACAAAACTATTGGGAGC
>NC_029792.2:53475987-53476723 GCF_000816755.2 Arachis ipaensis
ACATGTTATTTGATAATCTGAAAAATCATAAAAATGATTCTTGAAGCAAGAAAAAGCAGCAAAGAACAAAGCTTGCAGAAAAAAAAATAGCGAAAAAAATAGAAAGAAAAAGAAAAAGCAAGTAGAAAAAGCCATAGCTCTTAAAACCAAGTGGCAAGAGCAAAAAGCCAACAGCCCTTAAAACCAAAAGGCAAGGGTAAATAAAAAGGATCCCAAGGCTTTGAGCATCAGTGGATAGGAGGGCCTATAGGAATAAAATCCTGGCCTAAGCGGCTAAACCAAGCTGTCCCTAACCATGTGCTTGTGGCGTGAAGGTGTCAAGTGAAAACTTGAGACTGAGCGGTTAAAGTCAAGGTCCAAAGCAAAAAAAGAGTGTGCTTAAGAACCGTGGACACCTCTAATTGGGGACTTTAGCAAAACTGAGTCACAATCTGAAAAGGTTCACCCAGTTATGTGTCTGTGGCATTTATGTATCCGGTGGTAATACTGGAAAACAAAGTGCTTAGGGCCACGGCCAAGACTCATAAAATAGCTGTGTTCAAGAATCATCATACTGAACTAGGAGAATCAATAACACTATCTGAACTCTGAGTTCCTATAGATGCCAATCATTCTGAACTTCAACGAATAAAGTGAAATGCCAAAACTATTCAAAAGGCAAAAAGTTACAAGTCCCGCTCATCTGATTGAAGCTATGTTTCATTGATAGTTTGGAATTTATAGTATATTCTCTTCT
>NC_029792.2:53476795-53545970 GCF_000816755.2 Arachis ipaensis
AATTCAACTTATTCTGCTTCTAAGATATTCATTCGCACTTCAACATGAATGTGATGAACGTGACAATCATCATCATTCCCCCATGAATGCGTGCCTGACAACCACTTCCGTTCTACCTTCGCTTGAATGATTATCTCTTGTATCTCTTAATCAGAATCTTCGTGGTGTAAGCTAGATTGATGGTGGCATTAATGAGAATCCGAAAAGTCTAAACCTTGTCTGTGGTATTCCGAGTAGGATTCTGGGATTGAATGACTGTGACGAACTTCAAACTCGCGAGTGCTGGGCGTAGTGACAGACGCAAAAGGAGGGTGAATCCTATTCCAGTATGATCGAGAACCTCAGATGATTAGCCGTGCTGTGACAGAGCATTTGGACCATTTTCACAAGAAGATGGAATATAGCCATTGACAACGGTGATGCCCTTACATAAAGCCAGCCATGGAAAGGAGTAGGACTGATTGGATGAAGACAGTAGGAAAGTAGAAATTCAGAGGAAGGAAAGCATCTCTATACGCTTATCTGAAATTTTCACCAATGAATTACATAAGTATTTCTATCCTTATTTTATTATTTATTTTTGAAAACTCCAAAACTATTTTATTATCTGCCTGACTGAGATTTACAAGGTGACCATAGCTTGCTTCATACCAACAATCTCCGTGGGATCGACCCTTACTCACGTAAGGTTTATTACTTGGATGACCCAGTGCACTTGCTGGTTAGTTGTATCGAAGTTGTGAATGAAAAACAATTTATTAAGACGTGCGTACAGAGTTTTTGGCGCCGTTGCCTGAGATCACAATTTCGTGCACCACTTATATAACATCTTATACAAATATGCACTAATCTAACTACCCATTCCTCACTCTTTCACATACTCATGCATTTGCTTTTGATCATTACACACATGCATTGATTTGTCTCTAGGTCTTACTTTGGGGCATTTTGTCCCCTTTTATTGCTTCTCTTTTTCTTCTTTTTATATATTTTTTTTCTTTTTTTTTCTTTTCTTTTTCCTTTTTTCTTTGGGTCTCTTTTCTTTTTCTTTCCCCCTTTTTTCCTTTCTTTTAATCGATCACATGAGTATGTATCCCCCCCCCATTTTCCCACACTTGAATGGCACACCCACACTAGCCTAAGCTATTCAAGGATTCAAATAGGGACATTCATGGGTTTTCCACTTTTGGCTTGTGATGTGCTAAAATTAAGAATAAGTGGGTTAAGCGTAGGCTCAAAATTGGTTGCAAAGGTTGTTACAAGGTAAGGTCATTTGGGTAAGTGGCTAAGTGAATTGATGGCCTCAATCATCTACATGCATTCATACATATAAAAATGCACATATAGAGTCAAACAAATTAAGGATCACAATCATAGAGAGAGAACAACGCACACAAGAAGGGAAGTAAGTGGCTAAAAGATGTAGCCATGCGATTAGGCTCAAAACTCACTTGCTTGTTCTTGGCTCAAAATCCATGTTCCGAATTACATTCTTCAAACAAGCATAGCATCAAAAAAATTCTTTAAAATTGGTGAGTTTGCCCTAAAGTTCTAGCTTCCTAGGAAAGAAGTCATTACTCTAACCAAGTGGACTTATTAGGAGATAACTAACATGCAATGGATGTCAAATGCAATCTATCCTACTTAACAAAATAGATTCAAAATTTATTCGGGTGTTACCTATGAAGACCGATCAGCTGACCGACCTCCCCACACTTAGAAGTTGGCACGATCCTCCGTGCCTTGAGTGAGACGCAGTGGTTGATCGGCTTCCGAGTGTCAATCATCCTATCCATTATCACTATCTTCATTGTTGGTGCCGGTGGAAGTAGAGATTTTCGGTTCTTCCATAGGTGGTGCTAAGCAACTTAGAAGCTTCTTGACAAAAGTGTAACAGCTTTGGTTGCGCCGCTCATAACGATCGAGCTTCTTGTGGAGGTCTCCTATGCGTTGCATGGATGACTTTGGTGGTGCGGTTGAGGTGGTGGGAATGCTCATGCGGACGGCTAAGTTTGGTTCCTCGGTGTCCGTCAGAGGGTAAAGATATCTCCTGTTGGGAACAACGTCACCGTCTATCGGCTAAGTTTAGTTCGCAAAATCGGCGCGCGTGCGCATGGGCAAAAATTAACAAGGGCGCGGACGCGCATAGTGCGCGTGCGCGCGAAACGGTGAAGAGCATGTGTGCGCGTGAGCGCCAGGTGCGCTTGCGCGTGCATCTGAGTTGTGCGCCTAGCACAAATTGGGCACAACTTTGGCTCAACTCTCGGGAAAAAGTACTAGAAGATGAAACTTTTCAATCGACGCGGACGCGCACGGCGCGCTGGCGCGTCGACATGCATTTTGGTTAAGGTGCGCGTGCGCGCCAGGTGTGCATACGCGCGAGTCGAGTTAGGCCATTGGCATGATATTAGCCCAACTTGGGCATAACTCTCGGGAAAATGGCTCAGGAATGCATTTCGCATCATCTGTGCGAACGCGGCTAGTGCGCGTACACGCGCTTTTGTGCAAATGGCCATGGGCTCATACGTGCCAGGTGTGCGCACGCGCGAGGGGTGTTATTCCTGGGGCTTAAAATTGGCCCAGAATTTGCACAATTCTCTGGAAAATGGGCCAGGAGCTGTGAATGCGTAGGGGCGCGTACGCACATCCCCCCCCTTTTTTTTGAGACATGAAGAATGCCTAATTGTCATGAATTCAGTGGTTAAACAAGCCAAAGGGGTCAAAAACACCCAAAACTCAATGTAAAACCCAAAGATGGGGTATTCTTCTACCATAAAATCAATTCATCTTTTGAGAAACAATGCTAATCTTCATGAACAAGTTATCTAAGATATTCATAATCAAACCTAACCAAGACTATAGCTAATCAATCACAAAACAATGAAGAATTCAAGAGTTATATATAAAAGTGTAAAAAAGGATAGATCTCACCATGGTGGGGTGTCTCCCACCTAGCACTTTTGTTTAATGTCCTTAAGTTTGACTTGCACTAGCTCATTGCTCTTTACCAAGAGGTGTATCTTCCAAAAGGAATACCTCAATCTCCTTGTTGCTCTTCATTTGCTCACCATGATACAACTTGAGACGGTGCCCATTGACCTTGAAGATATCCGGACTTGAGGGATGGCGCAAATGGTAAACCCAATAGGGTTCCCATTTTGACCTTAGTTTTCCGAGCAACAATCTCAATCTAGAATTGTAAAGGAGGACTAGATCATCGACTTTAAATTCTTTACCTCTTATGTTCTTATCATACACGGCTTTCATTTTCTCCTTGTAAAGTTTGGAATTCTCATAAGCTTCAAGTTTCAAACATTCCAACTCTGCTAATTGTAGCTTCCTCTCAACTCCAGCTCCACCCAAACTTGGATTGCATTCTTTGACGGTCCAATATGCCTTGTACTCTATCTCCACCAGTAGGTGGCAAGCTTTGCCATACACCAACTGAAAGGGGCTCATGCCAATTGGCGTTTTGTATGCCGTTCGGTTGGCCCATAATGCATCAGTGAGCTTAGCACTCCAATCTTTCCTATTGGGTTTCACAATTCTTTCCAAGATGCGCTTAATCTCCCGATTGGAAACCTCAGCTTGGCCATTTGTTTGTCGGTGGTAGGCCGTGGCTACTTTATGCATGATGCCATATTTCTTCATTAGTCCTTCCATTCTCTTATTACAAAAATGTGAACCTTGGTCGCTCACGATTGCTCGTGGCGACCTAAATCTACAAATGATGTTATTTCTCACAAAGGAAAGGACCACATTAGCATCGTCCGTCCGGGTGGGTATTGCTTCCACCCATTTGGACACATAATCAATGACAAGTAGAATGTAGAGAAAACCATTAGAATTTGAGAATGGCCCTATGAAGTCTATTCCCCACACATCAAAAATCTCACAAAATAGCATGGTTTGTTGGGAAATTTCATCCTTCTTGGAGATATTGCCAAATCTAATGCATTGAGAATAAGATTTACAAAAATGAGAAGAATCCTTGAAAAGAGTTGGCCACCAAAATCCACAATCTAGAATTTTCCTTGCCGTTCTTTGGGGTCCAAAATGGCCCCCTCCTTCGGAGGAGTGACAAGCTTCCAAGATTGAGTAGATTTTGGTTTGTGGAATGCACCTCCGAATTACTTGATCTGCCCCACATCTCCAAAGGTATGGGTCATCCCATACATAGTATTTGGATTCACTTTTTAGCTTATCCCATTGATGTTTAGAGAGATTAGGAGGGAAGGAGCGAGATACCATGTAATTGGCGATTGGCGCATACCAAGGAATGGTTTTTGAGATTGCATGCAAGCCCTCAAAGGGAAAAGAATCATTAATAGGAGTGATATCGCCTTTAGTATGTTCAAGGCGACTTAACTGGTCCGCCACTAGGTTTTGCGTACCACTCCTATCCTTAATTTCCATGTCAAACTCTTGCAACAATAAAACCCATCTAATCAATGTCGGTTTGGATTCCTTCTTAGCCAACAAATACTTCAACACCGCATGATCCGAGTACACTACCACCTTTGAACCGAGTAGATATGCTCGGAACTTGTCCAAGGCAAAAACGATGGCCAAAAGTTCTTTTTCAGTGGTAGTGTAGTTAGATTGGGCTCCATCTAGTATTTTTGTTGCAAAGGCTATGACATATGGAATCTTACCCTCGCGTTGTGCTAACACGGCTCCCACGGCAAAGTTTGAAGTATCACACATTATTTCGAATGGCCGACTCCAATCCGGCCCTCGCATGATGGGAGCTTGGGTCAATGCTACCTTGAGCTTGTCAAAAGCCTCCATGCATTCCTTGCTTAGATCAAACTCAATATCCTTTTGCAACAATCTTGAGAGAGGCAATGCTACCTTACTAAAGTCCTTTATAAACCTTCGATAAAATCCTGCATGTCTAAGGAAAGAACGGACTTCCTCTCGGAGGAGGGGTAAGGCAAGCTAGATATAACATTAATCTTTGTCGGATCTACAGAAATACCATCTTTGGAAACAATATATCCTAAAACAATGCCTTGTTTAACCATGAAATGGCACTTCTCAAAATTCAAGACAAGGTTAGTTTTAGTACATCTTTCCAAAACTTTTTCAAGGTTGTCCAAGCAATGATCAAAAGAATCACCATATACCGTGAAGTCATCCATGAATACCTCCATGCATTGCTCTAGAAAATCCGCAAATATGCTCATCATGCACTTTTGGAAAGTTGCTGGTACGTTGCATAAGCCGAATGGCATACGCTTGTAGGCATAAATTCCAAAAGGGCAAGGAAATGTTGTTTTTTCTTGGTCCTCTAGAGCAATGTATATTTGGAAGTACCCCAAATATCCATCTAGAAAGTAATAATGGGATTTACCAGATAATCGATCGAGCATTTGATCGATAAACGGAAGTGGAAAATGGTCTTTTCTAGTGGCCAAGTTTAACCTTTGGTAGTCTATGCATACTCGCCAAGAGTTTTGCACCCGTGTTGCTATGAGCTCCCCGCTTTCATTCTTGATTGTGGTTACTCCGGACTTCTTTGGCACAACTTGAACGGGACTCACCCATTCACTATCCAAAATGGGGTAGATGATGTCCGCCTCAAGTAACCATGTTACCCCCTTCTTGACAACCTCCAAAATGGTAGGATTCAATCGTCTTTGAGGTTGTCTTACGGGTCTAGCTTCTTCCTCTAAAAAGATCCGGTGCTCACACACTTGGGGAATTATCCCCACTAGATCCGCCAAGCTCCACCCTATTGCCCTTTTGTTCTTTCTCAAAACACATAACAGCTTCTCTTCTTGTTGAGGATTTAGTTCTCTTGCTATAATCACTGGAAACTTGTGGGCTTCATCAAGGTATGAGTGCTTTAGGTGGGGCGGTAGTGGCTTCAATTCCAGCTTTTGCTCTTGGTTTGTCACTTGAACTTCCTCACTTGGGTCTTCACTATTTTCTTCAACCATATGTTTCTCATTTAGCTTTTCATAATGCACTTCGGCCACAATGTTGTCAATCAAGTCACACCGAAATATGGAGTGGTTCTCTAGTGGGTGCCTCATTGCTTTTTCTAGGCTAAAACTTACAACTCTCCCATCTATCTCAAATGAGTAGGTTCCTGAATGGGCATCCAACTTGAATCCAGAGGTCCTCAAAAATGGCCTCCCAAGTATGATAGATGATGTCCTTTCGGATTCACTTGGTGGCATCTCAATGATATGGAAATCAATTAGGAATATCAAACCCTTTATGTTGACCAACACATCTTCCGTAATACCCGTCACAATTATTATGCTCTTCTCCACCAAGACAAACCTAGCTGCCGACCGCTTCAATGGCGGAAGCTTCAATACATGATAAACGGAAGGAGGCATAATGCTAACGCATGCATCGAGGTCACACATACAATCAACGAATTGGACTCCATCAATGACACAAGAAACTAAACAAGGACCCGGATCAACACACTTTTTCGGGATGGCTCCCATCAAAGCCGAAATAGAACTCCCCAATGGAATAGTTTCTAATTCATGAATTCTATCTTTGTTCATACACAAGTCCTTAAGAAACTTCGCATATTTGGGTACTTGATGTATAGCATCAAAGAGAGGGATAGTTACCTCCACTTTCTTGAACATCTCTACCATTTTTGGGTCAAGCTCTATACGCTTCTTAGCCTTTCTTGACAATGTAGAAAATGGAATTGGTTGAGCCACTTCCTCTAAGACTTGCTCCTTTCTAGGGACTTCACTCCTTGGTTAAGGATCTTCCTCTTCAACTATCACATGTGCTTCCTCCTCCTCTTCAATTTCTTCTATCTCAACTCCATCTTCCTCATGAGCAACCATCATTGGACTAGGTGCCTTTGAGTTCCTTTCTTTCAATTGAGTTCTGGACCTCAAGGTTATGGCGTTGATGCCACCCTTGGGGTTGGGTAGAGGTTGAGAAGGTATGGCACTAGAGGTTGAGGCTTGAGGAGTAGAGGTAGAAGGTGGTCCATACGAGCAATGAGAGCTTGGAGGGTGGAAGTAAGACCATTAAGACTTAAGTTGAGTGTATTTTAGAGCTCCTTTTGCCTTTGGAGTATGGATCGGAGTGTGTCATCTTAATTTGGAGAAGTGGAAGGATATGTGATTTGTGGTGGTTGGAGTTAGTTGGGTTGAGGTAGTTGTCTATGAGGTGGTAAGTAGGTTTGATAGTTCCTTCCTTGATTTGGTTATTGGTTTGGAGGGTTTTCTGAATATCGGTTTTGTGGAGTGTTGTTGTTCCATCTTTGGTTGCCTCCATTGTCCCTACCTCCTTGTTGATAATTGTCCTGCCAACCTTGATTGGCACTATCCCTCCAACCTTGATTAGAGTTATTATTCCCTTGGTTATAGTTGCCAACTTGTTGGGGGTACCCTTGGTTGTAATTGCTCCTTTATTAATGGTATCCTTGATTAGCACGTTCATAGTAGGAGCGATCATCAAAGTTGTGGGTAGCCGCTAGAGTGTTATCTTCTTGGAGACTTGGACATTCATCCGTGTAGTGGGAGTAGCATTGGCAAATGCCACACACTTTTTGGGGACCAATTGTTGACATTGTTGGTTTTGAGGAGGTGGTGGTTGTTGTTGAGATGGAGGTTGTTGTTAATTCACTTGGAGTTGCTTTAGAAGGCTTGTCATTTCACACAAGGTCTTGGTAAGGGTAGCGGTCTCACCACTAGAAGAGACTTCATTCACGGCCTTTGGGCGGTTGACTCTCCGTCTAGCATGCTGAGTGGACTCGGCCAAGTCGGTAATGAGTTGCCATGCCACCTCCGCCGTCCTATACTTTGACAAAGAACCGTTGCTTGAGGCATCCAATAAATTCTTATCTTACTCCCTCATGCCTTGGCATACATAGCTAAGTAATACTTGAGTGCCAATTATGTGGTTGGGACATGAGTCAAGAAGTTGCGGAACCGCTCCCAATATTCATATAAAGTTTCCATTTCACCTTGTACAATACAAGAGATTTCCTTCCTTTGCTTGTCCATCATTTCTACGGTCATGAATTTATCAAGGAATTCTCTCCTAAGCAAGTCCCAATCGGAGACAACATCACTATGTAAGGTAAAAAACCACTCCTTGGCCCTTCCCTCAAGAGAGAAAGGGAAGGCAAACAACCATATGGCCACTTCATCGGATCCTTCCCACCTAGTGGTTGAGCACACACCATGATAGTCCTTGAGGTGTCTAATTGGATCTTATGCAAGAAGTCCATGGAACTTTGGTAGAAGATTGACGAGAGCGGTCTTGAGTTCAAAGTTTGCATTCAAGTTGGGATGAATTACATGGAGAGGTTGGAGAACAAAATCCGGTGCACCAGCTTCCTTGAGAGTAACTCTCCTTGGAGCGGCCATATCGTCAACACCTAGATCAAAAGAAGAACTATTAGTAGTATCAACGAAAGAGTAATTAGTGCCTTCGTTGGATGACAATGTTATGGTTGGTGAATTGGTAAGAACCTTTTCACCTTCCTCAAAGACCAACCGCCTCCGAGCTTGCCTAATATGAAGCAAAGTTCTTTCAATTTTCGAAACAAATGGGGCTAAGCTCAGATTTGGTAGTGAACGCATGGTGCACGAATTATGAATCACACTTTTCACAACTCGTACAACTAACCAGCAAGTGCACTAGGTCGTCCAAGTAATACCTTACGTGAGTAAGGGTCGAATCCCACGGAGATTGTTGGCTTGAAGCAATCTATTTTTATCCTGTAACTCTTAGTCAGGATATCAATTATTTTTATCAGTTTGAATTGCGAGAAATAAAAGAGCATCAAACAAATACTTGTTCTGCAGTAATGGAGAATATGTTGGAGTTTTGGAGATGCTTTGTCTTTTGAATCTCTACTTTCCCCCTGTCTTCTTCTTCATGCATGCAAGGTTCCTCCTATGGCAAGCTGTATGTTGGTGGATCACCGTTGTCAATGGCTACCATCTATCCTCTCAGTGAAAATGGTCCAGGTGCGCTGTCACCGCCCGGCTAATCATCTATCGGTTCTCACTCATGCTGGAATAGGATCCATTGGTCCTTTTGCGTCTGTCACTACGCCCAACCTTTGTGAGTTTGAAGCTCGTTACAGTTATTCAATCCTTGAATCCTACTCAGAATACCACAGACAAGGTTTAGACTTTCTGGATTCTCAAGAATGCTGCCAATGGATTCTAGCTTATACCACGAAGATTCTGATTAAGGAACCCAAGAGATACTTATTCAATCTAATGTAGAACGAAGGTAGTTGTCAGGCACACGTTCATAGGTTGAGAATGGGGATGAGTGTCACGGATCATCCCATTCATCATATTGAAGTGCAAATAAATATTTTAGATAGAAACAAGCGTGTTTGAACGGAAAACAGAAGTAATTGTATTAATTCATCGAGACACAGCAGAGCTCCTCACCGCCAACAATGGAGTTTAGAGACTCATGCCGTCAAAGCGTACAAAGTTCAGATCTAAAATGTCATGAGATCCAAAATAAATCTCTAAAAGTTATTTAAATACTAAACTAGTAACCTAGGTTTACAGAAAATGAGTAAACTAAGATAGATAGTGCAGAAATCCACTTATGGGGCCCAATTAGTGTGTGCTAGGGCTGAGACTTAAGCTTTACACGTGCCTAGGCTGTTTATGGAGTTAAACGCCAGGTTGTAACCTATTTTGGGCATTTAACTCCAACTTGTAACTTGTTTCTGGCGTTTAACGCCAGACTGCAACATGGAACTGGCGTTGAACGCCAGTTTACTTCATCTATCCTTCAGCAAAGTATGGACTATTATATATTGCTGGAAAGCTCTGGATGTCCACTTTCCAACGCAATTGGCAGCACGCCAATTGGAATCCAACGTCATCAGCAGTCCTTTTTCAGCCTGAATCAGATTTTTGCTCAGCTTCCTCAATTTCAGCCAGAAAATACCTGAAATTACAGAAAAACACACAAACTCATAGTAAAGTCTAGAAATATGAATTTTGCCTAGAAACTAATGAAAATATACTAAAAACTAACTAAAACATACTAAAAACTACATGAAATTAACCCTAAAAAGTGTATAAAATATCCGCTCATCACAACACCAAACTTAAACTATTGCTTGTCCCCAAGCAACTAGATAAATAAAATAGAATACAAATAAGTCAAGAAGCAATAATATCTCAGAGTTTTTGAGTGAAGCTCAGATTCTAATTAGATGAGCGGGACTAGTAGCTTTTTGCTTTCGAACAGTTTTGGCATCTCACTTTATCCATTGAAGCTCAGAATGATTGGCATCTATAGGAACTTAGAATTCAGATAGTGTTATTGATTCTCCTAGTTCAGTATGTTGATTCTTGAACACAGCTACTTTATGAATCTTGGTCGTGGCCCTAAGCACTTTGTTTTCCAGTATTACCACCGGATACATAAATGCCACAGACATATAATTGGGTGAACCTTTTTCAGATTGTGACTCAGCTTTGCTAAAGTCTCCAATTAGAGGTGTCCAGAGTTCTTAAGCACACTCTTCTTTTTGCTTTGGACCTTGACTTTAACCGCTCAGTCTCAAGTTTTCACTTGACACCTTCACGCCACAAGCACATGGTTAGGGACAGCTTGGTTTAGTCGCTTAGGCCAGGATTTGATTCCTTTAGGCCCTCCTATCCACTGATGCTCAAAGCCTTGGATCCTTTTTATTACCCTTGCCTTTTGGTTTTAAGGGCTATTGGCTTTTTCTGCTTGCTTTTTCTTTTTCTTTTTCTTTTTCTTTTATTTTCACCATTTTTTTTGCAAGCTTTTGTATTCACTTCTTTTTCTTGCTTCAAGAATCATTTTTATGATTTTTCAGATTATCAGATAACATTTCTCCTTTTTCATCATTCTTTCAGGAGCCAACATATTTAACATTCATAAACATCAAATTCAAAAGACATATGCACTGTTCAAGCATTCATTCAGAAGACAAAAAGCATTGCCACCACATGTAAATAATTAGAATTTTTCTTATTAAAAACTCGAAAAATATTGCCTCCTTATTCTAAAGAAAATCTGCTATTTTATTCATGCTTAATGATGATGAGAAAAATAAATTATAGCTTAATTGGAGATAAAATCAGAATATAGATACTAATTACTACTACTCATATATAACTTCTAAGGTAAAACTCAAATACGAACAATTATCACAGAGTTAAGGCTAAGATTAGAACTCAACAACCTTGAATTTGGGAGGTGAATGCCTCTTTAGTCTGTGGAGTGCTTGGCCCTTCAAGAGATTGTTTCTGACGCTTTAATTCCTTTAGTTCACGCCCTTGCTCTTCTTGTTCTCTAAGCAATTTGCAGAGCATTATGTTTTGATTTTGCTGTTCTTCCTTCAGTTGATCCACAGCTTCTTGCAACTTGGTGACAGATGCTTCTAGACGCTCCCAGTATTCAATTTGAGGGATTTCCGGGAGGAACTCTTCTGCTTTTCTCTTGATGGAGTCATCCTGCACTTGTTGTCCTTCCATAGACTTTTTGGTGATTGGTTGCTCAACTGAGATATACTTATCTACTCCCATCTTTATCCCAACATCTTTACATAATAGAGAAACTAAGCTTGGATAGGCCAATTTGGCATCCTTGGAGTTCTTGTTTGCAATTTTGTAAAGCTCACAAGCAATCAGCTGATGAACTTCCATTTCTTTTTCCAGCATAATGCAATGAATCATCACTACTCTTTTGATGATGACTTCAGAGTGGTTGCTAGTGGGCAGAATAGAGCGCCCAATGAAGTCCAGCCAGCCTCTGGCGACTGGTTTGAGATCTCCTCTCTTGAGTTGGTTCGGAGCATCCTTTGTGTTGGTTGTCCACTTGGCTCCAGGGAGGCATATATCCTCTAGAATTTTATCCAAGCCTAGGTTTGATCTCATCATTTTCCTATTAAAGGAGTCTGGGTCATCTTGCAGTTGAGGTAGCTTGAAGATCTCCCTTATTTTATCAGGGTAGATGTGAACAACCTTGCCTCTGACCAAAGTTCTATAGTCATAGAATGCGGTTCCAGCTATCCTCTGCCTGTCCGTCTGCCATAGATTAGCATAGAATTCCTGAACCATGTTTCTTCCCACCTTTGTTTCAGGATTAGCTAGGACTTTCCAGCTCCTGTTTTGAATTTGCTCTTGGATCTCCGGATATTCATCTTCTTCCAGATCGAATTTAACTTCCGGGATCACTGACCTTAGACTCATTATTTTTTAAAAATGGTCTGAATGTTCTTTGGTTATGAACTTCCCTTGATTCCAAAGTGGTTTTGGAATATTCTCTTTCTTGCCTCTTGAGTCAGTTTGTTTTCCCTTAGGAGCCATGATCTTAGTGGGTATTTGTTTAGTGATCACGGATAAACACACCAAACTTAGAGGTTTGCTTGTCCTCAAGCAAAAGAATGCAAAGGAGAGGGAAAGAAGGAGAGCCAAGCGCAACTTGTGGAGGAGAGGGGGAGAGGCCGAACCAATATTTAAAGTGAAGGGAGGTGGGTTTCGAAAATTATTTGAAAAAAATATGATAGAAAAAGTGATTTAGAAAAGATAAGTATGATAGTAGAGGATGTGATTTAAAGTTGACAAGATATGAAAGATATTTGAAAAAGATAAATCTAAATTTTGAAAAAGATGATGTGAAGATTTGAAAAAGATATTGATGAGTTGAAAAGATTTGAGAAGGAAAAGAGATAGATGTATTTTGAAAAGGATTTGAAAATAATTTGAAGGGAATTAAGAAAAAGGGTTTATGAATTATGATACATTTGATATCTTTTGAAAAAGGATTTGAAAAATTAGGATTTTTAACATGTTTGTGAGAGAAATCATGAATTGAAACATAAAAATGGGAAAAAATTTGAATTGAAAACAAAATTGCCTACTCCCCACAATCCTGGCGTTAAACGCCCAACTGCTGCATGTTTTGGGCGTTTAACACCAAGTTGCTGCTTGGTTTGGGCGTTTAACGCCCAACTGTTGCTTCTAGCTGGCGTTAAACGCCAGAAACCCCTTTGTCACTGGACGTTTTTCTGAACACCCAGGATGCTGTAAATCTGGCGTTAAATGCCCAGAAGTTGCTTCTTTCTGGCGTTTAACGCCCAGATGGCTATCTTTACTGGTGTTAAACGCCAGTAGATGCTTCTTTTGGGCGTTTAACGCCCAGTTGTGTTTCTTACTGGCGTTTTCTTGCCAGTAAGCTCCTTTTCCCTGTTTTGTGCTCTGAATTCTTCTGTAACCCTGTGGACTTATCCAATTGATTCTTTACCTTGTTAATATTAAGCTCATATAAATAAAATGAGGAATAAAATAAAATAAAATAAAATAACAGAAAAAATTTTGCTAATGGCTGGGTTGCCTCCCAGCAAGCGCTTCTTTATTGTCTTTAGCTGGACCTTTGCTGAGCTTTTAATCTAGCCTCAGCCTTGAGCACTCTTGCTCAACATTGCCTTCAAGATAGTGCTTGATTCTCTGTCCATTAACAATGAACTTCTTATTAGAATCAATGTCTTCAAACTCCCCATAACCATATGGTGATACACTTGTAATCACATATGGTCCCTTCCACCGGGATTTCAGTTTCTCGGGGAATAGCCTGAGCCTAGAGTTAAACAACAGAACCTTTTGTCCTGGTTCAAAGACTCTAGATGACAGCTTTCTGTCATGCCACCTTTTTTATTACTCTTTATAAAGCTTGGCATATTCGAAAGCAGTGAGTCTGATTTCCTCTAGCTCATTCAGCTGGAGCAATCTTTTTTCTCTAGCTAATTTAGCATTAAATTTTAGGAATCTGGTTGCCCAGTAGGCCTTATGTTCCAATTCCATGGGGAGATGACAGGCCTTACCATACACAAGTTCGTATGGAGAGGTCCCTATAGGAGTCTTGAATGCTGTTCTGTAAGCCCACAGAGCATCATCCAAGCTTCTTGCCCAATCCTTTCTACGGGTACTTACAGTCCTTTCCAGGATTCTTTTTAGTTATCTGTTAGAAACTTCAGCTTGCCCATTTGTCTGTGGATGATATGGAGTCGCCACCTTGTGGTGAATCCCATACCGGACCATGGCAGAGAAAAGCTGTTTGTTGCAGAAGTGAGTGCCCCTATCACTGATTAGTACTCTAGGGACACCAAACCTGCTGAAGATATATTTCTGGAGGAACTTTAGCACTGTTTTAGTATCATTGGTGGGTGTGGCAACGGCCTCTACCCATTTTGATACATAGTCGACTGCCACCAGAATATAAGTGTTTGAGTATGATGGTGGGAAAGGTCCCATGAAGTCAATTCCCCATACATCAAACAACTCAATCTCCAAGATTCCCTGTTGAGGCATGGCGTAACCATGAGGCAGATTACCAGCTCTTTGGCAACTGTCACAATTATGTACAAACTCTCAGGAATCCCTATAGAGTGTAGGCCAGTAGAAGCCACATTGGAGGACCTTGGTGGCTGTTCGCTCACCTCCGAAATGGCCTCCATATTGTGATCCATGGCAATGCCATAAGATCCTCTGTGCTTCTTCTCTAGGTACACACCTACGGATTATTCCGTCTGCACATCTCTTAAAGAGATAGGGTTCATCCCACAAGTAGTACTTTGCATCAGTAATTAATTTTTTCTTTTGTTGCCTGCTGTACTCCTTGGGTATGAACCTTGCAGCTTTATAGTTTGCAATATCTGCAAACCATGGTGTTTCCTGAACGGCAAACAAATTCTCATCCAAAAAGGTCTCAGAGATCTCAATAGATGGGGGAAACTCCCCTTCTACTGGTTCTATCCAGGACAGATGATCAGCCACTTGGTTCTCTGTCCCTTTTATGTCTCTTATTTCTATATCAAACTCTTGCAGAAGCAACACCCATCTTATGAGCCTGGGTTTTGAATCCTACTTTGTGAGTAGATATTTAAGAGTAGCATGGTCAGTGTACACAATCACTTTTGATCCTACTAAGTATGATCTAAACTTGTCAATGGCATAAACCACTGCAAGCAATTCTTTTTTTGTGGTTGTGTAATTTTTCTGGGTATCATTTAAAACACGGCTAGCATAATAAATGACATGCAGAAGCTTGTCATGCCTCTGCCCCAGTACTGCACCAATGGCGTGGTCACTGGCATCACACATTAATTCAAATGGTAAAGTCTAGTCTGGTGCAGAAATAACTGGTGCTGTGACCAGCTTAGCTTTCAGAGTCTCAAACGCTTGCAGACACTGTGTCAAACACAAATGGCGTGTCAGCAACTAGCAGATTGCTCAGTGGTTTTGCAATTTTTGAAAAATCCCTTATAAACCTCCTGTAGAATCCTGCATGCCCCAGAAAGCTTCTGATTGCCTTAACATTAGCAGGTGGTGGTAATTTTTCAATTACTTCCACTTTAGCTTGATCCACTTCTATCCCCTTGTTTGAAATTTTATGCCCAAGGACAATTCCTTCAATCACCATAAAGTGACATTTTTCCCAGTTTAAAACTAGGTTGGTCTCTTGGCATCTTTTCAGAACAAGTGCTAAATGGTCAAGGCAGAAGCAGAATGAGTCTCCAAATACTGAAAAGTCATCCATGAAGACTTCCAGAAATTTCTCTACCATATCAGAGAAGATAGAGAGCATGCACCTCTGAAAGGTTGCAGGTGCATTACACAGACCAAAAGGCATTCTTCTGTAAGTAAATACTCCAGAAGGACATGTGAATGCTGTTTTCTCTTGGTCCTAAGGATCTACTGCAATTTGGTTGTAACCTGAATAGCCATCCAAAAAGAAGTAATATTCATGACCTGCTAGTCTCTCTAGCATCTGGTCTATGAATGGTAAAGGAAAATAATCCTTTCTGGTGGCTGTGTTGAGCCTTCTGTAGTCAATACACATGCGCCATCCTGTAACTGTTCTTGTTGGAACCAGTTCATTTTTTTCATTATGAACCACTGTCATGCCTCCCTTTTTGGGAACAACTTGAACAGGGCTCACCCAGGGGCTATCATAAATAGGATAAATAATCCCAGCCTCCAGTAATTTGGTGACCTCTTTCTGCACCACTTCCTTCATGGCTGGATTCAGCCGCCTCTGTGGTTAAACCACTGGCTTAGCATCATCCTCCAATAGGATTTTGTGCATGCATCTAGCTGGGCTTATACCCTTAAGGTCACTTATGGACCACCCAAGAGCTGTCTTGTGTGTTCTTAGCACTTGAATTAGTGCTTCCTCTTCCAGTGGATTTAAAGCAGAGCTTATGATCACTGGAAAAGTGTCACCTTCTCCCCGAAATGCATATTTAAGGGATGGTGGTAATGGCTTGAGCTCGGGTTTAGGAGGTTTCTCCTCTTCCTGAGGAAGTCTCTGAGGCTCTTTCAATTCCTCTGAACCCTCCAAATCAGGCTGAACATCTTTAAAGATGTCTTCCAGCTCTGATTTGAGACTCTCAGCCATGTTGACCTCCTCTACCAAAGTGTCAATGAGATCAACTTTCATGCAGTCTTTTGGTGTGTCTGGATGCTGTATGGCTTTAACAGCATTCAACTTAAACTCATCCTCATTGACTCTCAGGGTTACTTCCCCCTTTTGGACATCAATGAGAGTTCGTCCAGTTGCTAGGAAAGGTCTTCCTAGAATGAGAGTAACACTCTTGTGCTCCTCCATTTCCAGTACTACAAAGTCAGTGGGAAAGGCAAATGGCCCAACCCTGACAATCATGTCCTCAATCATGCCTGATGGATATTTAATGGAGCCATCAGCAAGTTGGAGATATATCTAGGTTGGTTTAACTTCTTCAGTTAAACCAAGCTTTCTGATAGTGGATGCAGGTATTAAGTTGATGCTTGCCCCAAGATCACGTAAAGCTGTCTTGGTGCAATTACCCTCTAATATGCATGGTATCAGAAAGCTCCCGGGATCTTTAAGCTTTTCTGGAAAGCTTTTCAGAATGACTGCACTGCATTCTTCAGTGAGGAGAACTCTTTTAGTTTCTCTCCAATCCTTCTTATGACTCAAGATTTCCTTCATGAACATGGCATAAGAAGGTATTTGCTCAAGTGCCTCTGCAAATGGAATCTTTATTTCAAGAATCCTGAGATAATCTGCAAAGCGAGCAAATTGCTTATCCTGCTCCTCTTGGCAGTGTTTTTGAGGATAAGGTATCTTGGCTTAATATTCCTCAACCTTAGTTGCTGCAGGTTTATTTCCTACAGAGGTGGTTGGAGAAGCCTTTTTAGAGGGGTTGTTATCAGCACTTGTGTGTTTGATCCCTCACTGGCATTTGAATGCCAGGGTTAGAAGCTGGAGTGGCATTGGACGCCAACTCCTTACTTGTTCCTGGCGTTTGAACGCCAGAACTGAGCTTCCATTGGGCGTTTGACGCCAAATCCTTGCCTGTTTCTGGCGTTTGAATGCCAGAGTTATTCCTCTCTGGGCTCTTACTGTCCTCAGAGGGATTTTGGATAGCAGTTTGTTCTTTTCTTGGCTTTCTGCTGCCTTGAAGTGGGGTATTTAATGTTTTCCCACTTCTTAATTGAACTGCTTGGCACTCTTCTGTTATTTGTTTTGATAACTGTTGTTCTGTTTGCTTCAACTGTACCTCCATATTTATATTAGCCATTCTTGTGTCTTGTAGTATCTCCTTGAATTTGGCCAGCTATTTTGTTAGAAAGTCTAATTGCTGATTGAATTCAGTAATTTGTTCTGCAGGACTGAGTTCAGCAGTTACTGTTTTAGCCTCTTCTTTCATGGAAGATTCAGTATTTAGGTACAGATGCTGATTTCTGGCAACTGTATCAATAAGCTCTTGAGCCTCTTCAATTGTCTTTCTCATGTGTATAGATTCACCAGCTGAGTGATCTAGAGAAATTTGAGCTTTCTCTGTAAGCCCATAATAGAAGATGTATAACTGCACCCATTCTGAAAATATTTCAGAGGGGCATTTTCTTAGCATCTCTCTGTATCTCTCTCAGGCATCATAAAGAGATTCATTATCTCCTTGTTTAAAGCCTTGGATGTCCAGCCTTAGCTGTGTCATACGTTTTGGAGGGAAGTATTGATTCAAGAATTTTTCTGATAGTTGTTTCCATGTCCTTATGCTAGCCTTAGGTTGGTTATTTAACCACCTCTTAGCTTGGTCTTTTACAGCAAATGGAAACAGTAATAATCTGTAGACATCCTGATCTACTTCCTTATCATGTACTGTGTCAGTAATCTGTAAAAACTGTGCCAGAATCTCTGTAGGTTCTTCCTGAGGAAGACCGGAATACTGGCAACTTTGCTGCACCATGATAATGAGCTGAGGATTCAACTCAAAGCTACTGACTCCAATGGAGGGTATACAGATACTAATCCCATATGAAGGAGTAGTGGGGTTGGCATATGACCCCAGAGTCCTTCTGGACTGTTCAATTCCACTTAGATCCATGATGGAGAAAAGGGAATTAATATGAATAGCAAATAGAATATATTTTTATTTTTTTCTTTTTTTTGTAAAAAGGGAACGAATAAATAAATAATAAAAGAAAAGAGAATAAAATAGTTTAAAATTAAATATAGAATTCGAAAATTAAGAACAAAAAATTTAAGACTAAAATAATTACTTAATTAAGAAGATTTGAAAAATTTTAGATATGATTTTTGAAAAAGATTTTAAATTTTGAAATAAAAATCTGAATTTTAAAAGTAATTTTCGAAAATTCACTTTAAAATAGAGAGAAAAGATATTTTTGAATTTAATAAGGAAAGAAAAAAACAATAAAATGGCAGAAGACTTAAAATTTTTAGATCTACTGCTCCTAATTTTCGAAAATTTTGGAGGAAAAACACCAAGGAACACCAAACTTAAAAATTTTAAGATCAAAACACAAGGAAGACTCAAGAACACTTTGAAGACTCACAAGAACAACAAGAACATGAAGAAAGAACACCAAACTTAAAATTTTTTTGAAAATCACAATAAAATTTTCGAAAACTAAAGCAAAGTTAACAAGAAAACACCAAACTTAAAGTTTGGCACAAGATTTAATCAAAGAAAAATTATTTTTGAAAAAGTTTTTAAAAAGGAGATAGCCAATTACCAAGAACGTAAGCACAACGCTCTAGCCAATTGAGCTATTAATTTAAAGTGTTTTAGCAAAGGTATTTAATGTATAAAAATATTTTATTTTTAAAAAAAAAAAAANNNNGGAGATTGTTGGCTTGAAGCAATCTATGGTTATCTTGTAACTCTTAGTCAGGATATCAATTATATTTATTAGTTTGAATTGCGAGAAATAAAAGAGCATGAAATAAATACTTGTTCTGCAGTAATGGAGAATATGTTGGAGTTTTGGAGATGCTTTGTCTTCTGAATCTCTGCTTTCCCCCTGTCTTCTTCTTCACGCACGTAAGGTTCCTCCTATGGCAAGCTGTATGTTGGTGGATCACCGTTGTCGATGGCTACCATCCATCCTCTCAGTGAAAATGGTCCAGGTGCGCTATCACCGCCTGGCTAATCATCTGTCGGTTCTCACTCATGCTGGAATAGGATCCATTGGTCCTTTTGCGTCTGTCACTACGCCCAACCTTTGTGAGTTTGAAGCTCGTCACAGTCATTCAATCCTTGAATCCTACTCAGCATACCACAGACAAGGTTTAGACTTTCCGGATTCTCAAGAATGCTGCCAATGGATTCTAGCTTATACCACGAAGATTCTGATTAAGGAACCCAAGAGATACTTATTCAATCTAATGTAGAACGAAGGCGGTTGTCAGCACGCGTTCATAGGTTGAGAATGGTGATGAGTGTCACAGATCATCTCATTCATCATATTGAAGTGCAAATAAATATCTTAGATAGAAACAAGCGTGTTTGAATGGAAAACAGAAGTAATTGTATTAATTCATCAAGACACAGCAGAGCTCCTTACCCCCAACAATGGAGTTTAGAGACTCATGTCATCAAAGAGTACAAAGTTCAGATCTAAAATGTCATGAGATCCAAAATAAATCTCTAAAAGTTGTTTAAATACTAAACTAGTAACCTAGGTTTACAGAAAATGAGTAAACTAAGATAGATAGTGCAGAAATCCACTTCTGGGGCCTACTTGGTGTGTGCTGGGACTGAGACTTAAGCTTTACACATGCCTAGGCTATTTCTGGAGTTAAACGCCAGGTTGTAACCTGTTTTGGGCGTTTAACTCCAACTTGTAACTTGTTTCTGGCGTTTAACGCCAGACTACAACATGGAACTGGCGTTGAACGCAAGTGTACGTCGTCTATCCTTGAGCAAAGTATGGACTATTATATATTGCTGGAAAGCCCTGGATGTTTACTTTCCAACGCAATTGAGAGCGTGCCGATTGGACTCTTGTAGCTCTAGAAAAGCATTCCGAGTGCAGAGAGGTCAGAATCCAACAGCATCAGCAGTCCTTTTTCAGCCTGAATTAGATTTTTGCTCAACTCCCTCAATTTCAGCTAAAAAATACCTGAAATTAGAGAAAAACACACAAACTCATAGTAAAGTCCAGAAATATGAGTTTTGCCTAGAAACTAATGAAAATATACTAAAAACTAACTAAAACATACTAAAAACTACATGAAATTAACCCCAAAAAGCGTATAAAATATCCGCTCATCAACGCGTCATACAATGAAGGAGATAAGAAGCTCATGACAACAATTGGTATCTAAGCAAAGACTAATCCTAACTATCAATCAAGCAAACAAACAATTAAGAGAGAGATGCAAGTATCCACAAATTAACATATTCACACTAACCAATAGAATGGCACACATAAGCAACTCCCCGGCAACGGCGCCATTTTGATGAACTGAAATATTCATATGCCGGTTAGAAATTAACAATGAATCCAATCGTGAATATAGTCTAACCAACACGCAAATATCGCCTCAAACAATTCTAAAATCTATGATCGAGAGTATTGATCCCGGGTCGTTCTCCCTAGGAATTGCCTTAGAATGTATATCATTGATTAGGAAGTCTTTTGTGGTTTTGAGAGTTGGTATGAGAATTCAAGCTATCAAAGGTAAACAACAATCAATTGAGATAAAAGCCTTGGCTAGGGGTAAGCATTGGAAGTTCCATCATTATAGTTCCCTTCAATTGTAATAAGAGTTGATTATTGCTTCACTTAGTTAACCCCCTAATAATGGAGGAAAGTCAAGTGAGAGTAACTAACATGAGTCACAAGTCCTAGTCTCACCCTAGGGGAGTCTAGCTTTAGTGCACTCCAAGTCAATTAGCATTCTCAATTCCTAGTCAACAATTGATATTCACTATTCAAGTGTCTCCAATAACTCAACCCCTAAGCCAAGTGAGAGAAATCTACTCCATAGCTAGGGTTGTCATTATCACAAACAATTGGTAAGCAATCATAAAAGACATGATGTAATTGAGAGAATAAAAATGAATTAAAGCTATCTAATCTAAACAATCATCAACAATCAAGAAATTGAATAAAATTCCACAATTCATTAATCAAAACTCATGTAACAAAGTCACAAATCTTGATCTAAGAGATTGAATCAAAAGAGCTTCAATTGAGAATAGAAGAAGAGTAGATCTACAACTTGTATCAAAACAAAAGTGAATTAGCAATGGATCTCACCTAGAAATCAAAGAAGAATTGTAATGGAGAAAGTGAAAACCTAGAGAGAAGTTGGAGTTTCTCTCTCTAAAAACAAAATGTAACTAACTACCCCAAAAAATCTAGAATTATGACTAATTGTCCTACCCCCCCTAATCCTTGGTCTTCTTAAGCTTTTCCCTCTAAAATTCTGCTCCAAAACTGGGCATGGGAATCCCTAAAATCACTGGTCATGTTTTCCTTTAATAAAATCACGTGCGCACATCGGCGCGTACGCGTACATGGAGTTTTTCGCAACCTACGCGCAAGCGTGCAGTGCGCGCGCGCATCATAGAAAATATAGCCCAGCCATATAAGCGCGCCGACTTCTCGTTCGGCTCCACTGTGCCGGCTCTGGGAGTACGCATCCACGTGTACGGGCAAGGTGCGCGTGCGCGCCCATGTCCGAACTTCAAAACTTTAATTTATTCCATGCTCCTTTCATTCAAGCATGCTTCCTTCACTCCTCTTAGCCATTTTTGCCCTATAACTTCTGAAACCACTTAACAAACGGATCAAGGCATCGAATGGTAATAGAGGAGGATTACAATATATCAATTTTGATGTAAAAGAAGCATATTTTCATCTATAAGGCAAAGTTGGGAAGGGAACACAAAATCATGCAGTTTTATATGGACAAGTGTGGAAGATCATTGATAAAACCCTTAAAATCTACACATGATAAACCCTAAAAATGGGGTTTATCACTGCTCAATGGCTTGAAGCCTTCCCACAAGGAAGCATCACTAGCTGGGAGGATCTAGTGAATAAGTTCCTAGCCAAGTTCTACCCACCTCAAAGGATTATCATATTGAAGACAGAGGTGCAAACCTTCACACAGATGGATGTAGAATCCCTCTATGAGGCATGGGAGAGATACAAGGCCCTGATTAGAAAATGTTCCCCTGAAATGTTCAATGAATGGGACATACTACAGAATTTCTATGAAGGATTGACTCTGAAAGCTCAGGAAGCACTAGATCATTTAGCAGGAGGCTTATTGCAATTAATAAAAATAGCAGAGGAAGCCCAAAACCTCATAGATATGGTGGCAAATAATCAATACTTCTTTGCTCATCAAAGGCAACACCAACCAGCTCAAAGAAAGGGAGTACTGGAGTTGGAAGGTGTGGATACCATTCTAGCTCAACACAAGGTGATGCAGTAGCAAATCCAACAACAATTTGAGAAGATGGCTAAGAGGATTGATAGCTTACAAGTTGCATCAGTGAATGTCACCAATCAACCAGCAATTGGGTGAGGGCAAAATAAGGAAAATTGTGAAGATCATCAGCAAGAACAAGTGAACTACATTCACAACCAAGGATCCAGCCAGAATGAATTCCATGGAGACACATACAATCCCTCTTAGAAAAACCATCCAAATCTAAGATGGGAAGATAACCACACTCAAAATTAGCAGCCTTGGCAGAAGAATTCAAACCAGAATAACTCAAGAAATACAAACAACCATAACTAGCAAAACACTAACCACAATTCATACAGAAAACTCCAAAACAACTACCCTAATTCTAGCTATTATCCACCCAATAACCCAGCCACTAACCAAAACACCTATCATTCACCTTCAACACCCCACAACCAGCCACAAATAGCACAAGATACTCAAAGAATCTAAAACCTGGAGATACTAATGGAAAAGATGATGAAACATCAGGAGATAACAAGCAAGAATCATGAAGCTTCAATGAGAAATCTAGAGAGGCAGATTAGACAACTGTCCAAGAAAGCAGTGATTGAAAGGCCAACAAGCTCACTCCCAAGTGATACCATTCCAAATCCTAAAGAAGAATGCAAAGCCATCTAACTGAGGAGTGGAAGAACCTTGATAAATAACAAAGAAGCCAACAAGAAACTTATGGAGAATGACAAGAAGCCATCTGAGAAAAATGAGGCTAACAACAAGGAAGAGATGACAGCAAGCAAGCAAGATCAAGAGAAACTTAAAGAGAAAGATGAGCAGCTCCAAGCCTCAAGGAAAGGGAAACAAGTCATGGAGGAATCATCACAAGACCAGAAGAAGGTTGTGAAGGCTCACACACCTCCTCTGCCATATCCTCAAAGGTTCAACAAGGAGATCAAGGATCAACACTTCCCCAAGTTCCTTGAAATCTTCAAGAAGCTGGAGATTAATATCCCACTTGCTGAAGCATTAGAGCAGATGCCTCTATATGCAAAGTTCTTGAAAGAGCTTATCAACAAAAAGAGAAGCTGGCATGAGAAGGAAACCATTATGCTCACTGAAGAATGCAGTGCTGTACTCCAAAGAGGTATCCCACCAAAGCTCAAAGATCCAGGGAGCTTTGTGGTTTCATGCACCATAGGCAAGATGACATTAGAGAAAGCTCTCTGCGATCTAGGTGCTAGTATCAACTTGATGCCCCTCTCGATGATGAGAAAGCTTGCCATAGAAGAAATCAAACCTACCAGGATGTCATTGGTGATGGCCGATGGATCAATCAAGACA
Source organism: Arachis ipaensis (assembly GCF_000816755.2). Lineage (NCBI taxonomy): Eukaryota > Viridiplantae > Streptophyta > Magnoliopsida > Fabales > Fabaceae > Arachis > Arachis ipaensis. Next base: position 53,500,868 of record NC_029792.2, read on the forward strand.
CCCAATGGAGTTGTGGAAAATCTATTAGTGAAGGTTAGAGAGTTTATCTTCCCTGCAGACTTTGTGATCCTGGACACAGAAGAGGAAGGAAACAACTCAATTATATTTGGAAGACCATTTCTAGCTACAGCAAGAGCTATCATCGATGTAGAAAAGGGAGAAATGATCTTCAGGGTGCACAATGAGCAAATGGTCATCAATGTTTTCAAATTAATGCAACACCCCCCTGAGCAAGAGAACTACATGAAGGTGGATATGATAGAAGGTCTGGTAGAAGAAATGTTAGAAGCTAATTGTCATGAGCAATAGGAAGAAGAAGTGGAGGAGGAGTTACTGGAAGATGACAACCAGGAGGAACAAGGAGAGGAAGTGGTAGAGATTTCTGTTGAAGACAAGGAAAAAGAGAAGTCAAAACAAGAGTTGAAGCCTCTTCTCCCTCACCTCCAATACGTGTTTCTTGGAGAAGCAGAGGCCCTGCCAGTGATCATAAACTCCTCCTTGAACTTGGAAGAAGAAACAAAGTTGATTGAAGTGTTAAAAGCTCACAAGACAGTTTTAGGTTGGACAATTGAGGATATCAAAGGCATCAGCCCTGCCATTTGTATACATAAAATTTTATTGGAGGAAGAGTCAAAACCTGTATTTCAACCCCAAAGAAGACTTAACCCAACCATGAAAGAGGTGGTTCAAAAATAAGTGATGAAGCTATGGAATGCTGGGATAATCTTTCCAATCTCTGACAGCTCATGGGAGAGTCCGGTTCAAGTTATACTAAAGAAGAGAGGAATGACAGTCATCTCCAATAAGAAGAATGAGTTAATTCCCACAAGGACAGTGACTGGATGGAGGACGTGCATAGATTATAGAAGATTGAATGATGCTACAAAGAAAGATCACTTTCCTCTCTCATTCATTGACCAGATGCTAGAAAGATTGGCTGGCCATGCCTATTATTGCTTCTTAGATGGGTACTTTGGGTACAATCAAATAGTGGTGGATCCCAAGGATCAAGAAAAGACTTCATTCACCTGTCCATTTGGAGTTTTTGCTTACAGAAGGATGCCTTTTGGTCTGTGCAATGCCCCCTACGACTTTTCAAAGGTGTATGCTTTCTATATTCCCTGACATGGTGGAAACATTTTTAGAAGTCTTTATGGATGATTTTTCTATCTTTGGCAATTCATTTAGCACTTGCTTGTATCATTTAACTCTTGTTTTAAAAAGATTCCAAGAAACTAACCTGGTATTGAATTGGGAGAAATGTCATTTCATGGTTCCTGAAGGGATAGTTCTTGGGCATAAGGTTTCAATCAAAGGTATAGAAGTTGATAAAGCTAAAATAGAAATCATTGAGAAACTTCCTATACCTGTTAATGTGAAAGCAGTAAGGAGTTTCTTGGACATGCTGGTTTTTACAGGAGGTTCATCAAAGATTTTTCAAAAATAGCAAAAGCATTGAGCAATTTGCTAATGATTGGTAGTCCTTTCATCTTTGATGACAATTGCAAGTATGCCTTTAAAACTTTAAAGAGAAAACTCTTTACAGCACCAATCATCACACCTCCTGATTGGGAGTTACCTTTTGAACTTATGTGTGATGCAAGTGACTTTGCAATTGGTGTTGTATTGGGGCAAAAGAAAGACAAATTGCATCATGTTATATATTATGCTAGCAAGGTGTTAAATGAAGCACAGAAAAATTATACCACCACTGAGAAAGAGCTTTTGGCAATTGTATATGCATTTGATAAATTTAGACAATACTTGATTGGTTTAAAGGTTATAGTGTATACTGACCATGCTACTCTCAAGTATCTAATGTCTAAACAGGATTCAAAACCAAGGCTTATTAGGTAGGTGCTGTTGCTACAAGAATTCGACTTTGAAGTGAGAGATAGAAAGGGAAGTGAGAATCAAGTAGCAGATCATTTGTCAAGAGTGCCACAAGAGGCCAATCAAGATGCACCACAGCAAGTGAATGAAAAATTCCCTGATAAGCATCTTTTCCAAGTTCAGCAAGCACCTTGGTTTGCTGACATAGCAAACTACAAGGTGGGAAAGAAGGTACCTCAAGAATTTTCCAAGCAACAAGTGAAAAAGCTACTTAATGAAGCAAGGAAGTTTTTGTGGGACAAACCTTTCTTATTCAAGAGATGCTCTGATGGAATGATTAGGAGGTGTGTCCCTGAAAATAAAATGAGAGATATATTGTGGCATTGTCATAGTTTAGCATTTGGTGGACACTTTGGACCAGAAAGAACAGCTGCTAAAGTACTGCAGAGTGGATTCTATTGGCCAACAATCTTCAAGGATGCCAGAGAGTTCGTTCACCAATGTAATGAATGCCAAAGAGCTGGAGGATTGACAAAAAAGAATGAGATGCCTCAGAATTACATCCTAGAAATGGAGCTATTTGATCTTTGGGGAATTGATTTCATGGGCCCGTTTCCTCCCTCTTACTCTTTTAGATACATTTTGGTAGCAATGGAGTATGTCTCAATGTAGGTAGAAGCAATAGCCACAACCACATGTGATGCACAAATTGTCCTTCAATTCGTGAAATAGCACATTTCCACTAGATATGGAGTGACTAAGGGACTTGTCAGTGATGGTGCCAGTCATTTCTGCAATAAACAGATAGAGAAACTACTTTATAAATATGGGATGATGCATAAAGTAGCCACACCTTATCACCCACAGACCAATGGCCAAGTAGAACTTGCAAATAGGGAGTTGAAGATGATTTTAGAAAAGACTGTGGGAGTCACCAAAAAAGATTGGGCCAAAAACTAGAAGATACACTCTGGGCATACAGAACAGCATTCAAAACCCCTATTAGAAAGTCCCCTTTTTAGCTGTTGTATGGCAAATCTTGTCACCTCTTGGTGCACGAAATTGTGATCTCAATGGCACCAAAAACTTGGTACGCACGATTGTAATCTCAACTTTTTTTCACAACTCCGCACAACTAACCAGCAAGTGTACTGGGTCGTCCAAGTAATAAACCTTACGTGAGTAAGGGGTCGACCCCACGGAGATTGTCGGCCTGAAGTAAGCTATGGTCATCTTGTAAATCTCAGTCAGGCGGATTCAAATGGTTATAAGGTTTTGATAATTAAAATATAAATAAAATATAAAATAAAGATAGAAATACTTATGTAATTCATTCGTGGGATTTCAGATAAGCGTATGGAGATGCTTGTTACTTCTGAATCTCTGCTTTCCTACTATCTTCATTCAATCATTCATACTCCTTTCCATGGCAAGCTGTATGTTGTGGGATCACCATTGTCAATGGCTATCGTCCGTCCTCTCAGTGAATATGGTCCAAATGCGCTGTCACCGCACGACTAGTCATCTGTCGGTTCTCACTTATATTGGAATAGGATCCATTGATCCTTTTGCATCTGTAGACTACGCCCAACACTCACGAGTTTGAAGCTCGTCATAGTAATCCCATCCTAGATCCTACTCGGAATACCACAAACAAGGTTTAGGCTTTCCGGATCTCAAGAATGCTGCCAATTAATTCTAGCTTATACCACGAAGACTCTGATCTTTCAGAATGGAGGCTAAGAGATACACACTCAAGCTATTGCAGATAGAACAGAAGTGGTTGTCAGGCACGCGTTCATAGGTGAGAATGATGATGAGTGTCACAGATAATCACATTCATCAGGTTGAAGTGCGAGTGAATATCTTGGAATAAGAATAAGCTTGAATTGAATGGAAAAACAATAATACTTTTCATTAATTCATGAGGAACAACAGAGCTCCACACCTTAATCTATGGGGTGTAGAAACTCCACCGTTGAAAATACATAAGTGAAAATAATCTAAGCATGGCCGAATGGCCAGCCTAAAAAATCTAAAGACTAAATGTTCCAAAGATGGCCAAAAAGATTTCACGTCCAAAGATGGTCAAAAGATATCAAATAAATCTCTAAAAGTATTTTTTATACTAAACTAGTAGCTAGGGTTACAAAAAATAAGTAACTAAGTGCAAATAATGCAGAAATCCACTTCCGGGGCCCACTTGGTGTGTGCTTGGGCTGTGCATTGAAACTTTCGTGTGCAGAGACACTTCTTGGAGTTAAACGCCAGCTTTAGTGCCAGTTTGGGCATTTAACTCCAGTTTCTTGTAACTCAGTTCTGGCATTTAACGCCAGAATAGGGCAGGAAGTTGGCATTTAAACACCAGTTTGCATAGTCAAAACTCGGGCAAAGTATGGACTATTATATATTGTTGGAAATTCCAGGATGTCTACTTTCCAACGCAATTGAGAGTGCGCCAATTGGGCTTCTGTAGCTCCAGAAAATCCACTTCGAGTGCAGGGAGGTCAGAATCCAACAGCATCTGCAGTCCTTTTTCAGCCTCTGAATCAGATTTTTGCTCAGGTCCCTCAATTTCAGCTAGAAAATACCTGAAATCATAGAAAAACACACAAAACTCATAGTAAAGTCCAGAAATATGAATTTTTCTTGAAAACTAATAAAAATATACTAAGAAGTTGCTAGATCCTACTAAAAACTACCTAAAAATAATGCCAAAAAGCATATAAATTATCTGCTCATCACAACACCAAACTTAAATTGTTGCTTGTCCCCAAGCAACTGAAAATCAAATAGGATAAAAAGAAGAGAATATACTATAAATTCCAAAATATCAATAAAACTTAGCTCCAATTAGATGAGCGAGACTAGTAGCTTTTTGCCTCTGAACAGTTTTGGCATCTCACTTTATCCTTTGAAGTTCAGAATGATTGGCATCTATAGAAACTCAGAATTCGGATAGTGTTATTGATTCTCCTAGTTCAGTATGTTGATTCTTGAACACAGCTACTTTATGAGTCTTGGCCGTGGCCCTAATCACTTTGTTTTCCAGTATTACCACCGGATACATAAATGCCACAGACACATAACTGGGTGAACCTTTTCAGATTGTGACTCAGCTTTGCTAGAGTCCCCAATTAGAGGTGTCCAGGGTTCTTAAGCACACTCTTTTTGCTTTGGATCACAACTTTAACTGCTCAGTCTCAAGCTTTTCACTTGAGACCTTCACGCCACAAGCACATGGTTAGGGACAGCTTGGTTTAGCCGCTTAGGCCAAGATTTTATTCCTTTGGACCCACCTATCCATTAATGCTCAAAGCCTTGGATCCTTTTTACCCTTGCCTTTTAGTTTAAAGGGTTACTGGATTTTTGCTCTTGCCTTTAGGTTTAAAGAGCTCTTGACTTTTTCTGCTTGCTTTTTCTTTTTCTTTTTCTTTTTTATTTTCGCCATTTTTTTTCGCAAGCCTTGTTTTTCACTGCTTTTTCTTACTTCAAGAATCAATTTTATGATTTTTCAAATTATCAATAACATTTCTCCTTTTTCATTATTATTTCAAGAGCCAACAATTTTAACATTCATAAACTTCACTATCAAAAATATGCACTGTTCAAGCATTCATTCAGAAAGCAGAAAGTATTGTCACCACATCAAAATAATTGAACTAATTTCAAGGATGAATTCGAAATCATGTACTTCTTGTTCTTTTGTAATTAAAAACATTTTTCATTTAAGAAAGGTGGATTCATAGGACATTCATAGCTTTAAGACATAGACACTAGTGATCATGTAAAAAGACACAAACATAAATAAAACATAAAGCATAATTTTCGAAAAACATAAAAATAAGAGCAAGGAGATTAAGGAATGGGTCCACCTTAGTGATGGCGGCTAGTTCTTCATCTTGAAAATCCAATGGAATGCTTGAGCTCCTCTATGTCTCTTCCTTGCCTTTGTTGCTCCTCCCTCATGACTCTTTGATCTTCTCTAATTTCATGGAGGAGGATGGAATGCTCTTGGTGCTCCACCCTTAGTTATCCCATATTGGAACTTAATTCTCCTAGGGAGGTGTTAATTTGCTCCCAATGGTTTTGTAGAGGAAAGTACATCCCTTGAGGCATCTCATGAATTTCATGATGAGGAACTTCCTCATGCTCTTGTTGAGGTCCATGAGTGGGCTCTCTTGCTTGCTCCATCCTTTTCTTAGTGATGGACTTGATGGACCTTTGAGATTAATCTCTCCATCTCCCATGACTCAGAGGTGGAAGCTTTTGCCTTCTCTTTCCTCTTTCTAGAGGTTTCTCTAGCCTTAAGTGCCATAAATGGTTATGGAAAAAGAAGAAGCAACGTTTTTACCACACCAAACTTAGAAGGTTTGCTCGTCCTTGAGCAAAAGAAGAAAGAAGGGAGTAGAGGAGGAAGAAAATGGAGGAGATGGAGAGGTGAGAGTGGTTCGGCCAAGGGGGGAAAATAGTTTTGAATTTGAAGGTAGGTGGTGTTTTTGGGAAAAAGTGAATGAAGTGATTGGTGAAGGGTATTTGGGGAAGAGTGTTATGAAAAGGTGAGAGAGAGAGAGAGATGTGGGGTAAGTGGGAATCCTGTAGGATCCAAAGATCCTGAGGGGTCAAGGACTTATCATCCCTACTCCATTTAGGCGTGTAAATGCCCTTAGAGTGCAATCCTGGCGTTTAACGCCAGACTGCTGCTTGTTTCTGGCGTTAAACGCCAAGCTGTAGCCTGTTTCTGGCATTTAACGCCAGACTGTAGCCTATTTCTAGCGTTTAATGCCAGCTTGATGCTTTTTTCTGGCGTTAAACGCTAGTCTGATGCTTCTTACTGGCGTTTAAACGCCAATAAGCTTATCCTCCAGGGTGTGCTGTTTTTAATGCTGTTTTTCATTCTGTTTTTGATTTTTCAGTTGTTTTTGTGACTTCACATGATCATCAACCTACAGAAAACATAAAATAACAATGGAAAATAAATTGATATAATTAAATAACATTGGGTTGCCTCCCAATAACCGCTTCTTTAATGTCAGTAGCTTGACAGTGAGCTCTCATGGAGCCTCACAGATAATCACAGCAGGGTTGTGGCCTCCCAACACCAAACTTCGAGTTTGAATGTAGGGGTTTTGTTTGACTCTATATTGAGAGAAGCTTTTCATGCTTCCTCTCCATGGTTATAGAAGGAGAACCTTGAGTCTTGAATACAAGGTAGTTCTCATTCAACTGAAGGACCAACTCTCCTCTATCAACATCAATCACAACTTTTGCTGTGGCTAAGAAGGGTCTGCCAAGAATGATGGATTCATCCTCATCCTTCCCAGTGTCTAGGATTATGAAATCAACAGGGATGTAAAGGCCTTCAACCTTCACTAGCACGTCCTCTACTAGTCCATAAGTCTATTTCATTGATTTGTCTGCCATCTCTAGTGAGATTCTTACAGTTTGTACCTCAAAGATTCCTAGTTTCTCCATTACAAAGAGTGGCATGAGGTTTATCCCTGATCCCAGGTCACACAGAGCCTTCTCAAAGGTCAAGGTACCTATGGTACAAGGTATGGAGAATTTTTCGGGATCCGATTTCTTCTGAGGTAATATCTGCCTCATTAATGCATTCAATTCATTTGTCAACAAGGGTGGTTCATCCTCCCAAGTCTCAGTACCAAATAACTTGGCATTCATCTTCATGATTGCTCTTAGATATTTAGCAGCTTACTCTTCAGTGATGTCTTCATCCTCTTCAGAGGAAGAATATTCATCAGAGCTCATGAATGGCAGAAGGAAGTTCAATAGAATCTCTATGGTCTCTGTATGAGCCTCAGATTCCTTTGGTTCCTCAAAGGGAAACTCCTTTCTGTCCAGAGGACGTCCCATGAGGCTTTTCTCACTGGGACTCACGTCCTCCTCACTCTCTCCAGGTTTGGCCATGTTGGTCATGGTTATGGCCTTGCACTCTCTCTTGGGATTTTCTTCTGTATTACTTGGGAGAGAACTGGGAGGAGTTTCAGTAATCTTCTTACTCAGCTGACCCACCTGTGCTTCCAAATTTCTAATGGAGGACCGTGTTTCATTCATGAAACTTAGTGTGGTCTTGGATATATCAGACACTATGGTTGCCAGGATAGAATGGCTCTGTTCATAATTCTCTGTCTGTTGCTGAGAAGATGATGGAAAAGGCTTGCTGTTGCTAAACCTATTTCTTTCACCATTATTGTTGAATCCTTGTTGAGGCTTTTGTTGGTCCTTCCATGAGAAATTTGGATGATTTCTCCATGAAGGATTATAGGTGTTTCCATAGGGTTCTCCCATGTAATTCACCTCTGCCATTGCAGGGTTCTCAGGATCATAAGTTTCATCTTCAAAAGATGCTTCTTTAGTACTGTTGGATGCAGCTTGCAATCCATTCAGACTCTGAGAAATCATATTGACTTGCTGAGTCAATATTTTGTTTTGAGCCAATATGGCATTCAGAGTATCAATTTCAAGAACTCCCTTCTTCTGAGGCGTCCCATTGTTCACAGGATTCCTCTCAGAGGTGTACATGAACTGGTTATTTGCAACCATTTCAATGAGTTCCTGAGCTTCTGCAGGGGTTTTCAGATGAAGAGATCCTCCTGCAGAATGGTCCAATGACATTTTTGACAACTCAGACAGACCAATACATATGATGCTCCATTCTGGAAGCATGTCAGTAGGACACCTTTTGATCAATTGCTTATATCTTTCCCAAGCTTCATAGAGGGACTCACATTCCTTCTGTCTGAAGGTTTGGATTTTCACTCTAAGCTTGCTCATCTTTTGAGGTGAAAAGAATTTGGCCAGGAAAGCACTGACCAGCTTTCCTTAGGTTGTGAATCCAACCATGTTCTAGCTCTGTCTCTTACAGCAAAAGGGAAAAGCATAAGCCTGTAGACCTTGGGATCAACTCCATTGGTCTTGACAGTGTCACAGATTTGCAAGAATTCAGCTAAGAACTGATGAGGATCTTCCAATGGAAGTCCATGAAACTTGCAATTCTGTTGCATTAGAGAAACTAATTGAGGCTTAAGCTCAAAGTTGTTTGCTCCAATGGTAGGAATTGAGATGCTTCTTCCGTAGAAGTTAGAAGAGGGTGCAATAAAGTCACCAAGCATCTTACTTGCATCTCCACCATTATTATTGGGTTCGGCCATGTCTCCTTCTTTTTCGAAAATTTATGTCAGGTCCTTTCCAAAGGGTTGTGCTTTAGCTTCTCTTAGTTTCCTCTTAAGAGTCCTTTTAGGTTCAGCATCAGCTTCAACAAGAATGTCTTTATCCCTGTTACTGCTCATATGAAAAAGAAGAAAATAGAAAAGAAGAAGAATCCTCTATGTCCCAATATAGAGATTCCCTTATGTGAGTAGAAGAGAAGAATAGAAATAGGAGAAGAGAAAAATTCGAACACAGAGAAGAAGAGGGGGTTCGAATTATGAGTAGAAGAGGAATGTTAGTAGATAAATAAATAAATAGAAGAGATGAAAGAGGGAGATTGAATTTGAATTTAAATTAAAATAAAAGGAAAATATTTTTGTTTTTATTTTAAAATGTAGTTAGAAGTCAAAAATTAAGGGAAGACTTAAAATTAAAATTAAAATTTAAAACAATTAGTTAATTAAAAAGAATTTTGAAAAGGTGGTGAGGAGTTTTCGAAAATTAGAGAGATAAAAAAATAGTTAGGTGGTTTTGAAAAAGATAGGAAATAGTAAACTTTTAAAATCAAACAAAAAGTCAAGTAGTTAATTGAAAAAGATTTGAAAATCAAATTTGAAAAGATAAGAAGTTTGAAAAGATTTTGAAATTAAGTTTTGAAAAGGATATGATTGAAATTTATTTTGAAAAAGATTTGGAAAAAGAAATTCAAAAAGATTTGATTTTTGAAATTAAAGATAATTACTTGACTAACAAGAAACAAAAAGATATGATTCTAAAATTTAAAGATTGAACCTTTCTTACTAGGCAAGTAACAAACTTAAAATTTTTGAATCAATCACATTAATTGTTAGCATTAATTTCAAAAATATGAAATAAAAATAAGAAAATATTTTGAAAGTCAATTTTTAAAAGTTTTCGGAAAAAATTGAAAGAAAAATGAAAAAGATTTGATTTTTGGAAAGGTTTTGAAAAGATAGGATTTTTTTAAATTAAAAATTTGACTTGACTAATAAGAAACAACTAAGTTTTTAAAAAAAATTTTGATTAAGTCAATCCAAATTTTCGAAATTTATGAGAATAATAAGGGAAAGATATTTTTTTATTTTTGAATTTTTAATGAGGGGAGAGAAAAACATCAAAATGACTCAAAACATGAAAATTCAAGATCAAAACATATGATGCATGCAAGAACACTTTGAATGTCAAGATGAACACCAAGAACTTATTTTTGAAAATTTTAAAGAAAAGAAAAACATGCAAGACAGTAAACTTAGAAATTTTTAAACTTTAGACACTAATAAATTGAAAATGCATATGAAAAATAAGAAAAGACACGAAATATGAAAATGCAAAGATCTAACAAAGAAGATCATCAAGAACAACATGAAAATTATGAAGAACATTTATATTTTTGAAAATTTTAAGAAAAGTTAAAAAGATGCAATTGACACCAAACTTACAATTTGACACTAGACTCAAACAAGAAACACAAAATTTTTTTTGGTTTTATGATTTTATTAACTTTTTTTTTTGTAATTTTCGAAAATTATTTGGAAAAAGAAAAATAAGGATTTCAAATTTTTTAATAAGAATTCCAGGAATCATGCAATATCAGTCTAAAGCTTCGGTCCAAAATTTTAGACATGGCTTAATAGACAGCCAAGCTTTTAGTGAAAGCTTCGGTCCAAAACACTTGACATGGCCAATGGCCAGCCAAGCTTCAGCAGAACATTACATACAACAGCAAGATTGATAGAAATCAACAAGCTCTTGTGATGATAAGTTGAAACCTCGGTCCAAAAGATTAGACATGGCTTCACAGCCAGCCAGACTTCAACAGATAATCATGAAACTCTAGAATTCATTCTTAAAAATTCTGAAAATAAAAATAAAATTACCTAATCTGAGCTACAAGATGAACCGTCAGTTGTCCAAACTCGAACAATCCCCGGCAACGGCGCCAAAAACTTGGTGCACGAAATTGTGATCTCAACGGCGCCAAAAACATGATACGCACGATTGTAATCTCAAATCTTTTTTCACAACTCCGCACAATTAACCAGCAAGTGCACTGGGTCGTCTAAGTAATAAACCTTACGTGAGTAAGGGTCGATCCCACGGAGATTGTCGGCTTGAAGCAAGCTATGGTCATCTTCTAAATCTCAGTCATGCGGATTCAAATGGTTATAAGGTTTTGATAATTAAAATATAAATAAAATATAAAATAAAGATAGAAATACTTATGTAATTCATTGGTGGGATTTCAGATAAGCGTATGGAGATGCTTATTACTTATGAATCTCTTCTTTCCTACTGTCTTCATTCAATCATTCATACTCCTTTCCATGGCAAGCTGTATGTTGGGGGATCACCATTGTCAATGGCTACCATCCGTCCTCTCAGTGAAAATGGTCCAAATGTGCTGTCAACGCACGGCTAATCATCTGTCGGTTCTCACTCATGTTGGAATAGGATCCATTGATCCTTTTGCATCTGTCACTACGCCCAACACTCGCAAGTTTGAAGCTCGTCACAGTCATCCCATCCCAGATCCTACTCGGAATACCACAGACAAGGTTTAGGCTTTCCGGATCTCAAGAATGCTGCCAATTGATTCTAGCTTATACCACGAAGACTCTGATCTTTCGGAATGGAGGCTAAGAGATACACACTCAAGCTATTGCAGATAGAACGGAAGTGGTTGTCAGGCACGCGTTCATAGGTGAGAATGATGATGAGTATCACGAATCATCACATTCATCAGGTTGAAGTGCGAGTGAATATCTTGGAATAAGAATAAGCTTGATTTGAATGGAAAAACAATAGTTCTTTGCATTAATTCATGAGGAACAGCAGAGCTCCACACCATAATCTATGGGGTGTAGAAACTCCACCGTTGTAAATACATAAGTGAAAATAGTCTAAGCATGGCCGAATGGCCAGCCTCAAAGGTCTAAGGACTAAACATTCCAAAGATGGTCAAAAAGATTTCACATCAAAAGATGGTCTAAGGAATAAATCTCTAAAAGTAATTTTTATACTAAACTAGTAGCTAGGGTTACAGAAAATAAGTAACTAAGTGCAGATAATGCAGAAATCCACTTCCGAGGCCAACTTGGTGTGTGCTTGGCCTGAGCATTGAAGCTTTCGCGTGTAGAGACTCTTCTTGGAGTTAAACGCCAGCTTTGGTGCCAGTTTGGGCGTTTAACTCCAGCTTGTAACTCAGTTCTGGCGTTTAACGCAAGAATAGGGCAAGAAGTTGGCGTTTAAACGTCAGTTTACATCATCAAAACTCCGGCAAAGTATGGACTATTATATATTTCTGGAAATCCCTGGATGTCTACTTTCCTACGCAATTGAGAGCGTGCCAATTGGGCTTCTGTAACTCCAGAAAATCCACTTTGAGTGCAGGGAGGTCAGAATCCAACAGCATCTGCAGTTTTTTTCAGCCTCTGAATCAGATTTTTGCTCAGGTCCCTCAATTTCAGCTAGAAAATACCTGAAATCATAGTGATGCCAGGGCATTTTGGCCAGTTTCATTGACCTTTTCTTTACTGTTTTTAAGGTAGTTTCATGCATTTTCTTAGGAAATAAGCTAGTTTTGGGTAGATATTCACTTACATCTTGATTCAAGCAAACATTGTGAATTTTGAATTATTTCATGAGAATTTTGAATGAATTATATGATAAATTGGATGATGCATGATTCTATAATTAAGAGCAAGACTTTGATGCACTTTTTTTGATTGATTTCAGGCCAAAAGAAGAAGAGAAGAAGCCACGTTAGTGGCTACGTTAGTTACACTAACGTGAGCACTAACGTGGAAGGAAGGAAAGCCACAACGTTAGTGAGAAAAGTTAGTGGCATTAACTTTGAAGAAAGGAAATGGAGCCAACGTTAGTGACACTTAACATTATCACTAACGTTGGACCAAGATCATGAGTGGCCACGTTAGAGTTCACGTTAACTTAGTTAACGTGGTCTCTAACGTTATGAAGAAAAGGGGGATAGCCAACGTTAGTGACACTCAACATTGTCACTAACGTTGGCCAAAGCACATTAAGCCACCTTAACTCCCACGTTAACTAGGTTAACGTGGAAGCTAACGTGAAGAAACAAGATGGTCAACAACGTTAGTGACACCAACATTGTCACTAACGTTGGAAGCACACAAGCCCCCACTAAGCCACGTTAACTCCCACGTTAACCTAGGTAACGTGGAAGTTAACATGAGGAAGAAAAGTTGTCGACAACGTTAGTGACACCAAACATTGTCACTAACATTGCCAACACAAGCCACAAAGGGCCACATTAACTCCCACGTTAACTTAGTTAACGTGGTAGTTAACGTGGGCAAAAGTCCCACCTGGCAACCTGAGCATGCCTTCTTCAAACACGCATAACTTGAGCCACAAAGCTCCAAATGAGGTGATTCCAGTGGCATTGGAAAGTAGGATTCTAGAGCTTTCCAAGAATATATGGCACTACATGGTTGACACTAAATTTGAGGGAGAAAACCTGCCCCGAAAGTGTAATGATGAACATGGTATCAGCCTGTATTTTGGCCAACTGACCTCTTCACCTTCCAAGAAGTATAACTCGAGTTGTAGAGCTCCAAATGATGCGCTTCCAAAGGTATTGAAAAGTAGACATCCAGGGCTTTCCAACAATATATAATAGTATGGGGTGGACACTAAGTTTGAGCTTCAGAAACAGGAAAATCGCTAGCGTTATTGGCAATCAACATTTCCAGTAACGTTGGCATATATGCCAGCGACCATGTCCACTTCAAAGGAGCATAACTTGAGTTACAGAGGTCCAATTGAGGTGATTCTAGTTGCGTTAGAAATCTGACATTCAAAGCTTTCCAACGATATATAATACTCTATAGTGGGCATGAAATTTGAGCACAAACAAGAGGCATCTTTTAAGCCCCCAAAACACCAACTGGGCAGCAAGTGCAACGTTAGCCACAATAACTTTAGCACTAATGATTTTACTTGAAAGCTTTCGATCTTCATCCAATTGGGTAGTTATCTTGGAAAAGAAACTATTCACACTTGGATCTCTTCTGAACCTTGAAAGAGGAATGAAGAGATCAAGCTAGAAAGGTTTTCTCATGCTGGACCAAATTAGGTTTGGATGGATATGTGACTATAATCCTCTCAATACCTAATTTGGGAAATGCATGTGGTATAATCAGTGACCATACTTCATCTCTTCACATGAGCTATTGACCAAGGAATTGGCTATTGATCAAGATTTGAGAGATTGAATTACAAGAAATTGTAATTCGATCACTTAAGATTGCCAAGGAGATCAATGAGTGCATTGATTGAGGAAGAGATGAGAATGAACTTGATCCGGAGGATTGTAATATCTCTTGATCCCAATGTTCATTTTATTTTTAGTTCTTACATTTACTTTTCTTGCCATTTTACTTTTCTGCACTTTATTGCTTTCTTTACTTTTCTATCAATTTACATTTCCTTGTTGCTTATCACTCCAATCTGATTCGTCTAACTAGGATAATCAATTAACCATTGATCGCTTAATCCGTTAATCTCTGTGGGATTCGACCTCACTCTATTGTGAGTTTTACTTGACGACAATTCAGTACACTTACTGGAAATATTGATTGCCAATAACGCTAGCGATTTTCCTGTTTCTGAAGCTCAAACTTAGTGTCCACCCCATACTATTATATATTGTTGGAAAGCCTTGGATGTCTACTTTTCAATGTCTTTGGAAGTGCATCATTTGAAGCTCTACAACTCGAGTTATACTTCTTGGAAGGTGAAGAGGTCAGTTGGCCAAAATACAGGCTAATACCATGTTCATCATTGCACTTTCGGGGCAGGTTTTCTCCCTCAAATTTAGTATCAACCATGTAGTGCCATATATGCTTGGAAAGCTCTGGAATTTTACTTTCCAATGCCACTAGAATCACCTCATTTGAAGATTTGTGGCTCAAGTTATGCGTGTTTGAAGAAGGCATGGTCAGGCTGCCAGGTGGGACTTTTGCCCACGTTAACTACCACGTTAACTAAGTTAACGTGGGAGTTAACGTGGCCCTTTGTGGCTTGTGTTGGCAACGTTAGTGACAATGTTTGGTGTCACTAACGTTGTCGACAACTTCTCTTCCTCACGTTAACTTCCACGTTAACTAGGTTAACGTGGGAGTTAACGTGGCTTAGTGGGGGCTTGTGTGCTTCCAACATTAGTGACAATGTTGGGTGTCACTAACGTTGTCGACCATCTTGTTTCTTCACGTTAGCTTCCACGTTAACTAGGTTAACGTGGGAGTTAACGTGGCTTAATGTGCTTTGGCCAACGTTAGTGACAATGTTGAGTGTCACTAACGTTGGCTTTCCCCCTTTTCTTCTTAACGTTAGAGACCACGTTAACTAAGTTAACGTGGACTCTAACGTGGCCACTCATGATCTTGGTCCAACGCTAGTGATAATGTTAAGTGTCACTAACGTTGGCTCCATTTCCTTTCTTCAAAGTTAATGCCAGTAACTTTTCTCACTAACGTTGTGGCTTTCCTTCCTTCCACGTTAGTGCTCACGTTAGTGTAACTAACGTAGCCACTAACGTGGCTTCTTCTCTTCTTCTTTTGGCCTGAAATCAATCAAACAAAGTGCATCAAAGTCTTGCTCTTAATTATGGAATTATGCATCATCCAATTTATCATATAATTCATGCAAAATTCTCATGAAATAATTCAAAATTCACAATGTTTGCTTGAATCAAGATGTAAGTGAATATCTACCCAAAACTAGCTTATTTCCTAAGAAAATGCATGAAACTACCTTAAAAATAGTAAAGAAAAGGTCAGTGAAACTGGCCAAAATACCCTGGCATCACAACACCAAACTTAAAGCTTGCTTGTCCCTAAGCAAGTACTGGAACAAGAGAATGATGAATGGAATGCCAAGAGAAATGAGTCATTCTTGTGGAAGTCATGTCCCTGGTTTTATGGTGGTTTCATGCATAGCAACTTAGGTTCATTCCTAGCTTTGAGACCTTTATCACGTCCTAGAATACTCACTGTGATTGCATCCCATGAGACTTTTATTCATTGATCCTTTTGTTGTCATTTCAGGGCTTATTTGTGTTCTTCAAGCTATGTGCTCTGTAAGGGGGCAACTCTTTAAAATAAGCTTTCAGCCAACACTCCCGAACCAGTTGGTTCATGGTGCTAGGTGTTGAAGCACCCCTAAGGACTTACTTGCTCAAGCCTCTCCCCCATACATACACACCACAGGCATATGGTTTATTTATTTTCTTTTCTTGAGACCTTGGTGTCCAGCACCTCTTTGGGTTACTAAATGCTCTGTAGTGAGGGTTACTCTTGATAGTGGACTTTCAACTGATAATCCCGAGTTAGTTAACCCAAGTTACCAAGTGATAAGGCACCCCTAAGAGCTTATTCATCCAAGTAGATCCCTCACACAGGAGCACCATAGACACATGCCTCAAGATTAAAACCATTGGTGCCTAGCCTTATTGCTTACTCTTTTTCTTTTATTTTTCAACCTTTATTGTTCTTTCCCTTTTTCTTATTAGGATCTTCTTATTTAGCTAGTCTCATGGGGTGTTTCTCAAGCACAGTATTCATGACAGATAGTTGTCCTCCCACCTTCTGGTTGAACTAACTTAGCTAACTTATGAACACACCATAAACTCATGAACTTACTCCATAGTATGAACTCTACTCTGGTCTTTAAAAACACTCATTCTCTTTTCATTTGATTCAAAGGGACAAGCATACTAGTAAGCAAAGTAAGGATGCAGTAATGACATTCAGACTAGAAAACACAACCTTAATCAATAAAAAGTTTAAAAGACAGAACTGACATGCTTATTCACAAGCTAGCAAGTCTATCTAAAGGTGGTTGGGTAGGTTGTAATGGTTGGGCGGGGTTGGTTTGTGAATGGAATTGGGTGTTTTGTGGTTGTGTGTTCTGAAAGTGGTATGACTCTTGTGGGTAGTGGATTGAGTTTTGTGGATAGTGAAATGAATTGTATGGATTTTGGATAGACTTTTGTGCTGAGGCATACTCAAATGATGAAGGATTTAGGCATGTGAAACTTGGAGGTGAGGTTGTATAATTGAGAGGTGATGGCTCTTGATAAATGGGGTATGAATGAGTGAAATCTCTTTGATTATGATCTTCCCAGGCACAACTTGAGTAGTAATCAAAGTCATCAAAATATGGACCATTTTGTGACCCTGGGAAGCACCCCATTTCATGTTTTCGATACTCCCACCCACCATGAGCATAGTAAAGTGAATCATTCTGTGGTGGTGGCGAGTTTCCCATGAAATTTGATTGACTAAAATATGATGGATGCTCCTTTCTTTCCTGCAGAAAGCTCTGTCTCAAACAATAATCACCAAAAGAAATTGGAATCTCCATTGTCACATATGAGGAAATTTCCAATGAGGCAATATCACAAACAGTTAGTTAGCAAGAGAAAATAAAGAAATAAAAGAAAATAAAGACAAAAGAAAAGTGTCTAATCTAGTAAATCAATCAACCGGTAGTTTGTTAATCACAATTAATCCCCGGCAACGGCGCCATAAACTTGATGCGGGGAAAACTTGTCTCTCAACAAATCTCCCTTCGGCAAGTGTACCGAATTTGTCGTCAAGTAAAAACTCACAATAGAGTGAGGTCGAATCCCACAGGGATTGATTGATCAAGCAACTTTAATTAGAAGAATGTTCTAGTTGAGCGAATCCAGAATTTGGGTTGAGAGTTGCAGAAAATAAGATGGCGGGAATGTAAATAACAGAAAAGTAAATGCTAGAATTAAAGGACTGAAAGTAAATGACTGAAAATAAATTACAGAATTGTAAATGGGAATGGGGGATTTGCTTATAAAAGTAAATGGCAGAAATTAAAGAGAATGGGTAAGATTAGAGATGGGGAGGCTGGGAAAAAGAGAACTACTCTCTTACTTTCTTTGCAATTTCTAGTTTTATGATGTATTCTCCATCTTTGTTTTCATTTTCAAGAGCTATGAACAACTAAACCCCTTTCATTGGGTTAGGGAGCTCTGTTGTAATTTGATGGATCAATACTAATTTTCCTTATTCTTCTTCTATCTTTCCTCTTGATTTTACTTGAAAGCTTTCGATCTTCATCCAATTGAGTAGTTATCTTGGAAGAGAAGCTATTCAAACTTGGATCTCTTATTCTAGCATTTACTTTTCTGTTATTTACATTCCCGCCATTTTATTTTCTACAACTCTCAACCCAAATTCTGGATTCACTCAACTAGAATATTCTTCTAATTAAAGTTGCTTGATCAATCAATCCCTGTGGGATTCGATCTCACTCTATTGTGAGTTTTTACTTGACGACAAATTCGGTACACTTGCCGAAGGGAGATTTGTTGAGAGACAAGTTTTCCCCGCATCACATAGAAAAACACACAAACTCATAGTAAAGTCTAGAAATGTGAATTTTGCTTGAAAACTAATAAAAATATACTAAAAAGTAGCTAGATCCTACTAAAAACTACCTAAAAACAATGCCAAAAAGTGTATAAATTATATGCTCATCACCTCCCTGTAGAGCTTGAACATAAAGCTTTCTGGGCCACTAAACTCCTCAACCTTGATTCTCAAGCAGCAGGGGAGAAGAGGCTACTGCAACTAAATGAGTTGGATGAGTTTAGGCTAGAAGCTTATAAAAATGCTAAGATATACAAGGAAAAAACTAAGAGGTGGCATGACAAGAAGATCTCAAGGAAGGAGTTCAAACCAGGACAGCAAGTGCTCTTATACAACTCTAGGCTTAAAGTCTTACCTGGCAAGCTCAAATCCAAATGGACTGGTCCTTACTTGGTGACAAAGGTTTTCCCTTATGAAAGCCTTGAATTGCTAGATAAAGCAACAAAGAGCCATTTCATAGTAAACGGTCACAGGGCAAAGCATTACTTGGGAGGCCAATGGGACAAAGAAAAGGAAGTTCAGAACCTGAGCTGAGAAAGAATGAAGGATGTCAAGCTAGTGACATTAAAAGAGTGCTTGTTGGGAGGCATCCCAACCAGAGGTAGTTTTCTTTTCCCACTTGTTTCAATAAAAAGGTTGAGTAGTCTTATCTGTATTGCAAGGAGCTAAGTTTGGTGTTGCACACCAAAATAATTCAAGGGAGAATGAAGAATGCTAAGTTTGATGTTCCACCAAAATCTCATTTGAAAACAAATTTTCACCTTCTGCATAATCAGTTGCTAGCTCCAAGCAATCAGAGAAACTATTTAGCCATTGTTTGTTTTCTACTTTTAGTTTTGTGACCTTCAGCAAAGGCACAAGGTGTCATATATATATATATATATATATATATGTGTGTGTGGTTGACTGGTATCTGTGTGTGTGTGTGTGTGTGTGTGTGTGTATGTGTGTGTGTGTGTGTGTGTGTGTGTGTGGTTGACTGGTTGCATAAGAAACATTGCCAAAGAACTAAGTTTGGTGTTCACCCACCAAAAATAAGTTCAAGAGCTTACAAGCAAAATCTTGCAGACTAACCAGTTGCCTAAGGGCTTGAGAAACAAGCAACTTTTAAGGATTATGCAGGAAAACATTTAACCTGTGGAGGGAGTCTACATCATTGTCCAAAGGAAGTACAACAGAGAGAAATAATGATGACAGAAGGAAAAGCTGAGAGATATTCCCAACAGGTTGTATTGACACTTAATCCTTGTTGCTTTGAAGTGTTTTAACTTGGGGATTCCTATATGTCTTGCTGAAGTGTTCAATTAGGTGCAAGTGTAAATGTTTGCTAAAGAATGCTAGCCTGCATATTATGCTTGTCATCACTCATTTGCTCAAATTTTGTTTTGCGTCCCTTCTGCATAAATAAAAGAAAAATGTTTGAAATAAGAAAGTGATTGTCCAATGTTGTAGAAATTAGAATGAGAATTCAGTGGTGGTACTTGTTTGATTTAATGGTTAGCTCAAATAACGAATGCTGCATAATAAAATGTTCTTTGAAGTGTGAGTTAGGTTGCTGCTATAAAGCCTTTTATTAGTGAATATCCCTTGAAAATGAAGCAAAATAAGAAGAAAAAAAAAAAAGAAAAGCCAAGAATGGGCAAAGAAGCAAACAACAAGGCTAGACACCAATAGCTTGGACCCTAGGACATATGCCTGTGGTGTTTTTGTACTAGGATATGCTTGGACAAGTAGGTTCTGAGGAGTATTTCAAAACTTGGCCACTTGGATCAACTGATCTGGGATTGCCAACCAAAATTCCATTATCAAGAGCAACCTAGTTACAAATCATTTAGTAATCCACAGAGATGCTGGGCATCAATGTTCCTAGGAAGAAATTGTGAGCCATGTGTCTGTGGTGAAGAAATGTTGAGCAAAATTGAGCCAAAAGGCTGCTGCAACATTTACCACCAAGCCTTCATTAAAGAATAAGCTTTCTAAGCAAAGGAAAGAAAGAAAAATCTAAGAGGGATCAATCAAAAGCAAGGCATTATAGTAGCACCTCTAGTGAACCTTTGAGGAAACATTTCTTTTTTATCAGCAAAGTAATAAGTTCGCTGTATTTGTCTGCATAAAACCCCATGAATCAAGTTCAATTATATGCTAAATAAGGATGTATACTTCTCTTTTTCATTTCATTTTCTCTTATGTTTAGTGCTTGCTTGGGGACAATCAAGGTTTAAGTTTAGTGTTGTGATGACAAGTCATCTTATGCTAGCTTTTCAAGCATTTTTCACTTGTTTCATTAGGTTTTATGCACTTTCTTGCATTATAAGTAATTTGATTTGGAGTGTATTTGCATAGTTATATTGAATCAATCAACCATCAATTAATTTCCATAAAATTATGAGGTTTAAGCTAGAATTTGTTGGTTTTTGAATGATTTATAAACCTTGTGAATTTAGTGATGCTTTGATTGGTAGTTTATGATTACTTGTAGGTAAAGAAAAGAAAGAAACCAGGAAAGTGTGCTCAACCATGTGTGGCCCAAGGAAATAAAAGCGTGGCACTCAAAGGAACCAAGCATAGCGTTCACTAATGGAGCAGAGCGTTCATTTATTGAGCGCTAGAGCAAAGACCAAGGGAGCAAAAGCATGGCGCTACGTTGAGAATGTTAACTGAGCCCTACAAGGAGGCACACAATCATGTAGTGCTCCGTTAACTTTGCTAACTTTTTGTGGCCTCCTCCTGAAGAAAGCAAGGCGCAATGTCAAGGAAAGGTGGAGCCAGGAATCGAACCCATGAACCACGCATGAAAGGAGGGGCGCTACATGAACTTAGTTCACTGAGCGCTATGCTTCATAAAGAAATTGGCAAAAGGGGCAGCCACCAAGGCTCGAAGTGGAGTCCCACTCAAAGCATGAAGCGCTACGTTACTTTCACCAACTGAGCGCTATACAATTTAAGCTTGGCATAAGGAAATTGGTTCAAAATGGCTTCACCAGGGCTCGAAGTGAAGAGCAACTCAAAGGCAAAGGAGTGCTACGTTCAATTCACCAACGTAGCGCCATGAAGGAGGCTTGGTTCGAAGCCTGAGACAAGACCATTGAGCGCTACGTTATTTGAGTTAACCGAGCGCTTCCTTGGGAGGTGGCCTTGGTTGAATTCTCAATTAAAAAACTAATTTGGATCCAATTCTTCACCAAATGAAAAAGCCCACTCCAAAGTCTGAAGATCAAAATTAGAAAGTGTATAAATAGGAGTTAGTTTGATTTGTAGAGGGAGAACCTTTTCTTTCAATTTTACTTTTACCTTTTGCTCACTTTTACATTTTAGCTGAATTTTAGTTTTCATTTTGAATTTGGGAATTGGGTTTGAAATCTGAGTTCTCTTTCTCTTTGTTTTTACTTCTACATTTCTTACTTTCTGTTTCTAAATTTTGGATTGAGATTGAAGGAATTCTGTTTCAATTCTTGATCCGAAACCCCTCTTTGTTCTTCTTCTGCATAATTCAGTGAATTAAGAATTGGATCTGAAGTTCATTTATTGCTTTCATCTTCCTTTCTTCTGCAAATTGTTTTCTGTTTGATCAAGGAAGGAATTGAGATCTAGATCTACTTTCTAGTCTCATTGATCCCCTGAGATCTTCAATTTCTCTTTTAGATTTCACAATTGAGCTAAGTTTACTTTCTGTTTTGTTCTTCAAGCAAATTTTCCCTTTCTGTTTAGATTCTCTACACTTTATTTCATCTTCTGCTTCTCTGATTAATTTCTCTTTACATTCTCTTGTTGAATTCTGAATCCCAGCTCCCACATCCCTTTACTATTCAATGCAATTTATATTTCTTGCACTCTAAGCTTCAACTATTTACATTTCTTACAATCTAGGCTTCAGTCATTTACATTACTTGCACTTAAAGATTCAGCTCTTTTACTTTCTTGCACTTAAAGTTTCATGCAATTTACTCTTCTGCACTTTACTTTTCTGTCAAATTTCCCTCTCCCTTTTATTTTCATGCAATTTAGCTTCTATTGATCACAATTCACTCAAATCATCAACTATTTGCTTAACTAAACTTATCACCAAACTAAAATTGCTCAGCCCATTAATCTTTGTGGGATCGACCTCACTCATGTGAGTAATTACTACTTGATGTGACCCGGTACACTTGCCGGTGAGTTTTGGTATGGAATCCGATTTCCACCCACCAGCGCTGAACGCCCAATTTTCTCCTTGTCTAGCGTTCAACGCCAGCAGGGGACTTCCCCTAGGGTGTTCTGTTTTTGGTTCTACATGTCTCTATTTCTGTCCTAAGTGCTGCACATGATCACAAATTTCAAGAAGCAAAGGAAAAACTATAATATGAAACTTAAAATAAATGAAAAAAATGAAAATACTATGTGATAAACCACTATTTTATAGTTTATAATGTGTTTAATTGTATGGTTTTATCATGATCTTTACCCACTTATTCATATGATTAGCATGCATTTATATTTCCTTCCAAAAATTATTGCATGATTGAAAACTTGCTCCCTAGAGACTTTTAATTACGCATTTTAATTCTCCTTTATTCCATTCGATGCCGTGATCTGTGTGTTAAATGTTTCAGGCTTTATAGGGCATGAATGAGTTGGAGATTGGAAAGGAAGCTTGCAAAAATGGAAGGAACACAAGAAGTTGAAGAGATGACCAGCGAGAAGTGACCCGGCCGCATGGCTCACGCGATCGCGCGGATTGGAATAGCACAAGTGACGCGGAGGCGTGGATGACGCTCCCGCGTGGCAAAGCAAAACGCCGAATGACGCGTCCGCATGAATGACGCGATCGCGTGACGTGCGCGATCTGCATAATCTGCAGAATTCGCTGGGGGCAATTTTAGGCCCTGTTTTGACCCAGTTTTCGGCCCGGAAAAGCATACTAGAGCCAGAGAACATGCAGAAACCAAAAACATCATTCATTCTACACAGTTTTTAGTTTTTAGATCTAGTTTTACTTCTCCACTAGGTTTTCTCTCTACACATTCATAGTTCTTAGGATTTTTACTTCTATTGCTCTTGCATTGGGATATTGAGAAGAGTTATTACCTCATCAAGACTTCGTCATTCTAGTTCGTTTTCTTTACTTGGATTTACTCTTCCATGTCCTTTAATTTACTCAATTTTACTATTGGATTATTTTAGAATTTATTAATACAAGAATTACTTTTATTTTTAATTGATTCCTTTTAGTTTTATTTATCATGTCTTCATTTAATTCCCTTGCTTATGTTATGAGTTCTACATTCACAATGAGCGAGTAGTTCCTTAACTTGATGGGGAGTTGATTGAAAGGAACCCTTGAGTTGGGGTGCTTAAAAGAAAAATTGTAATTGGGTTTATTGTTGGAATGCTCTCTAATCACTGACACCAATCCTTTTCAATTGAACGGATTGGAACTTGTGAATAAAAACAGCATTCCAACTTGTTTGACCTTCCCTTACCTAGTAAAGGATAACTAAACAGAACAACCTTCAATTATCAATTAATCTTGAGAGTACTGCAACAAGAATAAGGCTTCCAACTAATCTACTCCCAGTCAAGGCTTCTATTTAAATTATTTAATTTCTCTAATTTAATTTCCTGTTTATTCAACTCAAACTATTTTGAAAACATCTTATTAATAAAATAGCACACCTTTCTGCAACTCGTTGGGAGACGACCTGGGATTCATACTCCCAGTATTTTAATTTTAATTTTTGTGACAACCCTTCTAAATTGATAAGCAGATTTCTGGTTGATTAAGAACTATACTTGCAACGCATATCTCATAACAATTCTTAATTCGCCAATTTCTGCCGCGTCAATTTTTGGCGTCGTTGCCAGGGAGTTGCAATAGAGTGCTAAAGTTATTAATTTGAATTTATTTATTTGCATTTTATTTTATCTTGCTACTATGAGCTGCTTGTTTCTTTCGCTAGATGACGCGATCACTTCCTGATCCAAGCTTGCCAGTTTTCGATCCTGAGATTGAAAGAACTATTTCACGAATAAGGCAAGCTCGGCGTCGGTTAGTCCTCTCTGAGGGCGGATCTGAAACATCATTTGAGGAAGAAACCAGCCCCCGTTCTACTGATTCGGTTGATTTACGTGTAGGTGACATGGCAGAACCTAGGAGAGTTACTATCCAGGAGGCTGGAGCCCCTGATTTTACAATGCAACCGCTTCAAGCACATCACCCAGCGGTGGCTACAGACTTTGAAATAAAGACCGCACTGCTCAATTTGATGCCCAAGTTCCATGGCTTACCTGCTCAAGAGCCTATCAAGCACCTGAGAGATTTTCAAGCAGCCTGTTCTACTGTCAAGCTTGACGGTGCAAATGAAACTTCAATTTTGTTGAAATCTTTCCCATTTTCTCTTGAGGGAAAGGCAAGAGAGTGGTACTACACTCAACCCGCAGCAACTGTATCCAACTGGGATACACTTAGAAGAGAATTTTTGGAAAAGTTCTTTCTAGCTGAAGTTACTGATAAACTGAGGAAAGACATTTCCATGATTGTTCAGGACGAATCTGAGACTCTCTATGAATACTGGGAGCGCTTCAATAATCTTCTGGAAGCTTGCCCCCACCATATGATTGACATGATAGTGTTACTCGGTTACGTCACACAGGGCATGAGGCCCCAAGATAAGACCACATTGGAAAGTTCTAGCAATGGGTCTATGAAAAAGTACAAGACCACTGATAAGGCATGGCAATTGATCAGTGACTTAGCTGAATCTACTCGGAATCACTGGCAGAAACAAGGCCGTTCAAAAGCCATTGCAGAAGTATCCTCTAGCAGAGAGACTGCTGCTCTAACTCAGAGTATCTGTGAAATGACCAACTTACTGAAGCAAATACAATTGAATCAACAACAAGTTCAGCAAGCTCAACCTTCTCCATCACAGCAAAGCCAACAGTTAGTCCCACAGAGAGTTTGCAGAATCTGTACTGATTATAGCCATTATACTGACAAATGTCCACAGCTCCAGCAGGAAGACAACACCGTGGTAGCCACTCATAACTTCTATGACCGCCCCAACCAACGGTACAATCAAGGTGGCAATTACAGCCATGGATGGCAGGACAATTCTAACCAGAATTAGAGGGACAACAACAACAGAGGAGGCAGAGACAATCAGGGAAATCAGAGGTGGAATAACAACAACAACAGGCAGCAGAACCAGAACCAGCATTACAGAGCACCTCACCTGAGGCAATCCCAAGGACCACAGAATAACCAACAGCAGACCTCTCAAATTACATATCCTTCTTTATCTGCTAAGGATGACATACTAAATGGTCTGAACTCTACTTTGCAAGCTCTTGTCTCACAGATTGGATCAATGAATAACTCCAATAACCAGCCTTTGAGCTCCAGTGGAATTCCCTCTCAACCATTACCCAATCCAAAGGGTGGCATTAATGCCATCACCCTAAGGTCCGAAACAACAATGCAAGAGAGGAATCAGGAGGAGCCAAGCCCACCAGAACATGCCTCAGCTGAAGAGGTAGTAGAAATAGAAGATGTTGAAGAGGAAGAGGACATACAGGACATAGATGAAAAAGAAGAAGTTCAACCACAGGAGGAAGCACCAAAAGGCGTAGAAACTGCAAAAGACACCACTCCCATTCCATTTTCACAACTTGCAAGGAAGCCTAGGAAACAGCTAGAACCTGATCCCAAAATGGTAGAGATATACAAAAAGGTTGAGGTAACTGTTCCTCTTTTTGATGTTATTCAACAGGTACCTAAATATACAAAGTTTCTAAAAGATTTATTGATGGTCTAGAATTGTCGTCGGTAAGGAATTTCTCTTATAAAGAAGAAGAATTTCGTTGTAAGCATAGCTCCAAACCAACAAACAACTCTCACATCAAATTAAAATATGGTTTTTGTCACAAAGAACAATCCCCAAATAAGAATTAACCGGAGTATTTCGGACTCCGGGTCGTCTCCCTAGGAACCAATGGAGTGCATGTGTATTGGCTATAGAGGGGAAAAAGGGGGTTTTGTTTATGAGATGGCAAGAAAATAAGTAAATTGAGCGAGTAAGCAAAGAAAACAAATTAAAGAACTCTTGGCTAAGAATTGGGTACTTAAAATCACAATCCTAGTTAATACCAATTATTGACAATTATGAGAGGCCAACACATTAAGTCTACTTCTCGAAGCCTTAAGTACGTAACATTTACTCCTAGACTGGAAGTATGTCAAATAGGCCTAATCACATCCACCCATAAGTCCTAACCTCCCTACCAATTGGTTTAGTAGTGGATTAGCAGAGACATCAACATTAAAATTGCATTAAATGTAACAAATCCAACATAAGTGCATGAATGTAAAAGAGAACATAAAAGTAAAATTAACACTACAAATCATGAGAATCAAGGAGTAGAAGTAAGAGATCATAAAAGAAATGAGATGAGAACATGTAATTAAACCTAGATCTAGAAGAGATTAACCTAACCTAATTCTAGAGAGAAGAGGGAGCTTCTCTCTCTAGAAACTAAACTACATGATACTAAGGCTACAAACAATCGCTCCCCCCTTGCTTGGACTTCAATTCTGCATGAAATACACTCAGAAACAAGTTGGATTTGGGCTTGGCCAGCTCAGAAATCGCCCTCAGCATTTTTCCATTAAGCGGGCCAAGTAAGAGTATCGGCGCGCGCGCCCCCTGTGCGCGTGCGCGTCGATGGCAAATTCCCAATCTGCGCGGAAGCGGTATGTACGCGTGCGCATCCTTGTGAGAAACCACTTTTGCGCGTGCGCGCCTTGTACGCGTGCGCGTCCATTGGTGCATTCCAAATCTTTGTTTCTTCATGCATTCTCCTCTTTGCATGCTTTTCTCCTCATTTCTTCCATCCAATACTTGCCTAATGAACCTGAAATTACTTAACAAACACATCAAGGCATCGAATGGAATTAGGGTGGATTAAAATCACCAATTTAAGGCCTAAAAAGCATGTTTTTACATTTAAGCATAATTTAAGGGAGAATTACAAAACCATGCTATTTCATTGAATAAATGTGGGAAAAAGTGGATAAATCCCCCAAAATAAGCACAAAATAAACCACGAAATCGGGGTTTATCAAATCTCTCCACACTTAAACTAAGCATGTCCTCATGCTAAAATCAAGAAAGAAGCAAAGGGTATCACATTTATTCAATGCAAGCTACTAACTAAATGCAATCTATTTATATGCAAGTTATCTACATGAATGCAATGGCTCAGTCAAAACAAGTCAATTTCCAAGAGTACATATGTAAGCACAAGGGCTAAGGTATTAGCAATCAAGCAAACCACAATTGGATTGAATCATTGAAAGAGTTCACAAACTTACAAGAGGAGATTATTAAGGGTGGAAACATGTAATTGAGCGATCGAACCCTCACCGGATATGTATCCGCTCTAGGCACTCAAGTGTAGGGTTGATTCACTCAATTCTCCCCTAATCATGCTCTCCAAGATTTGTTTTTCATCTAACAATCAACAATTACTTCATGCATGCATACAAATATCATGAGGGCTTTCGCATAGGTTGTAATGGGGCTAGGGTCAAGGTAGGATGCATATGGTCAAGTGAGCTAGAAATTTGAATCTTTGATTAAGATAAACTTCCCACCTAACCTATGACAACCTATACAATTCTAAACAAACCTAACTGCCCATTCTTCACTTTTAACACACTCATGCATTCTATTTTAAACACCACACATATGCATTGATTATTATTGAACCTTGAACCTTGGGGCATTTTGTGCCCTTTTTATTGCAATTCTTTTTCTTTCTTTTTCTATATATATTTTTTTCTTTTTATTTTTCTCATTTCAAAAAAAAAAATTTTTTTTTCATAAAGTATATATACAAGTACCAATGCATATGGTTTTACATTTGATTAATACATGAGTATATACCCAATTCCCAAAATTTTTCAATAAAAATATAAACACACTTTTATCTCTACCCAATGTTCCCAACTCTCCTAAAATCAAATAATGAACACTCTCACTAGCCTAAGCTAATCAAAGATCCAAACAAGGGACATTTATTGTTTTTCACTTAGGCTTGTAATGTGCTATAATTAAGAATAAGTGGGTTAAGCATAGGCTCAACATTGGCTAACAATGGAAGATGAAAGGGTAGGCTATTTGGGTAAGTGAGCTATTTGAACAATGCCCTCAATCATATAAATGCATGTATACACAAATAATGGACATAAAGAATCAAACAAATCAAGGATTGCAATCATAGGAAGAGAATAATGCACACAAGAATGAAAATAAGTGGTTATGTATGTGTAACCACACAATTAGGCTCAAATCTCACATGCTTGTGTTCTTAGCTCAAAACATGATCCACAAAGTATATATTTCAAGCAAGTTCTAAAAAAAATTTTAACCAATTGGGGTGGTGCCCAAAAATGATTTTCTTGGAAATTTCCATCATATTGATTGAGCTTATTCTAATGTAAAATTGTGATTTAGAAAAATTCTCCTAGTTTACCCCTTTTTCAATCAAAAATGTTTCGTCTATAAGAAGGGTTAACTAGATTTTCAGCAATCTATTAATTTTCTAATCACAATCAACAACTGAGATGCAAAATATATATATATATACTTAAAGTATGCAACAACCAAAATAAGAGTATCTACAAAAGCATAAATATGTACAGCATTCCCAAAATGATCTAAAACGTAAAGTGCGAAATAAAACAAAATAGAGTAGCAGCGAATAGAAATAAAAGTATGAAAGTTCACCACATAAGTGCAAACACCGGTCACGAATGGTGACCTCCCCACACTTTAGGATTGAACATCGTCCTCGATGCTACTACTGAAGCTCGGGATGGGGGTCAACAATCGCACCAGGCTGTGGCTCATGCTCAGGCTCGGGCTGTGGGACTGGAGGTGGCACTGGCTGTGGCTCCGAAATGTCATGCTGGACCTCAGTGGTGGTCTGCGTCACTGGTGGTGCCTCCTGCTGTGTCGGCTCCGCACCATGCTCCTCCTCCTGATCCTGCTCATCAGAGGCGGAAGACTCTGGAAGTAGAGGGAGCTCGATACCCTGTGATGCAGCCGTCTGGTCTAAGCGGTTGAGGCGTCGCATAAGACGACGCTCGAAGCGCTTCATGAAGCGAAGAAGGTGCTGCACTAACAGATAGGTCGGCTCAGGTGCTGATGGTGGTACAGGTGCTGCTGTGGACGAAGAGGGTCTAGCTGCGGTGGAGGATGAAGGTCTAGCTGCCTCGACTACCGCTCTAGCTCGAGAACAGCGGCTAGTCGGGGGCTTCTCGTGCACCCATACACCCCATGGAATAGTAACTTCCTTGTCATCATCATCTGGAGGCGGTGGTGTCACGTCCTCGTCCTCCCACGGGACATCAGCTAGCTCAGCTAAGCTAGTAACCAGTGTCGGAAACGGTAGCAAGCCGCGAATATGAGCTCTCCACATGCTATGCCTAATCAGTCGGGGAAAATACACCTCCTTCCCCTCCATGACACACCCAATCAAAACTAGCATATCTATCGGAATCTCTGAAAAGTGAGTGGTAGTGAAGACATAGTGGGCAAATATCTGTTGCCAGGTCCTAGCCTCTCTAGTAAGATATGCAAATAGCATGCCCTTGGGCTTTGTGTTGCTCGAATCCATCACCCAGAAAGCATCTGGTGTAGCAATCACGCGCCTAAGCGCCTCATAGTCAAAAGTCATGGAGAGGAGAGCTACCTCTGCCTGCTGGTAGGCACAAGTCTCAGGAGTACCAACTCTGCAGAGCAGTGCATCCCTTAAGGCATCCTCAGTGATCATAATCTCTCTACCCCTCAAGTGTACTGAATCCAAGTTTTGTCGGAAGAAGTTACAGTAAAATTCCTTGACCCATGAGATGTTAATCTGTCCCAAGTCCCTATCGACGAAATCCAATCCCAGCTCAGAAATACGGGCATTTATGGAACGCCTCACATCATTCGGAAGATTCAGCTTCTTCTCAATGTTCAGCTTTGTCTTTGCATAACGAGAAAGGCGTAGTTTGCAGTAGAGGTTTGGAAACTTGGTTGGATCAGTGGATGGAAGTAACTGATTTTTTTTCCTCATCATTTAGCGGATTCTTAGCATAGTTAGCATATGGTGAGGGTGTAGAGGTCTTGGAGCGCTTCCTCTTTTTGGAAGTGGTGGCTATAACCTTTCCTTTATCCGACATCCTGAAAACATAAATAATATAATATAAGCCTATAGCCAAGTATATACAAAACACTCAAAGCAAAGCATATTCATGAAGTGAATAAGGAAAGAGGATTTCTTGGAATGTAAGCAACAGAATACAGAATTCAAACCAAACTTTAAACCAAGAATTCAAATCATGTTTTGCACATTATTTGTTAACTGGGTTCAGAAAGCACCATATCCAAAAGAATGACAAAAAGAGTTAGGTTGAAAACCAAAAGAAGTCAGGTGGTTAAAGAGGTTAAAGTTAGAAATCAGTTTGAAAATTAGTGACATGATGATAACTTTCTCAATTCGAAAAGAATGCACACAACAAGGCAGTAAATACGTTCACAATCATGAATTGCAGCAAGTCATTGATGATGAAATATGATATTGCTAGAAAGCAACTAGTAAGAAACAACCATCTACCAATGTAAAGATCACTAAAATCATATGAATCTATGTTGGTAAAATCAATTCATTAAGGAATGAAACAATCAAAAGGCGTTCAACAATAATTTCAATGAGGCATCAATGTCACAAGTCGAGAGAAACGTGAAAAACCTTGTTGTCTATGTGGCTTAATGCAAATTGTGCATGAATAATGCGAATTAAACCAGCCTCACAGATCAAAAATCTTCAACTTGTGCGTTGATGTAAAAGAGGCATGAGACTTTAAAAGAATTACAAGTAATGGCCAATCGAAAAGCTTGCTCACTATGCAATGCAAAGAAGCAAATCAGCATGAATAACAAGCAAGAATATGAAAAGCATGACCAAAGAAGTTGTTCTTTAGGAGTTTCATAAACCATTTAGGCAACAACACTCTAATTGAGCAGAATTCATCAACTAGGGGCTATTTCATTCATCAAACAAGATTAACACCAAAAACTGTGGTTAATGAAAATCCAGCAGCATTTCAGCAGCAAATTGGCTAATTCCCAAATTTAAACAGTTGCACCAAATTCCATATGGATTCATTAAGGAATCAGAAACACAGAAATCGGGTCTGAATCCATATGAATGGGTGAACAAGCCAATAATGCAGCACAACAGCAGTAAGCAGAGCAACAGAAAATAGTTCAACTAAATCAGCCAAGAAGCAATCATGAACAAGTGAGTAGCCAATATCCATGAGTAAAGCAACATTTAATAACAGCAGCCAAGTAAAGTTAATGCTTGAATGGAAATAGCAATGAAACAGAGCAATTCCTCACAGCAAAGGAAATTCAAACAATGCCTAAATCCACTACTCAGCCCAGATTCGCTAACCACCTAACTCAAACTAAACTAACTAATCTAACCTACTTAAGCTAATCCTAATTACACTAATGCAATTACAGTAAACAGCAAAACGAAGTAGAACAGGGGAAGGTATGGAACCTGGGGGGGGGACGAAGACTGAACAAGGAAAATAAGAGGAAGGTGAAGTGGGGTGATGAGAGAAAGGACTGGGCAGAGCAGCGCGGCAGTTGGGTTGCACCGCTAAACTTGCGCCGGCGACAATGATAGCTGCAGCGAGTGGCGCAGAGGCAGCGAGAAACAGAGAGCAGAGGGGCAGTGAAAGAGAAAGGAAAGAAAAGTGAGAGAAGAAGGAGAAGACGGCGCGGTGATGGTGGTTGGCGGCGGCGACGGGATTGGAGTGCTCGCCGGAGGTGAGGTGGTTGCTAGGAGAAGTTTGAAGATGGAGGGGGGTTGAATGGTGGGAGAAGGAAAATGGAACGTTGGGGATGGGAAGGGTATGATGCGCGAATGCGCTAGGGCTTCGCGTCTCTGGGGTAAGTGAAAATTCGAATCCACGCGCGCGCGTACGGTGCGCGTTTGCGTGGGTGGAAGAAATGAGGAACGGCGCGAAAGCGCCATGCGCGCTTGCGCGTAGACGGAAGGATCAGAATGGGCGCGGACGCGTAAGGTGCGCGTCGGCGCGGATGTGCTGGGCTGAAGGCACAAAAGAGGCCCAGAGTTGGCACAACTCTCGGGTCCTTTAGCCTGGATGATGCCAAGATGCATCGACGCGCGCGCACACTGTGCGCGTTCGCACGGATGGCTTGAGCTTATTGGGTGGGCGCGGAGGCGTGAAGTACGCCAACGCGTGAACAGCGAAACAGGGAGTGACGCGGACGTGTACAGTGTGCGTCCGCGTGGGTTGAGGCACTGAGTTGGCCCAAAAGTGGCGCAACTCTCTGGTGTTTGGCCCAGGAAACTAAAATGCGCAGCCGACGCGCGCGCGCACTTTACGCTTGCGCGTGGCTTGCTTTTTCTCTCTTTTTTTTTTTTTTTTTTAGACATCAAAAGACCTCATAACTTTCCATCCTTTTCTAAAACTCTAGCTAAGGTGTAAGATTAAGCACATTTGGAGACATTGAGGCATTTTCAAACAACTTGAGAAAACTTGCAATTCAAGCAAAAACTCAATTCAAAAATAAATTCATCCCTTATTAAAGCATAGAATGCATAAACACCTTAGTAAACAAAGGAAAATATACCAAGAGGTAAAGAAACTATATACAATGGAAACCGATTCATTCATTCATTATATCTACAGGAGAATGGAAAGAGTTTACCATGGTGGGGTGTCTCCCACCAAGCACTTTTAGTTTAAGTCCTTAAGTTGGACATTGGGTGGCTCCTTGTCAGGGTGGCTTATGCTTGTACCCATCCTTGAACCTCCAAAAGTGCTTGTCCTTCAATCGGTTGTCAGAAGTTCCAACCTTTTTCATTAAGCTTTGGTGAGGTTCTTTCCAAGACGTGAGCTCCCAAGAATGACTACCATAGGATAATCCAGGATCCCATATCTTGTCCTCGCACCCATCTTCTAGTTGATTATCTTGACTGTGTCCGGGCGACGAGAAAATAGAATTCTCATGGAAGCACCACTCTACTCTCTTAGACCCATTTAATTCAGCATTACACCAATCCATGCTCTCTAATTCCGAGCTTCCCACCATAATGAGCCTAGATTTAGAACGCCAATCACTAAACATCCTCCTTTTTCGCTTGATTCCACAAAGCGCCCTGAGTTGGCCATCCATTTCAAGCAAACCATTCTCAAGTGGGATAACACAGCTGCGAGTTAGAAGTTTTACCCACTCAAATGGAGGATCGGATGACGAATTAGGTAGAGGGATTCCCAAGGATCGTGATAAAGCATGCTCTACTCCCGTCCATCCCTTTCGAGAGGTTTCCACCACTTGGTAAGGTCCTTCAAGTTCCCCCTCATGCCAAGCTTCCTTAGGTTCACCTTCTTCTTCACCAATTTCTTCTATTTCTTCCCCATCGCTCTCATCGTAGATAGGAGGTCTAGTGAAGTCTACCTCATCATCAAGTCTAAGCAAATTGGGGAAGGATTCTTCAAACTCAAAAGGATCATATGTTGATTCAGAATCATCATAGGTAGGAAAGTTTGTTGCTTGGAGCGCTTCTTCCAGTTCTTCACTTGCATCAGGCTTTGGAGGTTGCAAGCCCTCTTCAACCTTGCTTTCCAATGTACTGGGGGAGGGTTCAACAGGATTGTTAAGGGAGTTGATCGAAGTGGGCAAAAAATCATTAGAGATGGAATCCACTTGTCTATCAATTTCCTTTAACTCATTGTTTAGTCCTATGACATTGCTCTCTTCTTTGATACTCCCTCCACATTCCTTGAAGGAGGTTTCCTCAACTTGGGATTCCTTTATGTACTCAACATATCCTAAACATCCATCCACCACTTCCTTTTGTTCGCTAATCTCTATCTTCTCTTCTTGTTGTGGTTCTTGATTCAATTCTTCTTCCTCGCCATGGAGTTCCATGTTCATATCCTTGCTAAGCTCCGGGGTTGCTTCTCCGCATCCAACAATGGAAGTATTTATGGCGCATGAGCTTAGGTGAGATGTTAGGTGACCCACGGCTTCTACTATGTCGGCCACCCTTACTCTTAACTCCTTGAACTTGGTTTCATCTTCCTCTTGTCGGCTTAAAATACGAGATTTAAGGTCTCTCAGTTCTAACATGAAGGCTTCGTCAGGAGATGGTGTTGGAAGAGAAAATTCATCAGTTAGGGAAGAATTGTTATAATCGGAAGGTGTTCATGTTGGTGAAGATCTTGAGGTGGTGTATGTGGAATTTGTGGTTCTTGAGAGTATTGGTATTGGGATGGGGGTTGTTCTACATGTAATTCTAATGGTGGTTGATATGGTGTGTTTAAGTTATGGTCATATGGAGGCGAATGATGGTATGAGGCTTGTGAGTATGACGTGTGGCTATGTTGAGGATATGTCTCATAGGCATATGGTGGTAGTTCTTGGAAGTCACAAGGAAATTCACCATAGCTAGTAGATTGATATGCATCATAGAACGGCTCTTCTTCATAGTGCATTGGTGGAGGTTGTTGCCATGGAGGTTGATCAAGTGTTTGAGGCTCCTCCCACCTTTGATCTCCAATTCCTTAATGTACGTCCTCATTGAAGCTTTCATCTCCTACAACATAGTTTGAGCTACACTCATAGCCAAAGTGAGAATTCATAGTGATGTGGAAAATAAAAACAAAGAGCAATAAGAAATGAAGAAGACTAAATCCTAAAACTAGCAAAAATCAACAAATAAACCAAAGATAAAGCTATTCACAATATTTACAATAGTCAATAACATAGCACCATTGGCTCCCCGGCAACGGCGCCATTAATTTGATGGTCCAGAATTGTCGTCGGTAAGGAATTTCTCTTATAAAGAAGAAGAATTTCGTTGTAAGCATAGCTCCAAACTAACAAACAACTCTCACATCAAATTAAAATATGGTTTTTGTCACAAAGAACAATCCCTAAATAAGAATTAACCGGAGTATTTCAGACTCTGGGTCGTCTCCCTAGGAACTAATGGAGTGCATGTGTATTGGCTATAGAGGGGAAAAAGGGGGTTTTGTTTATGAGATGGCAAGAAAATAAGTAAATTGAGCGAGTAAGAAAAGAAAGCAAATTAAAGAACTCTTCTCTAAGAATTGGGTACTTAAGATCACAATCCTAGTTAATACCAATTATTGACAATTATGAGAGGCCAACCCATTAAGTCTACTTCTCGAAGCCTTAAATACGTAACATTTACTCCTAGACTGGAAGTATGTCAAATAGGCCTAATCACATCCACCCATAAGTCCTAACCTCCCTACCAATTGGTTTAGTAGTGGATTAGTATCAATGGGCTTCAAATTGATCACACAGGGTTCTCAAATTACCAATTCCATGGTATCCAAAACTCAAGATCACTTAAGTCCCTTGGCCTAGACCAAGAGTTGACAAAACTACTCAAGAACTGAAGAAAACATTTCATCAAACACCTAGAGTGAAATAAAAATTGAGATCATAACTTGCAAAGATACTAAAATCTACCACTATTAATTGCAAGAAAAGTAAATTCACAACTCAAATCAACATCAATTAAAGAGACATTAACATTAAAATTGCATTAAATGTAACAAATCCAACATAAGTGCATGAATGTAAAAGAGAGCATAAAAGTAAAATTAACACTACAAATCATGAGAATCAAGGAGTAGAAGTAAGAGATCATAAAAGAAATGAGATGAGAACATGTAATTAAACCTAGATCTAGAAGAGATTAACCTAACCTAATTCTAGAGAGAAGAGGGAGCTTCTCTCTCTAGAAACTAAACTACATGATGCTAAGGCTACAAACAATTGCTCCCCCCTTGCTTGGACTTCAATTCTGCATGAAATACACTCAGAAACAAGTTGGATTTGGGCTTGGGTAGCTCAGAAATCGCCCCAAGCGTTTTGCCATTAAGTGGGCCAAGTAAGAGTATCGGCGCGCGCGCCCCCTGTGCGCGTGCGCGTCGATGGCAAATTCCCAATCTGCGCGGAAGCAGTATGTACGCGTGCGCGTCCTTGTGAGAAACCACTTTTGCGCGTGCGCACCTTGTACGCGTGCGCGTCCATTGGTGCATTCCAAATCTTTGTTTCTTCATGCATTCTCCTATTTGCATGCTTTTCTCCTCATTTCTTCCATCCAATACTTGCCTAATGAACCTGAAATTACTTAACAAACACATCAAGGCATAGAATGGAATTAGGATGGATTAAAATCACCAATTTAAGGCCTAAAAAGCATGTTTTTACATTTAAGCATAATTTAAGGGAGAATTACAAAACCATGCTATTTCATTGAATAAATGTGGGAAAAGGTGGATAAATCCCCCAAAATAAGCACAAAATAAACCACGAAATCGGGGTTTATCATTTATGTATACATAAAGACAAAATTAATGAATTAGAAACTATCCCTTTAGGTAGTTCCATATTTGCTTTAATGGGAGGTTTACCTGAAAAGTGTAGTGACCCAGGTCCATGTATGATTAATTGTAGTATTGGTGGTGTAGTATTTTCTGACTACATGTGTGATTTAGGAGCATGTGTCAGTATAATGCCTTTGTCTATATATGATATTTTGAGGCTCCCTCCCTTAAAAAGGTCGGCAGCTCGTTTTGTGTTAGCAGATAAAAGTATCATTACAGTGGCTGGAGTTGCTGAAGATGTATTAGTGGGCATTAAGGGGCTCACATTTCCCATTGATTTTTATATCCTGGAGATACCCCAAAATGACTCAGAGAAGCCATCATCAATCCTACTCGGAAGACCATTCCTGAAGACCTCGAAGTTCAAATTAGATGCTTTTTCAGGAACATACTCTTTTGAAATAGATGGCCGAGTAGTAATCTTCAATCTGAATGGAGTTATAAAGCATCCTCCGGAGGATCATTCTATCCTCCAGTGTGACATTATAGATGAAACCGTGGCTGAAGTTCTCCAGGAGGAATTTGAAGAGAAGTAAATAGGACAAGGTCCAAGTGTGGGGACATTCTCAGAGGACATTGACAGTGCTTTACCATTGTTACCAGCTCCAGACAACCCAGAGCCTGACCATGACCAGAAGTTAGAATTAAAACCCCTTCCTCCACACCTCAAATATGCTTACCTTGAGGACGAGCAGAAGTTTTCAGTTATCATTGCAAGGGAACTCACTTCTCAACAGGAAGAGCAGTTACTTAGTGTGCTGAGGAGGCACAAGAAGGCAATTGGTTGGAGTTTAGCAGACATAGTAGGCATCAACCCTCAAGTCTGTGAGCATAGGATATTTTTAGAAGGGGGAGCAAGATCTGTCCGTCAACTCCAGAGAAGACTAAATCCCACTATCTTAGAGGTTGTCAAAAAGGAAGTGACCAGACTACTGGAGGCAGATATCATCTACCCCATTTCAGACAGTGAATGGGTAAGCCCAGTACAAGTGGTGCCCAAGAAGTCTGGAATCACTACTTTGCTTAGATGGATTATCTAGAGTATTAGATAGATGTGTCAGTACAAACCTTGTATTAAATTGTGAAAAATATCACTTTATGGTAAAACAAGGTATTGTACTAGGACATGTTGTGTCTAATACTGGCATTTCTATAGATCCAGCAAAGGTGGATGTTATTTCTAGTTTACCTTACCCCTCTTCTGTGAGGGAAGTCCATTCGTTCCTTGGCCATGCAGGTTTTTACAGGAGATTCATTAAGAACTTCAGTAAGGTAGCACTTCCCTTATCCAGGCTACTGCAGAAAGATATTGAGTTCGAGTTCAGTGAGGATTGCAAACAAGCGTTTGATAAGCTGAAGACCGCCCTGACTCAAGCTCCTATAGTGAGAGGACCAGACTGGAGCCAGCCATTTGAAATAATGTGCGATGCCTCCAACCATGCAGTAGGAGCAGCACTGGCTCAGCGTGAAGGTAAGGACCCCTTTGTTATTGCTTATGCGTCTAAAACTTTAGATGCCGCTCAGTCCAATT
Source organism: Arachis ipaensis (assembly GCF_000816755.2). Classification (NCBI taxonomy): domain Eukaryota; kingdom Viridiplantae; phylum Streptophyta; class Magnoliopsida; order Fabales; family Fabaceae; genus Arachis; species Arachis ipaensis. The sequence continues at coordinate 53,539,368 of NC_029792.2, forward strand.
ACACTACTACTGAGAAAGAGCTTCTTGCTATTGTTTTTTCTTTGGATAAATTCCAAGCCTATTTACTTGGTACGAAGGTAGTAGTGTACTCGGACCACGCAGCTCTAAAGTATCTATTATCTAAAAAAGAGTCCAAACCAACGCTTATACATTGGATACTGCTATTACAAGAATTTGATTTATAAATTAAGGATAGGAGTGGTAACCAGAATTTAATGGCAGACCATTTGAGTCGCCTTGAGCACATTACAGATGACCCCACTCCTATAGCTGATAATTTCCCATTTGATAACCTGTAAGCAGTATCTGAGGTAGTCCTTTGGTATGCACCTGTAGCTAATTATCTAGTTAGCCGCACCTTTCCTCCAAACTTTTCTAAGCATCAAAGAGACAAGCTGAAAAGTGAGTCTAAATATTATATATGGGATGACCCATATTTATGGAGATGTGGGGCTGACCAGGTAATTAGACGGTGTGTGCCTCAATCAGAATTCCAGTCCATCTTAGAGGCCTGTCACTCATCTGAGATTGGAGAACATTTTGGCCCTCAAAGAACAGCTAGAAAAATCTTAGACTGTGGATTCTGGTGGCCTACTCTTTTTAGAGACGCTGCTGAATTTTGTAGATCTTGTTTCCCATGACAAAAATTTGGTAATATATCCAAGAGGAATGAGATGCCTCAACAAATTATGCTTTTTTGTGAAATCTTTGACGTTTGGGGCATTGACTTCATGGGTCCATTTCCAAATTCTAATGGTTATTTTTATATATTGTTAGCTGTGGATTACGTTTCCAAATGGGTGGAAACAATTCCTACCCGCACTGATGATGCTAACACTGTTGTTTCCTTTGTGAGAAACCACATTATTTGTCGCTTTGGATCACCACGAGCAATCGTGAGCGATCAGGGCACCCATTTTTGCAACAGGAGACTAACAGGATTAATGAAGAAGCATGGGATAATTCATAAGGTTGCAACAGCCTACCATCCTCAGACTAATGGGCAAGCCGAGGTGTCAAACAGAGAGATAAAGCGTATCTTGCAGAAGATAGTCAAACCTCATAGAAGAGACTGGAGCACCAGGCTACAAGATGCACTCTGGGCATACAGAACAACATACAAAACACCCATTGGGATGAGTCCTTTCCGCTTAGTTTATGGAAAAGCTTGTCATCTCCCTGTTGAAGTAGAACACAAAGACTTTTGGGCAGTAAAGGAGTGCAACATGGAAATTGAGAAAGTCGAAGCTGAAAGGAAGTTGCAACTGCAAGAACTGGAAAGCCTTCGCCTAGAAGCTTATGAGAACTCAAGACTATACAAGGAGAAGATGAAGGTTGTACATGATCAGCACATCAAGAGAAAAGAGTTCCAACCTAGGGACTTAGTCCTCCTTTACAAATCTCGACTAAGGCTCATGCCAGGCAAGTTGAGATCAAGATGGGAAGGTCCATACAGAGTAGAGAAGGCCGAACCATACGGATTTTATCACCTGAGCCATCCTTTAAGCTCTGAACTTATCAAAGTTAATGGACATCGTTTAAAGTTGTACCATGGCGAGCCGCTGAAGAAAAACAAGGAGCTCGAGATCTTCCTCTTGGAAGATCCCCACATAGCCGAAGCCTGAGCTAGTGGAGCGTCCAACTTACGGACGTTAAAGCAAAGTGCTAGGTGGGAGACAACCCACCATGGTATGATCGTTCTTTTCTTTACTCTTAGTTTTCCCTCTTCAATAACTCTTCTCTTTATTACTACATTTCGTGCATCTGCATTTACATACTTTTATTTAAAAAAAAAAAATTTCACGCGAAGCGACCGCCTTATTGACGCGTCCGCGTCGCAGGAGATGGGAGGAATTAATAAAATGAACAGAGAGTCACGCAAGAGCGTGGCTGGAGGCGTGCCAGTGGCACAAATCGCTCCACGCAACCGAGTTACCGACGCGGCCGCGTGCCCTGGATTTCGACGTAAAAAGGGTGCACGACCGAAAGTTGTGCTAGAGTGGTGCTGAATTGGTGCTGAATGCACAATTCTTCCCACGCGACCGCATGACCGACGCGACCGCGTCATATCCCTCTAATGGCCACTCACGCGATCGCATGCCCCACGCGATCGCGTCACCTAAAAATTTGGCAAAATAAGATTTTGAACAGAGAGTTGTGCGAGCACGAGGCTGCCCTCACGCCAGTACCATGAAACGGGTCATGCGACCGCATGACCGACGCGACCGCGTGAATCAGTATAAGCGCAAGTCGCGCGACCGCGTGCCTCACACGGCCGCGTCGCTTGCGCCGCACAGCTTACCTGATTTGCTAATTATCTTATCTTTCTTTTACCCAAATCCTATTTTCTTTTTTCCCCCGCTAATTTCTTCTTTCTCCCTTCTTCCTTCTCTCTCACTTTCTACTCTCTCTCTCTCTCTCTCTCACTCCCATTAACAAGGTTTTCTTTTCTTCTTTTTCCCTTACTTTTCTATTATTCTTCTTATTTTTATATTTTACTTTCTTTTCTTTTTCTTTTTCCTTTCATTATCCATATTTTCTTTTTCTTTCTTTTTCCTTTTTACTTGGTGTTGGAATTTTACCTGAGTCATTATTTCTCATTATATGCTTGTGGATTATTGTAAATTTGTTTGGCAATTATATATTGCTTTTAAAAGGATTGCTTGCATGTTTAATTTAATACTTTCTATACCCTATTTACCATGCATGCTATGTGTTTGTGAAAACGCCAATATGGCATTATGCCCTTTTTCTCCGTTATTCTATTATACTATTAAATGCTTGTTTTTCACAAAACCCCTTTCATATTTTATTCGTTGAATATAATTGTCAATACAAATGTGATGGTTTGTTACGAATGATGCTTGATCTATGATACTCATGCCTTTGCCAGCATGCCAATAAACATCTTGCATCTAATCACCCAAACATGCACTTGCTATTTTTCCATTGATGAACTTTTCACATGTAGTCATGACCATGTGTTAATTACATATTTTTTGCCATGCATTGATTATCACTCATACAATCTTCTTCCTTGCTCTATCTCTTTTAATTTAATTTACTCTCTCTTCCCTTTTTCAGGATGGCCACCAAGAAAGGAAAAGAGAAAGCTACTCCCAAACCACCAGCAAGAAGAGGAACAAAAAGAGCATTAGTGGCAGAACCCTCTTCAACTGCGGTTAAACCCTCAACAAAAAGAACTAAGAGGATTATAAAGGTTGACGATAAAGAAAAAGCCTTCCCAGCAAAGGACACTGTACGATTTCCCAATCGCTACTGTGAGCAGATGTTCCCTATCCTGGCAGAAAGGAGCTACAACAACGAATACCTTCTTCTCCTCCCAAACCATATTGCTACCTTTGTTGAACCACAGATTGCACAAAGACAATGGGGTTTCCTACAGAGACACCCGAGGCAGGTCAATCTTTCTTAGGTAGTCGAGTTCTACTCCAACTTCCACCTGCCAACCCTGCAGTCTGTCTTTGTCCGACAGAAGCAAGTCCCCATTACAGAAGAAGCCATTCAAAAAGCTCTAGGTCTTCCCCCTATTCCAGAAGGATTGGACGCCTTTCAAGAAGCCGCACTCAAGCGCCAGATGTACCAATTTGACTGGGACGCCGTTCTCAGAGTTATCGCACTACCTGGCAGCCGTTGGATCTACGGATACCATCGTACTCGCCCTAAGGGAATATCAACTTCAGTACTTACCTTGGAGGCTCGCGTATGGGCACAGATCATATCCCATTACATCTTTCCGAGCACTCACGAGTCCTCCTTCACTGCGGACATGGCCGTTCTACTATGGTGCATCCTTAGAGACCAACCTCTGAACCTACCAAGACACATCCGGAATGCCATGGGACACGTACAAATTGCGGGCAACTTACCTTTTCCCGCCTTGGTCTCAGATCTTATCTCAGCAGCCAAAGTCTCCTACAGAGCTAGGGACACCAAAGCCATGCTTCCACGGGATGATCAGTATGTCCCTAACGGAAAATACATCATACCTCCACCAGCCGCCACAAGCCATCCTACTGCACCGGTTGAAGATATTCCTTCTTCAACGCCACAAGCACCTACAACAGACCAACTGCTCCATCAGATACTCGAAAGGTTGGATCGGCAGGAACACAAAGCTAAGATGAGAGAGTGCCATAACAAGCGTCGATTCACATACCTCAAGGAGCTGATTATGGGAAAATTCAAGGACTCAGACACCCCGGACTCCACTTTCTTTACCAGCACAGGAAGCCATGATTGCCCTGACTATGGAGATACTGCTACCAGCCCACCTTTGTTTCTAACAGATGGCACCGAAGACAGTGCAAAGCCTTAAGTGTAGGGAGGTCGGTCAGTACCTGACTTCCGGAGGTAATTTCTCTTCCCTAAATACCAATAAATTAGGATATTCAGTTAGTTTTTTTTTCTTTTGTAGAATAGGATAAATTGCATAGTAATAGATTAGTTGCATGCATGTTCTACTTGATTGAAAAGACAATAAGTTTCTTCTAAGACTCTATTTTTGGAACAAAATTTCACTAATTTTAATTAAAATTTTTATGTTAAATTTGCTTGAAGTTGTATTTGGAACATAATTTTTAAGCTAAAGAACACACAACCTGTAAGATTTGAGCCTTTATACATGGTTACATTATTTAACCATAATTATTTTATTCTTGTGTGTTTACTTCTCTATGATTGTAATCTATATTTTGTTTTATCCTATATGTCCAATGTTTATTATATTTGTATGCTTGCATATGATTGAGGCCATTATTTGTTTAAACTCACTTATCCAAATTAAACCTACACTTTCAATTACCTTTGTTAGACACTTTGAGCCTTTAAATCCCATTTGTTCTATATTTTACCACATTACTAGCCTTAAGCGGAAAAATAATTATATATCCCAAACTGAATCTTTGGTTAGCTTAAGATAGAATTGTGTGTGCTAATTAAGAATGGGAAATTGTGGGAACAAAAGATAATAAGGGAATGTGTCATGATAATATAATGGAAATTTGGAGACCTACTCATGTGAAACTATAAGAATTAAAAATCTATGTGCATTGATAAGCTATGTTTATTTTTATGCTTATGAAAAAAAAACCAAAAATATTCAATAAATAAATAAGGGGACAAAATTACCCCAATGTTAAGTTAAAAATTCAAAGATCAGTGCATGTATGATAAAATTAAGATAAAAAGTTAATACATGAGTATGGAATGTGAAAGGGAAATTCTGGGTAGCTAGGTATGAATTCTAAAGTTACATAGAATATATATAGGTTATGTTAAAGCTTGGGTTAATTAAAGATTCAGTTTATAAGCTCACTTAGCCATATATGTATCCTTACCATTACCTTGGCCCCATTACAACCTTGAAAAGACCTCATGATGTTTGCATTGGTATATTAAATGTTGTTGATTGATTGGGAGAAGAACAAAAATTGGAGAACATGATTAGAGAAGGATAGAGTGATTGCCCTATACACTAGAGAGATTAGAGCGTACATACATCATCAGTGAGGGTTCAATGCTTAAAATTCTATGTTCCCTACTTTCATGAGCTATCTTCTTGCATTTTTATCTGTTCTTACTGTATGAGAATTGAATTAGTGGAATTTGATTTGTAATTGTTTTGAAGAGCCTATTTACTATTGATCAAGTGGACAAGAATCATATAGTTGCATTCACATATATAGGTTGCATTGCATTGCAGGAGGTTTACATGTTCCTACTCATTTATTTCATCTCCTTCAACTAAGCATGAGGACATGCTAATATTTAAGTGTGGGGAGGTTGATAAACCACTATTTTATGGTTTATAATGTGTTTAATTGTGTGGTTTTATCATGATCTTTACCCACTTATTCATATGATTAACATGCATTTATATTTCCTTCCAAAAATTATTGCATGATTGAAAACTTGCTCCCTAGAGACTTTTAATTACGCATTTTAATTCTCCTTTATTCCATTCGATGCCGTAATATGTGTGTTAAATGTTTCAGGCTTTATAGGGCATGAATGAGTTGGAGATTGGAAAGGAAGCTTGCAAAAATGGAAGGAACATAAGAAGTTGAGGAAATGACCAGCGAGAAGTGACGCGGCCGCATGGCTCACGCGACCGCGCGAAAGAGAGGAAATTGCAGTGACGCGGCCGCATGGCTCACGCAACCGCGCGGATTGGAATAGCACAAGTGACGTGGAGGCGTGGATGACGCGCCCGCGTGGCAAAGCAAAACGCCGAATGACGCGTCCGCATGAATGACGCGATCGCGTGACGTGCGCGATCTGCATAATTTGCAGAATTGGCTGGGGACGATTTTGGGCCCTGTTTTGACCCAGTTTTTGGCCCGAAAAAGCAGACTAGAGCCAGAGAACATGCAGAAACAAAAAACAACATTCATTCTACACAGTTTTTAGTTTTTAGATCTAGTTTTACTTCTCCTCTAGATTTTCTCTCTACACATTCATAGTTCTTAGGATTTTTACTTCTATTGCTCTTGCATTGGAATATTGAGAAGATTTATTACCTCATCAAGACTTCGTCATTCTAGTTCGTTTTCTTTACTTGGCTTTACTCTTCCATGTCCT
>NC_029792.2:53545978-53560363 GCF_000816755.2 Arachis ipaensis
TTTTCAATTGAGCGGATTGGAACTTGTGAATAGAAACAGCATTCCAACTTGTTTAACCTTCCCTTACCTAGTAAAGGATAACTAAACAGAACAACCTTCAATTATCAATTAATCTTGAGAGTACTGCAACAAGAATAGGGCTTCCAACTAATCTACTCCCAATCAAGGCTTCTATTTAAATTATTTAATTTCTCTAATTTAATTTCCTGTTTATTCAACTCAAACCATTTTGAAAACATCTGATTAATAAAATAGTACACCTTTCTGCAACTCGTTGGGAGACGACCTAGGATTCATACTCCCGGTATTTTAATTTTAATTTTTGTGACAACCCTTTTAAATTGATAAGCAGATTTCTGGTTGATTAAGAACTATACTTGCAACGCATATCTCATAACAAATCTTAATTCGCCAATTTCTGCCACGTCACTATGCTAATGGTTGGGTTGCCGCTCAACAAGCACTTCTTTACTGTCATTAGCTTGACAGACAACTCCTTTACGGAGGTAAATAGGGGCTCAGATCTTCACCTGTCACAGTGAACTTTCTTCCTATGCTCTCATGAATGAGCTTCACATACTCTAGAGACAGGATCCGGTTCATAATATGTAGAATGACTGGATTTTAATGAAGATAACTCTCATGCCAGGTAAGAGGTCTTCAGTGGGAATCTTCTTACCCTTCCAACCTTTAGGTACCTTCTTCTTTGTACCTTCCTTCCTAGTGCTTGATGATGGTTGCCTAACACCAAAGTTAGAGTTGGTGTCTGGGGTCTCTGAAAATCTCTGCACTGGGAGGGAAGGCTGAAATACTATGTGTTGTACAATGGTACTTTCTTTGTTAGAAGGAGACTGAGGGTTGGGAATCTTGAATAAGATACAATCCTCATGTAGTCTCAGGATTAGCTCTCCTCTTTCCACATCAATTATGGCCTTAGAAATGGCTAGGAAAGGTCTTCCAAGGATGATGGATTTATCTCTATCCTCCCCAATATCTAGGATCACAAAATCCGCAAGGATGTAAAGGTCTTCAACCTTCGCTAGGAATTTTTCCACCATACCATATGCCCTTTTCAGGGACTTGTCTACCATCTCCAATGAGATCTTGGCACGCCGAACCTCTAGAATTCCTAGCCTCTTCATCACAGAAAGAGGCATGAGGTTGATGCTTGAGCCAAGGTCACATAGTGCCTTCTCAAAGGTGATGGTCCCTATAGTACAGGGAATCAAGAAGCTTCTGGGATCCGGGAGCTTCTTCTGGACCAAGGTACTGCACTCCTTGGCCAGTACCACAGTCTCATCTTCCTCTTCTAATGCCTCTGTATGAGAAGAGTTGCATTTCAGCTTCCTGAGGATTGCCAGGAACCAAGAAATTTGCTCTTCCTTGGACTCCTCATCCTCGTTAGAAGAAGAGTATTCGTCAGGTTCCTCTCCCAACAAAGGGGCGCGCAAAGTGACATTATCAGTCTCCTCATGAGCTCGGATTTCCTTGAGTTCCTCAATAGCAGGCTCTTCTTTGGGTTCGGTCACAACCTCCACCATGAGGGCCTTGTACTCTTCCCTTGGGTTTACCTCTGTGTTACTTGGAAGAGTGTTGGAAAGGATCTCTGGGATCCTCTTGATGGTCCACTGGTTGTAGTAAATTACATAGACTCTCTTGAACGGCATGAGGATCCAATCACTTGAGATGGACAAATACTGAATCTCATACCTCTAACATAGCTTGAATTCTCTTTGCTAAATACTTTAACATATGCTTCATTTTCATAAGCACTCTCACCAGTTTCCTTTTGGTCCTGGATGATATTTTATAAAAAAATAATTTGAAAATAACTGAATTCAGCTACTAACCGTGACGAGAGAACAGCAATTTCGAACCACGATGGTGAATGAAGAACTCGAACCACAACGGTAATGAACGGAGAATGGCGAACTCGAATTGTGACGGTGTTGAACGGTGAATGGCAAACTTGAACCGAGATGGGAGAACAAGGAACAATGAACTCGAACTACGACGGTGAACGATGAACAGCGAACTCGAATCACAATACGAAAACAGTGAACGGTAGACTCAAATCGTGACGGTGAATGGTTGTTACTTTCTCATCTTTTCTCCTCTCATCTCCATGACCGTAGCATGAATGAGTTCGTGAATGGCAATACGATGGTTAAAAAATTATAAATGTAAAAGAGAAAAAATAGAATAAAAGAGAAAGAATAAAAGAGAGAGAGAGAGATACTCTGAGAGATACAATACGACGGTTAAAAAATTATAAATGTAAATGTCACTATATTCATGAATAGAGACCCTTAAAATAAGGGCCACAAAAATCAAGTATAGCTATATGTTGAATTTGGTGTAATGACAGACTTGGAAGCTGATGACTTGAGTTCAGAGATTTCCGGAGGAATTATTGAAGAATCCTTGGAGGATCACTTTTGAGTAGATAACAGGCACTCTCTATCTGGATCTGTACGACCTTGTTCCTTAGTAATACATCTTTCTTCTCTTTTGATAGTGTTTTGAGGGATAGAATCTTCTTGTATTACCATAGGCCGAGTCCTAGTCTAAGAGATCCGTGTGAGGGTTAGGGCCGATAATATCTTTTAGTTGTATATATTTATGTATATATATCTATTGGTATGTATACTCTTAACTTTTTTACTTATGTTTATGTATATACTACTTATCTCTATATAACTGTGTTTGAATTTTGTTAATATTTTATTTTAAAAATTTTTAATCATTGCGAAAATAATCATGCTTTACAATAAAGACTCATATAATATTATAATAATATCTCGAGTCTAGAGGCTTATAGGTCCTTACTATGAGTAACGTCTGACTATTGACATTGGTCATAATGTGTCCAAAGTTGGATCACTACAAACAGTAGTGGTTGGTAGAGTGGCTACTGATGACAAGTCATCTTATGCTACTTTTACAAGCATTTTTCATTAGTTTCATTAAGTTTTATGCACTTTCTTTCACCATAAGTAAGTAATTGGAGTGGATTTTTATGATTATCTTGAATCAATCAAACATCATTTATTTTACATAAAATTATAGGTTTTATGCTAGAATTTATTGATTAATTAAAAGATGCAAAGATCTAGTGATTTTAGTGGGACTTTTACTAGTTGTTTGGTTGCTTGTAGGTGGAGAAATGATGAAAAGAGGAATCTTCGGCACACTTTCAAAGTTTGAGCACACTTTGGACCTTAGGCCACGCTTTTAAAAGCATGGCCCATGACATTCAAGCAAGGAGCGCTCAACCAAAGGGAACGTCTATGAACGGAGCGCTCAACCAAAGGGAGCGCTCAGCTAGGCAGCACTCAAAGCAAGCACCAAATGGTGCAGCGAAAACCAAGGCATAGCATTCAAAGAAGAGAACGCTACGCTGCCTTTCTTTCCCTTTCTCGTGACTCAAAGCTGGGAACTAGACAAGCCAAGGGTAGCGTTCCAAAATGAGAACACCACACTCACATTCCCTACCTTTTTTGTGCCTCTCATCAAAGAGGAAGCATGCACAATGAAGAGTAGCGCTCAAAAATTCGAGCGTGGCGCTCCCTTTTGCCAACTTTTTCGTGCCTCAACCAAGGAAAGCAAAACTCACCTAGGGAAGCAAAGGAATGTAGCGCTCAAAGAGTGAGCGAAACATTCACAAAGTGAACACTAGGCCAAGGAGCAATTGCAACCAAGGCTTACCAACAAAGAGTGAACGCTAAGTTCACTACACCAAACAGAGCGCTCCCTTGGGAGCTGACCCATGCCTCCAACCCAATTTGAACTAAAGCCAACCGGACCCATCCTTCTTCAAATCCATTTTTCATTCAAGGCCAACTTTGAAAAGCCCACTCCAAGCTTTGAAGACTAAAATAGAAAGTGTATAAATAGGATTAAGTTTGATTTGTAAGGGACCTTTAGCTCATTTTTTACTTTTCACTTTTAATTTTCATTTGTTTTGAATTTGGGATTTGGGAATTGGATCTAGTTTTCTTTCTGTATTTTCTTTTCTTCTGCAACTTCCATTTTTTGTTCTTGAAATTTTAATTGAGATTGAAGAGCTCCATTGATTCTAAATCTAAGAATCATCTTTCACTTTTTTCTCAATTGTTCTAAGAATTGGATCTTGATCTTCTTTTTTGTTTTCATTTTCTTCTTCTACAACTTCTACTTTTGGGTTTTTGAATTGAGATTTAAGAATTCCATTAGATCTGGATCTGAGAATCATCTTTGCTATTCTTTCATATAGTTTTGGGAATTGGAGAATTGGATCTAAGTTTCATTTACTGTTTTCCTTTTCATTTCTTCTGCAATTACTTTTCTGCTTAATCAAGAGAGCAATTGAGATCTAGATCTGCTTTCTAATCTCATTTCTCTTCTTCGATTTTCAATTTCTCTTTTAGAATTTCATAATTGAGTTAAGTTTTCTTGCTGGTTGCTTCTTCAAGCAATTTTACATTTCTGTTTGGCTGCTGAGTTGAATTTTTTCATCTCAGAGCTCTCTGATCTTCTTTAATTTGCAATTTCTTGTTGAATTCTGAATCCCAGTACCTAAATCCCTTTTACTCTTCAAATAATTTACATTTCTCAGCAATTTAGATTCAGCAATTTACCTTTCTTGCACTTTAAGTTTCTGCAATTTACGTTTCTTATAATTTAAGTTTCAGCTCTTTTACTTTCTTGTTCTTTAAGTTACTTGCAATTTACCTCTTCTGTACTTTATTCTTTTGCTCAATTTACCTTCTACACCTTTATTTACTTGCAATTTAGCTTCTGTCAATCAAAATCACTCAATTCATCAAATATTTGCTTAACTAAATTCATCACCTAACTAAAATTGTTCAATCCATCAATCCCTGTGGGATCGACCTCACTCTTGTGAGTAATTACTACTTGATGCGACGCGGTACACTTGCCGGTGAGTTTGTGTGGAAATCTAATTTTCACCCATCAGCTACAAGGAGAGCAGAGGTGGTGGAGCAAAATAGAAAAATAATGCATGCCAATGAGGTCTACTACAACGGGCAAAATCAACAGAAAAATTGAAGAGGCAATGAGACAATTTGAAGAGAAAGCTCCACACTACATAGCTGGCCTCATAATATTTGAAGGAAAAAAATAAACTTACATTGGAGCATCATCTCATTCATGAGTCTGAAATATTTTTCTTCGTCTTTGTGCTTCATTTAAGATTTTTTTTTTATTATGACTATCTGATGTCTATCTTTTTCTAATTGAAAAAAATCACAGTGAAGTGAGAAAAAGAAAAAAAACTTGAGAGAAAAGTGGCAAAAGAGATAGATTAAAAAAGTCAAAGAGATTTTCTATGTTTTGGTTTTTGAATTAGGATTAGTTCGTCTTAGCTAAGTTGGGATAGCACTTGGTGGCTATTGAACCAGTTAGATTTCTCTTAGCTAAATTGAGATAGCACTTGGTGGTTACTAGGCCTGGGTTCGAAGTCTAATGGTTAATACTAGATGAATTAGGTTGTAATTCATTTGTATTTGTGTATATAATCAGTTTGATTATAGTTAAAACTCCACCATAGTTGTGGTGAAGGAGACTGGATGTAGATTTCATTGTATATGAAAACCCAACCAGAATATATACTTGTGTGATTCTCTCCTTTCTTGCTTTATTATTCTCTTCTAGTTTTAGAGATAAAACGCAAATAATGTCCTGTAAACTTAACTTCTGCAAAAATAGCTAAAAGAGCTTAATTTTTAAAATTAACTTGATTCAACTCCCTTCTTAAATTTTAGGCAGTTTCATATATATATATATATGGTGAATTCTATGATGTAGAAAGAAAGATTCTTCTACATGTGTATGTTTGTGTTGTCAAAAGGGTAGTGTGACAAGTGTTTAGAAAGAGAGTAATTGAAGATATAAGATTTGACATGTTGCAAGTAAAATGTAGTGTATTTTGTCTTATGTAATATGTAAACGATGTATTGATTAAATAGGCTAATTATATTTATGTTAATTAATTATTAAAAATAATATTGGACCATGTATGATTTTTTTATTTTTGGACTTTTTGAATGTATGCTCTCTCTCTCTCCAAAAATATTAACTTTACACACAAAAATTTATTAATATTTATTTATTTTAATATATTCCTTTTTTTTATGACTTAGATATATTCAGTTTCACAAATATAAAATTATATTTACATATTTTAACCAACAAAAAATATATAACTTTACGTATTTACATACATTTAAATTAACGGTAATATTTATATATATTTAATTTAAATATTATATCAATATATCTGTCAATATTACTCTGGGTACATATAGATATTTATAAAAAAATATTATTCAAACACCACATATTCTTGACATCTTATAAAAATAGTTTGTTATTAATTATTTATATATTTAAATTTTTTTAATTAATAAAACAAAAAAAATTATATTTAATTATTTAAAAAATATTGATGTCAAAATAGCATTTGTAATACTGCCATTTTTATGGTGTAGAAAGAGAGAATATATATTTTGGGAGAGTTGATTTTTTTTAAGAATAAAAATTGTAGTAAGAAACTTTGCTTTTTGTTATAAAGGGAAATTAAAAATAAATTTAATTTTAATGTAGTGTTAGTATAAAATAATTTTATATTTATATCTAATGCGTAACACTACATTAACAAAAATAATTACTTTTTATAGACGGTGTGAATTATCATCCAAAAGACCAAATATAATTACACGACTGTGTAAAACACATTTTACACTGTCAATATATCAAAATTAAACTCACTAAAAATATGTGCACCCAAAATTTGTATAACACCAGTAAAATATAATTTGTCTGGTGTTATACAAATTTTGGGTGCACATTTTTTAGTGAGTTTAATTTTGATGTATTAATAGTGTAAAATGTGTTTTACACAGTCGTGTAATTATATTTGGTCTTTTGGATGACAATAAACATCGTTTATAAAAAATTTTAATGTAGTGTTACGTCATTAGATGTAAATATAAAATTATTTTATACTAACACTACATTAAAATTAAATTTATTTTTAATTTTCCTTTATAACAAAAAGCAAAATTTTTTATTACAATTTTCATTCTTAAAAAAAATCAACTCTCCCAAAATATATATTCTCTCTTTCTGCACCATAAAAATGGCAGTATTACAAATGCTATTTTGACATCAATATTTTTTAAATAATTAAATATAATTTTTTATTGTTTCATTAATTAAAAAAATTTAAATATATAAATAATTAATAACAAACTATTTTTATAAGATGTCAAGAATATGTGGTGTCGTCGATAAATTTTAACGGTCTAGATCGTTTTCTAAAACCAAATAAATGGTATAGATTTAATATATAAAATAGACGCATTGAGTGTCGATTGTTTTTAATTTAAAATCGACAAATCTGCCGTAGATTTTTATCATTAAAAAACACTTACCCAAAACACTTCCCGCGTCCAGAGAATTCAGAAACACAATTTCCTTTTACCCCAAAATCCCCATTTCAGCACCAACCCGCGTCATTCTCCACTGCCGTCGCCGCTCCGTCACGGTTGCTTCGCCGGCGCTCCTCAACACACACTCTCTCTCAACCATAAACCCTACTCCGACGCCTTACTCAAACCAAGGGTTTTCAGCGAGGTAGAACTCCAGCGAGGGTCAGTTTCCATTCTTTCTTCTTTGTTTAGGGTTTATTCATAAGTTATTTGATCGAACATGCATTTGATAAGAATTGAATGTTGTCAAGGATGACAGGCAGGAGCACGTAATTTGAAAACCCTTATCGTCGCTGGTTCCGAAGTTCCCTTCGCCATTGTCGCTGGTTCTACTTGCCGTCGCTGCTAGCTCGTGCTTATCCAATGGCCTGGTGAGGGTGAGTTACCTGCTCTCCTGCTCCCCTACCTAGCTAATTAATTTGTTGATTTGGGATTTCATATTTTAGATAATTAGTTTGTTGATTGGTTTTTAATGGATGATTTAGTAATTAGGTTTTAAATTTAGATTTTTAATTTAGTTTGTTTATTGATTGACAAAACATATGGAAGGAGGGAATTTGTAATGCTGAACTGAACACCCAATAATTGTTGCAGTTATCTCAGTTGTTGATATTTTGCTAAAAATGTGCTAGGAATTTAAGATTTTGACCCAAAAACTAGCATGCACAGTAGTTAGATCGACTAGTAAATACTAAATATTAGTAGGCTAATAGCTCTCTCTTGATTAAGTTTAAGTTTTCAATTTGGTTAGCAAATATTCTTTGATTCTCTCTCTGTATCTATCTTATGATTTGGAAACACCAAACCAAACCAAACCATTATAACAGTTTTGCAAAATCTAAAGAAGCAGATGGTACAATAATACTCAGAAAAATCAAGCAAAAATAAAAGCTAAGAGACTGAAATTCGTATAATAAAGCTGATTCACTTCTTCTAACATTATATGATGTCTTAATTTTTTGATAACTTTTTACCTCTCCTCTGGCTAATGCTTATCTTGTTTCTCTATTGAAAATTAAGAATAAAATGCATGGCTGAGTTTGAGTAGTAACTTATGTAAGGAAACCTGTGATTTCTAGAATTTGAGTTTGTTTTGTTTGCAGCTCATCTCAGCTCCTGGAAACTCTTCCACTTTCAAATGTAAGAATATTTATTCCTTCACTCCATTTGAGACTTTCTTAATTGCTTCTCTAGTATAATACTCTCCCTAGCTAGGTCTATAATATTTAGATAAGTAATATAATATGGTATCATAAAATGTTTCTTAATCTTATAATATGATATGGTGCAGATAAAATGGATTTGCCCAACTGCTCCTACCCGTCCTGTGGCCATACTTGGTGGCTTTTCTTGCACTGCATGTAATCACAAATCCTTATCTACTGCACACTACATAAAGTCGCGACACTGTAACACTGCAAAAGCTTTTCTTGCCTTAGACTCTTCATACAGATGGGCGCTTAGTAGCACTCTCCTGCAGAACCGTGTTGGAGAGCTGTATTCTCTGGTAACACTAGAATCTTTTTGGGCTACCATCTATTTTGCTTTTTTTATATAATTTATCAAGGAAAAACTCCTCCTATAAGCTGTTTGGTGGAAGACTGAAAGCTAAGTTTTATATCTCATCATGGATATAATTCACGTAGAATGCCATTATGCAGGTTCAGTTTCTACAAATAGTTCCTTATTCCTATTATTTCTGCAAGGACTGTGATTGTCGGGCTCTTGATCACAGGTATGGCTTAGATTCAAAAATGATATGTGGATTTGATAAGCATTGTCATCTGTATTAGTATAATACTCTGCTGCACTGCTGCACTTCATCGTGGGTGTATTTGTTACAATTTATCTAGGCTAATAGCATGAACAACTCAGGTTGTTAAGCTTATTGCCATTAGAAATAGTTAATGATAGAAAATGGGAAACTGTTTTTATATAGTTTTTTTTAGGTGTCTTGTTACTAGATCCTGCCATTTTATCATTAAATTATTTCTTTTTATAAACCCTGTTTAGAGCCATAGTCATTGCCATGAATCAACATTAAATTATTACTTCACTCAACAACCCCCAACAGGTAGAAGAAGGGCATATCTAAGAACCAAAGGAATTCTCAGAGAGACTTGAATTGTGATAGCAAGATATATATATATTTTAGTAAATATTATTTAATTTATATAAATAAAAAGTCCGTGGATTAATGGAGTTGAATACGAGTGAAATTATTACATTATTTATTTGAATGAGAGATTATAGTGCTGCGAATTAAGAACGATTAATACTTTTTCACGAATCATCATCCCAGAGTTCTTCCAGCGACTTGTATGGCCCATTTTCTGATACAAAGGCTTCTCCTTTAAACATCCTACACTGTAGAATCTGGCTGATTTTTTCTGATTCTTCTTTGCTTAATTCCCAGTCAAATATTTCAAGGTTTTGTCTCATCCTCTCCCTGTTGAAGCTTCTCACAATGGGGGTTACCCCTTGCTCATGTATCCATCTTAGCGCTATCTGCATGATAATAATTTTGCTTTTAATTCACACTATAAAGTAAGTTTATAAATTTATAACCTTAATGGAAAAGTAAAGAAATAAATATATTAAGCACCTGAGGCACACTCTTGTGTCTTGAATTGCCTATGTCCTTAAGGATTAGATTGTCAGAGAGACTTGAATTGTGATAGCAAGATATATATATATATATAGAGCTAGTGATGTGGTGTGTGTTGGATTTGATTGGCAGTGAAAAAAGCAAGAAATTATGAATGAAGAGAAAAAGGAAGCAAGTTATTGTAGTTATTGTAATATTTTTAATTAGTAAATGTTTAGAATAAAATTTTCTGGTACAGGTTTCATTATTTTGGTATGGATCAGATGATACAAATGTGTATTTGTTAACCCATAATCGGCACTGAAGGTATCATGTGGATGGGGCCAAGTTTAGTTTTTTGTTCCCCAGCGTAATATGGGCCATTTTCAGAACACCCTCTTTTCCTCTTTAACAAAATTAAGTCCATGTTGGATTTGTGAACCAAAAACAAACCCAACTTAAAGATTAACTAAACCACCTCGTATTGGAATTGGATCAAGCACTCAAGTGTCCCTGAACAAAAAAAAAAAAGCACTCAAGTTTTAAGACCCAAAAGGGAAAAGGAAAACCAAAATAAAATTGGGTTAAATAAGAGTTTGGTCTTATTAAAGTGTTTGAAATTTTTTTTTTGAAGTTAAATAAGTGTTTCATTCTCTGTTTAGGGTATAGTATTTGTTTGGGTAAGTTTTTTCTTTTTTAAAAAAGTAATTTAATATTTAAATATCTCTCATGTTTAAATAAATTTAAAGAATTGTATTACTTAATACGATAATACATATGATTATCATTATTAGAGTTTAATTTTGATAATCATCTTCTACAAAACTGACAGAATTCATAACAGAAAGGAGTTGAAGAAGAGATTGAGTATTGGTAGAGCTTAAGACTTCCAAAAAAGCTATTCAAGGTTTAACCTTCTACTTTTTTATTTATTTATTATCTCTGTTAAAATATTGAGTTTTAATTTATCTTCATCTTTATTATCTCTGTTAAATTATTATGCATGCTTATCTATACTTATTTATATATGCTTGTTTGTGTAAACCATTCATGGTGGAAGTATAAATTATATTCATGATAAGACTTTTATTTGTTGTGGTTTCTCGTTGAAAAAAAAATAAAAAGTGAATATTATCCCTTTGATATGTAGGAAATTAAATTCATTAATAATGGAAAACCAGAACCGAAGTTGGATGTATGATAGAACGTATGATCAGAGGCGGGGTCTTAAACCTAGTTTTATTAAAGGGGTAAATGAATTTGTGGATGCGTGTACTAGAATTGATGAATTTCTCAGAGGAGGTTTAGTTAGGTGTCCATGTTCCAGATGTCAATGTGGGACGTTTAAACAGTTGATCGACATTAAGATTGATCTATATACTCATGGGTTTAAACCTAATTATTGGGTTTGGACAGAGCATGGAGAAGAGATACCCACAGAGAATCAGATTAGGATAGAAGAAGATATTGAAAGTAGCTCTGAATTAGGTGATGTTACATGGGAAGAAAATTTTGATCGTTATCATGAGATGGTTGTTGATGCTTTGCAACCTGAGTTTCACATGTACATGCAACCAACAGTGGAGGAACCAAATCGAGATGCTAAAAGATTTTATGACCTCTTAGATTCAGTTAGTAAACCCTTGTGGGAAAATTGTATCCATTCACGATTGTCACTTGCCAGTAGGATGCTGAGTATAAAATCAGAGGGAAACCAATCCCAGGGATCTTTTGACCAGTGGGCAACTTTGTTTAGAGAAATGCAAACAACTCCAAATGAAATTCCTGCTAATTACTATGAAGCTAAGAAAATTGTTTCCCAACTTGGGTTTAAGGAGGTTAAGATAGATTGTTGTGTCAATGGTTGTATGATATATTACAAAGAGGACAAAGATCTTAGACAATGTAGATTTTGTGGGGAGCAGAGATTTAAGCCTAGGAAGGAAAAAATAAAGAGGTGCCATATAAAAGAATGCATTATTTGCCATTGATTCCAAGGCTACAAAGGTTGTATGCATCAATGAGTACTGCCCCTCATATGTTGTGGCATCACCAAAATCGCAGAAATGACGACGTGATGACACATCCTTCCCATGGTGAAGCATGGAAACATTTTGATACCAAGCATCCTCATTTTGCAAGCGAACCGCGTAATGTTAGACTTGGACTTTGTTCTGATGGGTTTTCTCCTAATGTTCATTTTAGCACACTGTACTCTTGTTGGCCTGTTATAGTTACCCCTTATAACCTTCCACCTCATATGTGTATAAAGACCCTTTTTTGTTCCTAACGTGCATCATACCCGGAAAAGAAAATCCCAAAGCAAAAATTGATGTTTATCTTCAACCATTGATAGATGAACTTAAAGAGTTATGGGATGAAGGCGTCCTAACATACGACATTCATAGCAAGAAGAATTTTCAGTTAAAGGCTGCATTAATGTGGACAATTATTGATTTTCCTGCTTATGGAATGTTGTCTGGTTGGAGTACAGGGGGAAGATTAGCATGTCCATTATGCATGGAGGATACCAAGGCCTTTTGGTTAGATTATAGCGGAAAGAATTCGTGGTTTGACTGTCACAGGAGATATTTACCTGAAGGTCATCCTTATAGGCATAATAAAGTTGGTTTTAAGAAGAATGTTGAGGAGGATGAAGAACCTCCTATTAGGCTTAGTGGCGAACAGGTCTGGAAAAGAGTTAGACACTATCCTAAAATAGTTGACACAGGAGGACAAGTGAGATTGAGCGGATATGGGGTGGAACACAATTGGACCAAAAGGAGTATATTTTGGGATCTCCCATATTGGAAAGATCATTTGGTTCGTCATTGTTTGGATCTAATGCATATTGAGAAGAATGTTTTTGATAACATAATGAATACCGTTATGGATACTGAAAGAACAAAAGACAATGAAAAGGCAACGTTAGACATGGCTGTGCTTTGTAAGCGACCAGATTTGAATTTGGTGCAGGTACGCGAAGGTCATTGGGCAAAGCCTAAGGGCAACTATGTCTTGACACTCCAACAACGAAAAAATGTTTGTAAATGGGTACAAGAGTTGAAAATGCCAGATGGATATGTTTCAAATTTACAAAGGTGTGTTGATGTCAAGGGAGGAAAATTGTTTGGGATGAAAACTCATGATTGTCATGTATTTATGGAATGTTTGCTTCCGTTAGCCTTCAAAGAGTTGCCAGACCACGTGTGGAAACCGTTGACCGAAATAAGTCAATATTTTAGGGACCTTTGTTCATCTACTCTTCGGGTTAGCGATCTTGTACAAATGAAAGCTAATATTCCTGTTATTTTGTGCAAGTTAGAAAGAATTTTTCCACCTGCCTTTTTCGACGTAATGGAGCATCTACCAGTTCACTTGGCATATGAGGCACGTGTTTGTGGACCAGCTCAGTATAGGTGGATGTATCCATTTGAGTGTGAAATAGGCACGTATAAGAGATCAGTGAAGAATCGGGCTAGAGTAGAGGGTTCAATTTGTCAAGCATACCTGGCTAGAGAGACATCAAGTTATTGTTCTTATTACTTTGAGCCACATGTCATGTCTAAGAGAACAAGGCCGAATCGAAATGATGATGGTGGTGTAAGTTCATCTGAGCCTACCCTTTCTATTTTTGATCAACCGGGTGTTCCTGGGGGAGCCAACAAAGACAAATGGTTAACTAGTATGGAAATGAAAGCCGCTCACTTACATATCTTGTTGAATTGTCCTGAAGTCGATACATTTAGAAGTAAATACGAGCAGATCCATGGGAGCAATAATTCTTTATCCAACTTTCCATCATGGTTCCATGAGCATGTAAGTTTTTACATTTTGTTGACTGTATCAAAATATGTAAAAGTAAATCTTGTTTTTCTAAATACTATGTTTTGTTTGACAAAATCAGGTAAAAAATCCCAGTAATGGCATAACTTGTCCTCATTTATTGAGTTTAGCATTCAGGCCAAAAACTAGGGCCACGAGTGTTGGTATGTTCAAGGTTAACGGGTATAGATTTCATACTCCTGAGCATGCATCTGGAAAGAAGACAGATAATACAGGCATATATGTTAAAGGTGATGGAGGGAATGATGCATCTGATTGGTACGGCACTCTTAAAGAGATTTTGATTATTGAATATCCAAGTCTTGTTAGTTTAAGAGTCACCTTGTTTTACTGTGAGTGGTATGACCCTACCAGGCCTCGAGGAACGCGTAGACACAAAGACTACAAAATAATTGAAGTATTACCCACTAGGAGATATGGGAGTTACGATCCATTCATCCTTGCGCAAAAAGCTAG
>NC_029792.2:53560458-53567981 GCF_000816755.2 Arachis ipaensis
GATGCTTACATTGATGATGATGGAAGTTCAGAATTCTCGGATTGAGGTTTTAGTTGTAAATTCTTAGTTTGCAAATTTGTTAATTTACCCAATTTCACTCATTTGTGGCATATCTCCCAAAACACGCTGCTTTTTACTACTAGATGATGACACTACTAGCTGATTTTACTTTAATTGCATATTTTTAATAAATTTGTTAATTTGTTAATTCATATATCTTGTATCGGTTATGTTATGGATAATAACTTGCTTATTTTAATGCGTACAGGATATGGTTGGTAGAGACGGAGATCGCGGTCGTGGCCGTGGCCGTGGCCGTGGCCGTGGCCGTGGCCGTGGCCGTGGCCGAGGCCGAAGGGGGAGGCCTAGGCTTTCTACTGGTCACCCTCTTGACTTGCATGCGGATCCATACTCTCTCGTTGGGTCATCATCCGACACGACTGCTCCAACCAATGGGAGACAACCACCTATTGCTACTACTACCCCCTCCCGTCAGGAGCCTCAGATACACATGATGCCTACTCCGGGTGTGCCAAGATCATGGACTCAACAAGCCAATGAACCTTCCAACACTGCCTCACATGGTGTGCAGAGTGATCCAGCTATTGTAGCTCCTAATCTAGCAGGATCTTGTGGGGAAAGACAAACCACATCTAATAGTACCCAAGATGCTCAGGGTCAAGGAACATCCACTGCCACTGGTCACTCCAGCACGAGTGCTCCCAAGCTTAGATATGATGGTGCCAAATGGTTTGTTATTTGCTTTAAATTTTATGAATAACATGTCTCATTTTTACTAAGTAATATGTCTTTATCATTTTTTTTTATGTAGTTGGCACCCACCTAAGCCTGGATTGAAGCATATCTCTCAGGTTTTTAAGGAAAACTACAACAAGCCTTGTCTGAGTTTTGATGAGGCAGATGATGATACTCGAAAAATATGGTGGACTGAGTGGAGGGTAAATTTTATCTACCTTGTTTATATCTCATAGAATATTATACTGTCCCCTTATATTCTATATATTCTGCCTTCTTGCATCTACTTTGGCTTTGCTCATTATGTATGATATGTTGATATCTGTGTTTTATATTCTTATTTTTTAGCTTAATGTTCAATGTCCAATAGAATGATAAAAAAAATAAGTTAATGAATATGGGCATGCAGTTAGAGAAAGATAGAAAGGGGGAAAGGGTCCTATTTGTTTATTGAGTTTTGTTCATAGAAATGATTAGACATACCCATTCACATCTGATTAATAGTTCTTAAAACCAAAACTGGACTCTTATTTCTTTATTGTTCTACTAAACTTTTTCTTCACTTCTAAATGAGATCAAATGTGGTGTTACTTGTGGGAGTAGGGTTTTAGCTTTTGTATCTTACTATTAAGATTATAAAACTGTATATTAAATTGCTTCAATACATTAAATTCTCCTTAAATTTGATGAAATTACAGCAGAGTCCTTTATTTAGTTATAGGATTAAATTAGATGACTTTTGAGAGGGGAAAAAAATAAATAGGTATCCATAATGCAAAATTGCAAATTCAAGTAAATAATGATAATTGGATATATTCAAATAGTGCAGAGTGACATTTGCTGTGTTATAATCATAGCAGAAAAGCCTTTAACTAACTGATTACTATTTTGAATTTGTGGCTCTTGCTAATAGAACTATCATAGACCCTCTTGCTAATAGAACTTTTCTTCTTCTATCACTAAAAAAGTAATCTTAGCTTTTATGGTATGTGATATATTACTAGTAGTATACTTACTAGTTACTTTGGCAGTGTTTTTGTCTCAACAATTTTAACATTTATTTTAAGTGATATTGTAAAATGTGATTTTTTTTATTCCAATGATTAAAACTACAATACCTAAGTCTCATTATTGATACAGAAGGGGATTTTTTTAAAATAGAAATGCTTTGACATTATTGATACGGAAGAGGATGATATCTATCAAGCTTGGAGGTTTAGGGCTGCCAAGCGCTTGCGAGGTATGCTCCATGCCATTCGCAAAAAAGGTGCCCGTCCATATTGGATCCCACCAGAAGTTATCGGTGAATTGATGAGACGTTGGGACACTGATGCCTATAGACAATTACAGGCGAGAAATACAGCTGCCAGGAAATCGACTCGAGGTACTTCCCTTCACACTGCAGGAGGCACCACCTTTCCAGAAGCGAGGTTACGCTTGGTAAGTTGTTTATAGACAATCTTTACTATGATATTTGCTGTTCTGTGAATGGTGACAGTTGCAAAAATATAGAATTTTATACAAATTCAAAATTTTATGTGCATTTTCAATATTTGTGAAGTTTTGATTGTCTATGTGTGGCTTCTTTTGACTGGTTTCTTAATATACTGCCATTGGAGAGCTTCTAAAGATCAAATATTGAGCCCTTCTTTTGGTTTTGGAGAAGAAAAGTAGCTGGTTGACCCTGCTAGCTATGCAAAAGTAGTAGTAGTACACTAAATTACTCCTTCGTGATATAACATTTGCTGCACTTGTAGTAGTAGTACACTAAATTAATCTTTTTTCCCTTTTTAGAGTTGTTCATATACACATATAATTTGAACATTAACGATAGATAAAACCAATCATTAAATCAGAATGATAATAATTTAGAATAAAAGTACATCCCAAAATAATAGTGTTAATTGGTTGAAATGAAAAAAGAAATGAATTAATTGATATTATAGTGAGAAATTAGAGAAAGAGAAAGAGAATCTAATATATAAACTCTGAAAAGCACGTCCCATAGTTGGGTTGGAAGTGGACTAGGCTTTTAAGATGAGTGTCCCGTGAGCACCAGTTATAGTCATGTTATGTGAATTCAATTGTTTATTTGCTTTCTGCAGCCACATCAATTCTCTGTTGCGTGATGTTTTCTTGATGTCAAAGATCAATGAAAGTTTATTCTTTAAAATTAAAGTTATTCAATTGATTCCTTACTTTTTTACGAATAACCTAACATAGGTAGCCTTATATTCTATATTTTTACATGTATTTTCTCCATGTCACTTCCTCCTCGTATTCACAAAGCCGTCCTCCCTAGTAGTAATAATATGAAATTATGAATTCAATTTATAATCTGTTTTGATTCTAACTTGTCTCATCCCATTCACGTTAATAAGTTCATCTTTAAATAATATATTATATATAAATGTGAAAAGGTGCATAGTAGTGTATTAGAATTTTCATTTACACATATTCCTTAATTATCATAATTTCTTTCAGTTGAATCAAATTCGTTAAATTCTAATACTACACAGCTTTTATGTTTCACACATACACACACAAAAAATCTATAACAACCACCTGGATAGTGATCACTAATTAAATATAATGAGTAGATAAAAATATAAGATAATATCATCATGTTCAACACAGGTACACATACACTTGTATTTTGTTATATTTTATTTAATTTATTATATATATATTCCATGTCTTTATAAGATTTGTCACTAATTAGGAATAAGATACTCCATAATAACCTTACATATGCAGATCAACCATAGTGCTCAATGTAGTCTGACATTTTTTATATTATAATTTGCCAACATCAGGTACAGCACAATTATTTGCCAAACATTATAAAAGGATACAATTTTTACCAAAAAAACTAGAAAAGGATAAGGAACATGATGGCAGCCAACACTCATACTAATTTTTCAGCCACATCCCATATTTGTTGATAAAAATATAGAATATAAGGCTACCTATGTTAGGTTATTCATAAAAAAGTAAGGAATCAATTGAATAACTTTAATTTTAAAGAATAAACTTTCATACTAAATTTTCAGCCACATCCCATATTTGTTGATAATTTGGTTACATTATGTAGAATCATTCGCTTGGAAGACCATCACGTATGGATGAGTTTTTTGAGCACACTCATACTCGCAAAGAGGATAGGACTCAATGGGTTGATGAACACTCCCGAAAGACAAAGGTAACTTACCTTTATTAATTGGAACTATTTTGTTATCTAATTGTTATGCATTATTGATACTTATAGTAATTTATCAATCATTTTTGTTCATTGTAGGATATATTTCAAGAGCGTATGTTTCAGGCTGAGCAAGAGCGGCAGACTGCTATAGAGGCTGGTGTAATTGATCCACCGCCTGTCTCTGAAGAAAGCATATGGATTGAGACAGTGGGTGGAAAACGAAGAGGTAGGGTATATGGCATGGGTGAGGTAAGGGACTCTTCCATGGTGCGGCCTCGAGTTGATGGGCCAACCACGACCACCAGCGCTGATGTTTTGGATCTTAGAGAACGAATCATAATACTCAATAGGAAAGTTGAACAACATGCCGCTAAATATAGAGAGCTTGAAGACCGCTACCAAAGGGAGAAAAGAGAGTGGCAACAGACTGTTGAATCCTTCCGTGAGGATCTCAACACCAGTAACTCACAGATGGATCAATTTAGTCATTAGTTGAGCAGTTTGACTGAGTATGTGAGAGCCATGGGTCCTAGTAGTTCTGGATCACGTGTTTCCCCACCTCCTCCTTTTACTTTCCCAAGCTCTCAGAAAAGCATAGCCCCAGCCCCAGGTAGAAAACTCCCACCTATTCTGCAGCGACCAGGACAACCACAGAGTTCTCAAAGGGAGGATGATTCTGACGATTTTGATGACTCAGATGATTATTTAGACGAGTATGAGTAGGTTATTTAATTACTATACTTTGAATATTTTATATTATTAGTAGATTGCAATTTAAACGAATATAACTCTAAGTTTAGTTATTTATCTTGTCTTGAGTCTTTATGTTAGAGGGTTATTTATTATTTTGATAAGTTTGTAAACTCATTATCTAATATTTGGTATAAATTTTATTTTTATATTTAAAAGTTTATTTGTCTTGTTATCTAATATTCTGTTTAAATTTTATTTTTATATTTAAAAGTTTATTTGTATTAACGGTTTACTTTTTTTCAAATAGAAAAAAATAAAACATATAACTATTAAAATCGACGGCAAAGTTGTCGCTTTTAATAGTTAAAATAGACAAATCTAAATAATTAAATCGACGACAAAGATGTCGATTTTATTCAAGCACATATCGACGGCTCTGATGTCGATTTTATTAAACATATTATAGACAAAAGTGTTGTTGATTTTATTGAGTTAAATATCGACACAAAGGCTGTCGATTTTATTGAATCAATTATCGACAAAGAGGACGTCGATTTTAAATAGAAATATCGACAGCAATGTTGTCGATTTTATTAAGAATGTAAAATTCTCACACCCATATTACCGACGGAACTAACGTCGATTTTATTAAATTATTATCGACGGCCATGAAAGCCGTCGATTTTATTAGCATTTTGAAAAATCGACAGACTTTATAGCGACCAACTGCACCGTCTATTTTGCCGTCGAATTTCAATATTATCGACGGCTAAGCCCTCGATTTGACCGTCAATTTTAACGACGTTTCTTGTAGTATATATATATATATATATACTGACCAAGTTGGGCCTTAATTATGAGAAGTTGGCAGCGTGCTGCATGCGGAGGACGGCAAGATGCAAGACAATTTAAGGTATTGGAGTTTAGGTTTTTACTTTTTAATATATGTAGGTTAGATCATCATCAATCAGGTAAAGGTTTTAACTAAAATAAAACAAAAATAAATTGGGGAAGGAGGGCCTAAGCATGAAAATGACCAAAATCTTCATTTTTCTTTACGAAAATTACACTAATATTTCCTATCTATTATACTAACTAATATAATAATGATTCCAAGAAATTATAACTTCAACTATACTAAAAAATTATAACAATATTACCAAAAGAAACCCGTTCAACTTTATTTCAACCATTAATTCAACTTTCAACATGACTTTCTCCCCTCTCATCCATAAAAAATGGGATTGTTGTTAGAATATACCATTGTATTGAACTTGAACTTAGAATATACCATTGTATTGAACTTGAACCAAGTAAGAGAATAATTATCACTAATTCGCTTTTATGGATTTAAGTGTAATCAGTTTGTAGACGTCAATATAGGTAAACAATCAAACTTATCAATTAAATTATGCTGAATCTCAAAAGGTTCCATTTGTTGGCTTCTTCTTGTTCAAAACCCTATGGATCTGTCATATTATAATACGTAACTAGTTTAGAAATATGACGAAAGAAGAAGAATAAATTAAAATGAGAGAGAAAGGAGAATATTGGAGTTGAGAAGATTACGTACTATACGTAGGTAGAAAAAGAGTAGTAATTCATCATTATTCTTAAGATTCCCACTTTAGTTTCCTTCCTTAAATAGAATATATTTTGTATAGATGAAATGATGATCATTTGATACTAGGATATATAGAGCTATTTAAATAAAATTGTAGAAAAAATCAAGAAATAAGACATGAAATGATCGTCCATCGTTTTTTTTTTTTTAAAGTCCGTTGCTCTCTAATAGATGTATAGGAATTCTGACATGAATCACAAGAAATATTAAGTTAAAGATTATAGTGCATATCTAATATATACAAAAATATTTGGAAGCCATATTTTTAGAACCAAGGGTAAACATGGCTAATCTTTTTTTATATGTATAAGTCTTTTTGTAATTAAGTCCAATACAAGTTCAACAAAAAAATGCACACATGTATCATTGTTTTTTTTTTTTCTTAATTTTTAATGTAAAATTTTTTATTGGAAAACATAAAAATTTATTGACATAACACAGAAATTTTTGTGCATAGTACATAAATTTTTGTGCAAAATACAAACTTCTCGATATAACACAAAAATTTTTAAACATAGCACATAAACTTTTTCTACGAATATAATTTGTTGGTTGGGTACCTTAATGTTTTGAACATAAGGTCCTTTACAAATTTTTGTGATGTGCATAACAAATTTATTTGTTGTATGTATTTTATTGGTTGAATGTCAATGTTTTGAATATGTAGTTCTTAAAAAAAAAATTATCTTGTGCACCAAATTAAAAGTTCTGTGCTATGCACCAAATTTTCTATATTGTGTACTAAAATTTCTGCGTTATATGTATTTTATTGGTTACGTATCAATGTTCTGGATATGTGGTCCTTTTAAAATTTCTGTGTTGTGCATCAAAGTTTTTTGTGCTCTAATTTTCTCAACGTATATAGGAGAAGCAGATGAAAAAAATGACGACGATGATTATGATAATGATGGAGGATGAGAAGGGAAAAAAAGGAAGAAAAGAAATCGAACAAAAGAAGAAGAAGACGACGTTGAAAAAGAAGAACAAAAGAAGAAGGTGACGACAATGATGATGTTCTTGAAGAAGAAGATGACAAGGTCAACGAGCGATAATAAAGGAGGAAGAAGATGAAAAAGAGAAAGAGAAAAAAGAAGAAAAAACAGCGACAACATGTATATACGTACGTTCGAACATCAAGCGCGCTGTGACTTGGTTAATTAAATACTTGATTTAAAAAAACTTAAATGCCTTGCTTTATTGTTTATTAATTACTACTAGAATAAATATATAATATTCGACATATAATAA
>NC_029792.2:53568640-53574651 GCF_000816755.2 Arachis ipaensis
TAACAAGGTGGAGCATTAAACAGAAGATAGAAATAGAAATAAAAGAGTACAATAACAACTCCAATTCCTTCATCATCTCCGACATTACCATCAACAGTAGAAGAAAATAAGACAACTCCATATCCTATAGCGTGCAAAAGAGTCAACAATAACCACCACAGCAACTGTAGCCTTTTTGTGAAAAACCTGATGATTTCTTTCCACCCAAATACACCAAAAGTGAAAAAAACCCAATCAACCATTTTTTTTCAGTGATCCTTGATCAAAGGCGATCCTCCCAATTTTCGAAATGATCATTCATTAGTCCTTGTATTGTCCAAAGGCCTCTAATATCAACTATCCAAGTACATCATACTTGCCACGAAAACTCTCACGCAACAAACAAGTGGTATATACTTTTAACATCTTTATTACACACCCCACATACAGAATCATTTTGCTCAATTATACCCAATCTACTTGATGAGCGGATAATTTATACGCTTTTTGGCATTGTTTTTAGTATGTTTTTAGTAGAATCTGGTTACTTTTAGGGATGTTTTTATTAGTTTTTATGTTAAATTCACATTTCTGGACTTTACTATGAGTTTGTGTGTTTTTCTGTAATTTCAGGTATTTTCTGGCTGAAATTGAGGAACTTGAGCAAAAATCAGATTCAGAGGTTGAAGAAGGACTGCTGATGCTGTTGGATTCTGACCTCCCTGCACTCAAAGTGGATTTTCTGGAGCTACAGAACATGAAATTGCGCGCTTCCAATTGCGTTGGAAAATAGACATCCAGGGCTTTCCAGAAATGTATAATAGTCCATACTTTGAACGCGTTTAGATGACGTAAAAGGACGTTGAACGCCAGTTCTACGCTGCTGTCTGGAGTTAAACGCCAGAAACAAGTCACAAACCAGAGTTGAACGCCAGAAATACTTACAAAAAATCTTCGTGGTGTAAGCTAGATTGATGGCGGCATTCATGAGAATCCGGAAAGTCTAAACCTTGTCTGTGGTATTCCGAGGAGGACTCTGGGATTGAATGACTGTGACGAACTTCAAACTCGCGAGTGCTGGGCGTAGTGACAGACGCAAAAGGAGGGTGAATCCTATTCCAACATGATCGAGAACCTCAGATGATTAGCCGTGCTGTGACAGAGCATTTGGACCATTTTCACAAGAGGATGGGATGTAGCCATTGACAACGGTGATGCCCTTACATAAAGCCAGCCATAGAAAGAAGTAAGACTGATTGGATGAAGACAGCAGGAAAGCAGAGGTTTAGAGGAACGAAAGCATCTCCATGCATTCATCTGAACTCTCACCAATGATTTACATAAATATTTCTATCCTTATTTTATTATTTAAGTTTCGAAAACCCCATAACCATTTTATATCCGCCTGACTGAGATTTACAAGATGACCATAGCTTGCTTCATACCAACAATCTCCGTGGGATCAACCCTTACTCGCGTAAGGTTTATTACTTGGACAACCCAGTGCACTTGCTGGTTAGTTGTGCGAAGTTGTGATAAAAAGTTGAGATTACAATTGAGCGTACCATGTTGATGGCGCCATTGATGATCACAATTTCGTGCACCAAGTTTTTGGCGCCGTTGCCGGGGATTGTTTGAGTTTTCGGCAAGCTTTTGGTCCGGTAACATCAGTGCCAAGTTTTGATCTGGCAACAACACCAAGTTTTTGGCGCCGTTGCCGGGGATTGTTCGAGTTGGACAACTGACGGTTCATCTTGTTGCTCAGATTAGGTAATTTTCTTTTTGTTTTATTTTCAAAAATTTTTCAAAAAAAAAACCTTTCAAAAATTTCTCCTTTGTTTTCGAAAAAAAATTTTAAAATAAAAATGTTTTCAAAAAAATATTTTTTTTCAGAATTTTTAAGAATGAATTCTAGAGTTTCATGAAGCATGTTGAAGCATGGCTGGCTGTAAAGCCATGTCTAATTCTTTTGGATAGGGTATGTCAGGCGTGTCATGTCTGAGTTACATACTAAAGCTTGGCTGGCTATCAAGCCATGCCTGACCCTTTGATTGGAGCTTTAGACTAAAGAGCATAAGATTCCTGAAATTCATATTAAAAATTTTGGAATCCTTATCTTTCTTTTTCAAAATGATTTTCGAAAAAATTAAAAGAAAATACAAAAAAAATCATAAAATCATAAAAATAAAAAATTATTTTGTGTTTCTTCTTTGAGTCTTGAGTCAATTTTTAAGTTTGGTGTCAATTGCATACTCATCCTGCATTTTTCGAAAATTGCATTCATGCATTGCATTCATCATGATCTTCAAGTTGTTCTTGATAAACCTTCTTGATTGATCTTCATATTACATTATTTTTGTGTTGTATGGTGTTTTTCATATGCATTCTTGAATTCTTAGTGCCTAAGCATTAAAGATTTCTAAGATTGGTGTCATGCATGTTTTCTTTGCATATAAAAATTTTCAAAAATATGTTCTTGATGTTCATCATGATCTTCAAAGTGTTCTTGGTGTTCATCTTGATATTCATAGCATTCTTGCATGCATTCATTGTTTTGATCCAAAATTTTCATGCATTGCATCATTTTCATGTTTTTCTCTCTCATCATTAAAAATTCAAAAATAAAAAAAAAAAAAGAAAATATCTTTCCCTCCTTTCTCTCATAAAATTCAAAAATTAAATTTGACTTTTTCAAAAATTTTTAAAATCCAGTTGTTTTTATGAGTCAAATCAAATTTTCAACTTAAAAATCTTATCTTTTTCAAAATCTTTTTCAAAAATCAAATCTTTTTCATTTTTCTTAGATATTTTCGAAAATTTTAAAAATATTTTTCAAAAATCTTTTTGTTATCTTTATCACATAATTTTCAAAAATAACATCATCAATTAATGTTTTGATTCAAAAATTTCAAGTTTGTTACTTGCTTGTTAAGAAAGATTCAAACTTTAAGTTCGAGAATCATATCTTGTGATTTCTTGTGAATCAAGTCATTAATTGTGATTTTAAAAATCAAATCTTTTTCAAAACTAATTTCAATCATATATTTTCAAAAATATCTTCTTACCTTATCTTTTTCAAAAATTTGATTTCAAAATATCTTTTCTACCTTCCTAACTTCTTATCTTTTCAAAATTTGTTTCAACTAACTAACTAACTTTTTGTTTGTTTCTTATCTTTTTCAAAACTACCTAACTAACTCTCTCTCTCTCTCTCTAATTTTCGAAAATCCCTTTCCCCTTTTTCAAAATTTCTTTTTAATTAACTAATTATTCTAATTTTTTATTTTAATTTTCGAAAATTACTAACACTTTTCAAAAATTATTTTCGAAAATCACTAACTCTTTTTCAAAAATTATTTTCGAAAATCCTTCTCCCTCATCTCCTTCTAAGTATTTATTCATCTACTAACACTTCTCTTCATCTCATATCATTGCTCCTATCCTTACCCTTGTGTTTGGATTCTTCATTCTTCTTCACCTCTATTCCTTTTCTTCTTCTACTAACAATAAGGAACCTCTTTATGTGACATAGAGGATTCCTATTCTTTTCTTGTTCTCTTCTCTTTCTTATAAGCAGGAACAAGGAAAAAGTCATTCTTGTTGAAGCTGATCCAGAACCTAAAAGGACTCTGAGGAGAAAACTAAGAGAAGCTAAATTATAACAATCCAGAGACAACCTTATTGAAAATTTCGAACAAGTAAAGGAGATGGCAGCCGAACCCAACAACAATAATGCAAAGAGGATGCTTGGTGACTTCACTGCACCAAATTCCAATTTACATGGAAGAAGCATCTCCATTCCTGCCATTGGAGCAAACAACTTTGAGCTGAAACCTCAATTAGTTTCTCTGATGCAGCAGAACTGCAAGTTTCATGGACTTCCATCTGAAGATCCTTTTCAGTTCTTAACTGAATTCTTGCAGATATGTGATACTGTTAAGACTAATGGAGTAGATCCTGAAGTCTACAGGCTCATGCTTTTCCCTTTTGCTGTGAAAGACAGAGCTAGAATATGGTTGGACTCTCAACCTAAGGATAGCCTGAACTCTTGGGATAAGCTGGTCAAGACTTTCTTAGCCAAGTTCTTTCCTCCTCAAAAGCTGAGTAAGCTTAGAGTGGATGTTCAGACCTTCAGACAAAAAGAAGGTGAATCCCTCTATGAAGCTTGGGAGAGATACAAAGAACTGACCAAAAAGTGTCCTTCTGACTTGCTTTCAGAATGGACCATCCTAGACATATTCTATGATGGTCTGTCTGAATTAGCTAAAATGTCATTGGATACCTCTGCAGGTGGATCCATTCACCTAAAGAAAACGCCTGCAGAAGCTCAAGAATTCATTGACATGGTTGCTAATAACCAGTTCATGTACACTTCTGAGAGGAATCATGTGAGTAATGGGACGCTTATGAAGAAGGGAGTTCTTGAAATTGATACTCTGAATGCCATACTGGCTCAGAATAAAATATTGACTCAGCAAGTCAATATGATTTCTCAGAGTCTGAATGGAATGCAAGCTGCATCCAACAGTACTCAAGAGGCGCCTTCCGAAGAAGAAGCCTATGATCCTGAGAACCCTGCAATAGCAGAGGTAAATTACTTAGGTGAACCTTATGGAAACACCTGTAACTCATCATGGAGAAATCACCCAAATCTCTCATGGAAGGATCAACAAAAGCCTCAACAAGGCTTTAATAATGGTGGAAGAAACAGGTTTAGCAATAGCAAACCTTTTCCATCATCCACTTAGCAACAGACAGAGATCTCTGAACAAAATACCTCTAATTTAGCAAACTTAGTCTCTGATCTGTCCAAGGCCATTGTAAGTTTCATGAATGAAATAAGGTCATCCATTAGAAATTTGTAGGCACAAGTGGGCTAGCTGAGTAAAAGGATCACTGAAATCCCTCCTAGTACTCTCCCAAGCAATACAGAAGAGAATCCAAAAGGAGAGTGCAAGGCCATTGAATTAATTACCATGGCCGAACCTGTAAGGGCATGGCCGAACCTGTAAGGGAGGGAGAGGACGTGAATCCCAAGGAGGAAGACCTCCTGGGACGTCCAGTGATCAATAAGGAGTTTCCCTCTGAGAAACCAAAGGAATCTGAGACTCATCTAGAGACCATAGAGATTCTATTAAACCTCCTTATGCCCTTCATGAGCTCTGATGAGTATTCCTCTTCTGAAGAGAATGAGGATGTTACTGAAGAGCAAGTTACCAAGTACTTTGGTGCAATCATGAAGCTGAATGCCAAATTATTTGGTATTGAGACTTGGGAAAATGAACCTCCCTTGTTCACTAATGAACTGAGTGATCTGGATCAACTGACATTGCCTCAAAAGAAACAGGATCCTGGAAAGTTCTTAATACCTTGTACCGTAGGCACCATGACCTTTGAGAAGGCTCTATGTGACCTTGGGTCAGGGATAAACCTCATGCCCCTCTCTATAATAGAGAAACTGGGAATCTATGGGGTGCAAGCTGCCAAAATCTCATTAGAGATGGAGAACAATTCAAGAAAACAGGCCTATGGACAAGTAGAGGACGTGCTAGTAAAGGTTGAAGGCCTTTACATCCCTGCTGATTTCATAGTCCTGGATACTGGGAAGGATGAGGATGAATTCATCATCCTTGGAAGACCCTTCCTAGCCACAGCAAGAGCTGTGATTGATGTGGACAGAGGAGAATTGATCCTTCAATTAAATGAGGACAACCTTGTGTTTAAAACTCAAGGATCTCTCTCTGTACCCATGGAGAGGAAGCACAGTAAGCTTCTCTCATTGCAGAGTCAACCAGAGCCCCACAGTCAAACTCTAAGTTTGGTGTTGGGAGGCCACAACCAAACTCTAAGTTTGGTGTTGAACTCCCATATCCAAACTCTAAGTTTGGTGTTGGGGAGTCTCAACAATGCTCTGAATATCTGTGAGGCTCCATGAGAGCCCACTGTCAAGCTATTGACATTAAAGAAGCGCTTGTTGGGAGGCAACCCAATGTTGATTTATCCATTTTTCATTGTTTTTCATGTTTTATTAG
>NC_029792.2:53576700-53577631 GCF_000816755.2 Arachis ipaensis
TTGGGAGGCAACCCAATTTTTATTTATCTAATTTCTAATTTCATTATTTTTCATGTTTTATTAGGTTCATGATCATGTGGAGTCACAAAATAAATATAAAAATTGAAAACAGAATCAAAAATAGCAAAAGAAAAATCACACCCTGGAGGAGGACCTTACTGGCGTTTAAACACTAGCAAGAAGCACCTGGCTGGCGTTCAACGCCAGAACAGAGCATGGTTCTGGCGCTGAATGCCCAAAATGGGCAGCATCTGGGCGTTTGAACGCCAGAATTGCACCCTGGAGAAGAGCTGGCGCTGAACGCCCAGAACAAGCATGGTTCTGGCGTTCAATGCCAGAAATGGGCAACAAATGGGCATTCAACGCCCAGAACAAGCACCAATCTGGCGCTGAACGCCCAGAATTGTGTGCAAGGTTGTAAATCTTTGAACACCTCAGGATCTGTGGACCCACAGGATCACCTCAGGATCTGTGGACCCCACAGGATCCCCACCTACCTCCAATCACTTCTTATCACCCCTCTTTCACACAATCCCATAAACACTCTTCCCCAAAACCCTTCATCAATCACCTCAATCTCTCTTCCCTATTACCCCTTCACCACTGACATCCATCCACTATTCCCCATAAACCTACCTCATAAACTCCACCTACCTTCAAAATTCAAAACCAATTTCCCACCCAACCCACCTTAAATGGCCGAACCTTACCCCCCTCCCTTCCCTATATAAAGCCCTCCATTCTTCTTCAAATTCACACAACACAACCCTCTCTTTCTAACACTCTTCCTTCATCAATCACCTCAATCTCTCTTCCCTATTACCCCTTCACCACTGACATCCATCCACTATTCCCCATAAACCTACCTCATAAACTCCACCTACCTTCAAAATTCAAAACCAATTTCCCACCCAACCCACCCAACCCACCT
>NC_029792.2:53581184-53594041 GCF_000816755.2 Arachis ipaensis
CGGTGAGCAACATTCTAAGTTTGGTGTGGTAAAAGCATAAGCTTTTTGTTTTTCCATTACCATTGATGGCACCCAAGACCGGAGAATCCTCTAGAAAAGGGAAAGGGAAGACAAAAGCTTCCACCTCCGAGTCATGGAAGATGGAAAGATTCATCTCCAAAGCTCATCAAGACCACTTCTATGATATTGTGGCCAAGAAGAAGGTGATCCCCGAGGTCCCTTTCAAACTCAAGAGAAATGAGTATCTGGAGATCCGACATGAAATCCAAAGAAGAGGTTGGGAAGTTCTAACAAAACCCATCCAACAAGTCGGCATCCTAATAGTTCAAGAGTTCTATGCCAATGCATGGATCACTAGGAACCATGATCAAAGTAAGAACCCGGACCCAAAGAATTATATCACCATGGTTCGGGGAAAATACTTAGATTTTAGCCCGGAAAATGTGAGGTTGGCGTTTAACTTGCCTATGATGCAAGGAGATGCACGCCCCTACACTAGAAGGGTCAACTTTAATCAAAGGTTGGACCAAGTCCTCATGGACATATGTGTGGAAGGAGCTCAATGGAAGATGGACTCCAAAGGCAAGCCGGTTCAACTAAGAAGACTGGACCTCAAGCCTGTAGCTAAAGGATGGTTAGAGTTCATACAACGCTCCATCATCCCCACTAGCAACCGATCCGAAGTTAATGTGGATCGGGCCATCATGATTCATAGCAGCATGATTGTAGAGGAAGTAGAAGTTCATGAAGTCATCTCCCTTGAACTCTACAAAAAAGCCGAAAAGTCCTCCCCCATGGCAAGGCTAGCTTTTCCTCATCTTATTTGCCATCTATGTTACTCAGCTGGAGCTTTCATAGAAGGAGACATTCCCATTGAGGAAGAGAAGCCCATCACTAAGAAAAGGATGGAGCAAGCAAGAGATCCCATTCATGGATCTCAAGAGACGCATGAAGCTCATCACCATGAGATCCCGAAGATGCCTCAAATGCATCTTCCTCCACAAAACTATTGGGAGCAAATCAACACCTCCCTAGGAGAATTAAGTTCCAACATGGGACAATTAAGGGTGGAACATCAAGAGCACTCCATCATCCTTCATGAAATTATAGAAGATCAAAAAGCAATGAGGGAGGAGCAACAAAGACAAGGAAGAGACATAGAAGAGCTCAAGGACATCATTGGTTCCTCAAGAAGGAAACGTCACCATCACTAAGGTGGACACATTCCTTGTTCTTACTTTCTCTGTTTTTCGTTTTCTATGTTAAGTGCTTATCGATGTTTGTGTCTTCATTACATGATCATTAGTATTTAGTAACTTTGTCTTAAAGTTATGAATGTCCTATGAATCCATAACCTCTCTTAAATGAAAAATGTTTTAATTCAAAAGAACAAGAAGTACATGAGTTTCGAATTTATCCTTGAACTTAGTTTAATTATATTGATGTGGTGACAATACTTCTTGTTTTCTGAATGAATGCTTGAACAGTGCATATGTCTTTTGAAGTTGTTGTTTAAGAATGTTAAATATGTTGGCTCTTGAAATAATGATGACAAGGAGACATGTTATTTGATAATCTGAAAAATTATAAAAATGATTCTTGAAGCAAGAAAAAGCAGCAAAGAAATAAAGCTTGCAGAAAAAAAAATAGCGAAAAAAAAAGAAAAAGCAAGCAGAAAAAGCCAAAGCTCTTAAAACCAAAAGGCAAGAGCAAAAAGCCAATAACCCTTAAAACCAAAAGGCAAGGGTAAATAAAAAAGATCCCAAGGCTTTGAGCATCAGTGGATAGGAGGGCCTAAAGGAATAAAATCCTGGTCTAAGCGGCTAAACCAAGCTGTCCCTAACCATGTGCTTGTGGCGTGAAGGTGTCAAGTGAAAACTTGAGACTGAGCGGTTAAAGTCAAGGTCCAAAGCAAAAAAGAGTATGCTTAAGAACCTTGGACACCTCTAATTGGGGACTTTAGCAAAGCTGAGTCACAATCTGAAAAGGTTCACCCAGTTATGTGTCTGTGGCATTTATGTATCCGGTGGTAATATTGGAAAACAAAGTGCTTAGGGCCACGGCCAAGACTCATAAAACATCTGTGTTCAAGAATCATCATACTGAACTAGGAGAATTAATAACACTATCTGAACTCTGAGTTCCTATAGATGCCAATCATTCTGAACTTCAATGGATAAAGTGAGATGCCAAAACTATTCAAGAGGCAAAAAGCTACAAGTCCCACTCATTTAATTAGAGCTATGTTTCATTTATAGTTTAGAATTTATAGTATATTCTCTTCTTTTTATCCTATTTGATTTTCAGTTGCTTGGGGACAAGCAAGAATTTAAGTTTGGTGTTGTGATGAGCGGATAATTTATACGCTTTTTGGCATTGTTTTTAGTATGTTTTTAGTAGAATCTGGTTACTTTTAGGGATGTTTTTATTAGTTTTTATGTTAAATTCACATTTCTGGACTTTACTATGAGTTTGTGTGTTTTTCTGTGATTTCAGGTATTTTCTGGCTGAAATTGAGGGACTTGAGCAAAAATCAAGCATCTCCATGCATTCATCTGAACTCTCACCAATGATTTACATAAGTATTTCTATCCTTATTTTATTATTTAAGTTTCAAAAACCCCATAACCATTTTATATCCGCCTGACTGAGATTTACAAGATGACCATAGCTTGCTTCATACCAACAATCTCCGTGGGATCGACCCTTACTCGCGTAAGTTTTATTACTTGGACGACCCAGTGCACTTGCTGGTTAGTTGTGCGAAATTGTGATAAAAAGTTGAGATTACAATTGAGCGTACCATGTTGATGGCGCCATTGATGATCACAATTTCGTGCACCACTACTCAATCTATCCTTAGTATCAGCAATATTAGCTACGGCAAATCAAGTAAATAATTCAACTCTCGGTGCAACCAATCCTCTCCATATATCTTTAGTGAAACTAAAACTTGACATGTCTTATGGTATTGTCTTTTTCTGTAACACTTGCACAAAGGAGATAGTAGTAGAGTATAGTTTTTCAAAATTTCACGCTATATTGACCTTTATATCTCTTAATTCTAATTCCCTTGGTATAGTAATTCTCTTCTTCAACTGAAGCTCCAAACCCACTCTATCCTATCCCAAAATCCACATTTTCTTGTGATAGATTCTTTTTGGTTTGAAACTAATCAGCGGATATTTTATACGCTTTTTGGTAACATTTTCATATAGTTGTTAGCATGTTCTGTTTAATTTTTATTAAGTTTTCATATGTTTTAGTGTAAAATTCACATTTTTGGATTCTACTTTGAGTTTGTGTGTTTTTATGCAATTTTAGGTATTTTCTGGCTGAAACTCAGGAGCTGGAGCAAAAGTTTGATTCAGAGGCAGAGAAAGCACTACAGATGCTGTCCGGATCTAACCTCCTTACACTTGAAAGAGCTTTTTCTAGAGCTACAGAAGTCCAAATGGAGCGTTCTCAATGGCTATGGAAAGCTAACATCCAGAGCTTTAATCCAGAAGAAGACAGTAAGACCGGAGTTAATCCAGAAGAACAAAGCATCTCCAAGCCTTAACCACCTTCCTATTATAGTTTACACAACTTCTGAGTTCTGAGTAACGTTTTCTCTTTATTTTCTTTTATGCAATTAAACAACATACCTACATCTCGTACTTGCCTGACTAAGATCTACAAGATAACCATAGCTTGCTTCAAACTCCAATTCTCGTGGGATCGACCCTGACTCGCTCAGGTATTACTTGGACGACCCAGTGGACTTGTCGGTTCAGTTGTACGAAGTGTGGGAATTCGTGCACCATGTTTTTGGCGCAATTGCAGGGAATTGTTCGAGTTTGGACAACTGACGGATTATCTTGTTGCTTAGATTAGGTATTTTTTTTAATTTTGTTAGAGTCTTTTATTTTTATTTTCTTCTTTTTTTTGAAAATTTCAAAAAAAATTTTCAAAAACCTTTTCTTTTCTTTATTAATCTTTGTTTTTGGTTTGAGTCTTTTGTTTTTGTTCTTGTTCTTGTTCGAATTTCTTTGAGTCTTTTTCTAAAAATTTTCAAAAATAGTGTCTTTTGTTTGAATCTTGTATCAATCTTTAAGTTTGGTGTCTTCTTGTGTCTTTTCTTTATAATTTTCAAAAATTGTGTGATTGGTTTTTAAAAATTTTAAGTTTGGTGTCCTTTGCATGTTCCTATTTTCTTTGAATTCTTTGATTTTTGTTCTTAGTGTTCTTCTTGATCTTCAAAGTATTCTTGTTTTTCTTCTTGTTTTGATCTTAAAATTTTTAAGTTTGGTGTCCTTTTGTGTTTTTCTTTAAAATTTTTGCATAGTAGGTGTTTTAGATCTAAAAATTTTAAGTTTTGTGTCCTTTTGTTATTTTTCTCTTTCTTCATTAAATTCAAAAATCAAAAAAATAAAATATCTTTTCTTATCTTTTATTAATTTTTGAAAATTTTAATTAAAATTTCAGATTTTAATTTCAAAATCATTATCTTATCTTATCTATGTTTTAAATTTCAATATTCAAATCTTTTCAAAATCTTATCTTATCTTTTTATCTTTCTTTAAAATTCAAAAACTTATCTTATCTTGTTTCAAATTTAATTTTAAAATTCAAAATTTAAATTTCAAATTTCAAATTTCAAAATCAAACCTTTTCAAAAATCAAATCTTTTTCAAATCTTTATCTTATCTTGTTTCAAATTCAAAATTCAAAATTTTAATTTTCAAAATTCAAAATTTAAAATTCAAATTTCAAATTTTAAAATCAAATCTTTTCTCATCTTCTATCTTATCTTGTTTTCAAATCTTTTCTTAATTAGTTACTTGTTTTCTCTCTCTTCTTTTTCAAAACTTCCTAACTAATTCCTCTCTCATCTAATTTTTGAAATTTCTTCTTCTATTTCTCTCTCTTCTTTTTCGAAATTCATTAATTAATTTTCAATTTTTTTAATTAATTAACTTTTAATTTTGATTTAAATAAATAAATAAAATAAAAATAAAAATATTTTAATTCTTGTTTCTCTTATTGCTTCTTAATTTTTGAATTTTCCTCTCTCTTATTCGAATTATTCTTCTTCTCCTTCTTATATCTTCATTTTTCTTTCCTTTCTTGATCACATCTCACAGGGAGTCCTCTGTTCTTGAACATAGAGCTTTCATTCTTCTTCTTTCTTGGTTTCTTTTCTTATTTATGACCAGGAACAGGGATAAAGTGCCTCTCTTTAATCTTGATCCTAAACCTGAGAGGACTTTAAGGAGGAGCTTACAACAAATTAAAGCACAACATTCCAGAAGAAACATTTCAGAAAATTTTGAACAGGAAGGTGAAGACATGGCAGCCGAGCCTAATCATGAAGGAGAGGCAAGAAAGGTTCTTGGTGAATTCACCATGCCTACCTTTGATTTCTATGGTAGACGCATCTCTGTACCTACCATTGGAGCTAACAACTTTGAGCTTAAACCTTAGTTAGTCTCTCTTTTGCAATAGAATTGCAAGTTCTATGGACTTTCATTGGAAGATCCACACCAATTCTTGTCGAAATTCTTGCAAATCTGTGACACTGTTAAGACCAATAGAATGGATCCTGATGTCTATAGACTTATGCTCTTTCTCTTTGCTGTAAGAGACAAAGCTAAAATATGGTTGGATTCTCAACCAAAAGAGAGCCTAGACTCTTGGAAAAATTTGGCCAATGCTTTCTTATCCAAATTCTTTCCTCCTCAAAGGATGAGCCAAATCCGAGTGGAAGTTCAAACCTTCAAACAAAAAGAAGGTGAATTCCTCTATGAATCTTGGGAAAGATACAAGCAACTGATCAGGAGGTGTCCTCTGACATGCTTTCAGAATGGTCTATCCAATGTATCTTCTATGATGGTCTATCTGAGATGTCCAAAATATCATTGGACATCTCTGCAGGTAGATCACTCCACTTGAAGAAAATGCCTACATAAGCAAGAAAACTCATTGAGATTGTTGTAAATAACCAATTCATGTACACCTCTAAGAAAAATCCTGTGAACAATGGGATCTCTCAGAAGAAAGGAGTTCTTGAAGTTGACACTCTGAATGCCATATTGGCTTAGAACAAGATCTTGACCCAACAGGTCAATATGATCTCTCTGCATTTGACTGGAATGCAAGCTGCAGCTGGCAGCACTCAGGAAGCTTCTTCTGAAGTAGAAGCTTATGATCCTGATCAACCCACCATGGCGGAGGTAAATTACATGGGAGAATCCTATGGAAACACCTACAACCCTTCATGGAAGAATCATCCTAACCTTTCATGGAAGATCAACAGAAGCCTCAACAAGGCTTCAATAATAATCAAGGTGGAAGGAACCAGAATATGTTCAATAACGGGCCACCATTTCCATCTTCTCAAGGGAATATGGAGACTCCTAAGCAAAGCCTTTCTAACTTAGCCATTCTAGTCTCCAGCCTCTCTAAGACCACTCATAGTTTCATAACTAAAACAAGATCCTCTATCAGAAATTTGGAGGTACAAATTAGTCAACAGAGTAAGAGAATCCCTGAGACTCATCCTGACACTCTTCCTAGTAACACTGAAGTGAACCCAAGAGAAGAGTGCAAGGCTATCACCACTGACGCTGAGGCCAAATCTGGAGAGACTGGGAAGGCATTGAACGCCAGTGAGGAAGACCTCATTGGGCGTTCAACGCCTAAAATAGCCAAGAGCCTGGCACTGAATGCCAGCGAGGAAGCCTTCACTGGGTGTTCAATGCCGGAAATGGTAAGGAACCTGGCGTTGAACGCCAGGAAGGATGTCCCTCCTGGGTGTTCAATGCCCAACTTAGTAACGAACCTGGCGTTTAACACCAGTGAAGGGGTGCATGATGGGCGTTCAACGCCCAAAAAGCCATCAGAGCTGGCGTTGAATGCCAGTAAAAGCACACCCTCTCAGTGCTCAATACCCACTCAAGAAATCCCTATCCAAGAACTAAAGGAAGCAAAGGCTCATATAGAGACCATAGAGGTTCCCTTGCATGCATTCCTATAGTGCATGAGTTCTGATGAATACTCATCCTCTGATAAGGATGAAGACACTATGAAAGATCAATTTTCTCGGTACATA
The DNA here is from genome assembly GCF_000816755.2 of Arachis ipaensis. Lineage (NCBI taxonomy): Eukaryota > Viridiplantae > Streptophyta > Magnoliopsida > Fabales > Fabaceae > Arachis > Arachis ipaensis. The sequence goes on from NC_029792.2 coordinate 53,588,278, forward strand.
GGAGCTCTTATAAAGCTGAATGCCAAGCTAATTGGTACAAAGCCTCTGGAGGAAGAACTCAATGTTTTGGTTTAGCAAAAGCTACCTCAGAAGCTTTCAGATCCTGGATGCTTCCTAATTCCTTGTACCATAGGCACCATGACCTTTGAGATGGCTATGTGTGACTTAGGGTCAAGTATAAACCTCATGCCACTCTCTGTAATGGAGAAGCTGGAAATCTTTGAGGTACAAGCTGCAAATTGTAAGAACCATGACTAATTAACCTCCTAATTAGGTAATTAATATTGCCCAAATTAGGTTCCGAAAAGTTAGAGTGAGAATTTGAGGATTTAAATGTGATTTTTGGACTCAGTAGGTCTTTTTGAGTCAGAAAATGTGGTTTCTGCAAAAAATCGTAAAAATCGCAAACCGGCCGTCGAACCGGTTGAACCGATTCAAATCTGCCCGGTACTGTACGAGAAAAAGCGAAAACAGTCAAAAACCTTAGAAAAATATTAGAAGTCGAAAACCGGGCGTTAATTTTAAAGGTTTAGCCCGAAGTTGGGCTGAACGGGCTAAAAACGCTAACGTGTTGGATTGGGCCCAAGTTGGGCCCAAGCCCAACATATATATGGGTTCATTTAATAAACCCATGCAGCCACAACACAAATTAAACACACACCACCAGCTGAGAAGAGAAGGAGAAGAGAGACTCCGTTGACACTATTCACTTCCATCTTCTCAAGCTCATATCTTGAGCTATAGAGCTCCGATCACCGCACCATTTGCGGCTCTGCGCTCCTTGTGAAGAGCTCTACAAAACCCATCCAAGAAACTGGTAAGGAAAGCTCGAATCTCTCTCAGTTCTTCTCTTTAAAATTTCGAGTTTTTAGGGCTTTTGATTAATTGGGTTTTTGTGATTTTGGATGTTTAGTTTCTCTCTAATCCTTGCCTAGCATTGGATTTTGGCTACCAAAACTGTTGGAAAAGGTAAGATACAGTAAACCTTTGTGAGATTATGTTTAAGTGGAACCCTAGGTTGATTTGTGATGGTTTATGCATATATAGTTTGATTATTGTGAGTTTGGGAGCTATTGGAACTTTTTGGTGGCTTGGATTGTGTTGGAAAGCTTGTTGGTGGTCTTTGTTGTGCTCATTTGGGGTTAAAGACATATTGGGAATCGGCAAGCTATGGTTTCGGTTTTCTCTATGTAGTATATAATATTCGTGGACACTTAGACTAGTGACCCATATGACAGGTTTTGGAATTATATGTTGTTGATGATTGTTTGGGTTGATGATGTATAATGAATTGATATTGTTGTTATGGTTAAGTGATGAGGTTGAGATATGATGAATTTAGATGAATGAATATTGTTGATTGTTAATATGAATTATGGTTGTGTTGATGATGGAAATTGATAGTGATGTAATGATGATTGGGGGATATGTGATATATGTGATATTGAGGATGAGAATAATATGTGAAGAAAAATGTGGTAAGGTCGGTATAATATGACACAAAGGGTTGATTTTGATGAAAAATGGGAGTTGGTATTGTTTTGGTTGGATGTGGTTTGAGGATTTTGGAAAAATTGGTAAAGTGTGATTTTTGGTAAAGTTGGTTTTTGGTGAACTTTGTCTGATCATAACTTTTTCCTCAGTTTTAAAATTTGGTTGAAATTTGTTGGAGATTAAAGCTTACTGAAAACCCTTTAAATCTATATAAAGTTTATAAAATTTGGAATTTCGTAGAGGAAGTTATGATCATTCAAAGTTGGTGTTGAAAATCTAAAATTCTACAAAGTTGCAGAATTTTATGATTTCTGGTATGTGCGCATGCACAACCCTACAAAATTTTCAACCTGTGCACAGGCACAGGCAGGGAGGGCGTGCTGTTTGTAGCGCTAGCATAGCTTGTGTGTACACACTCCAAGGAGAAATTGCAACCTGTGCGTACGCATAGACCTGTGCACACATACACGTTGGGAAGGTCAGTCTGTTGGGGGCGCTAGCACAGTTTGTGCGAGTGAAAAGACTTGTGAATTTTTGTACCTATGCGTATGCACACCTCTTTGCGTACGCACACTTTTAAAAATCTTCCTAGGCGTGCGCACGCACACCCTTGTGCAGACGCACACGCCCTGTTTCTCAAATTTAACTTTGTTTTCAACTATTTCACCTTCCCAATAAGATTGTAAGCTTCTATAGCACCATTTTAAGACTTTTGGGTTCGATTTTGAGTATGAGAACATGGGAAATAATCTAAGGGTTCTAATTGATGACTTTTATGAAAGATAAGAAAACAGAGGACTAGGTCTCGGATGTACTGAGGATGGTTTGATGGTATGTGAAGGATGATTGATATATGAGATGAGAAATGAGGAACTATTGAGTGCGTAATTGAAATTTGAAATTACAGTGGTTGAGATGAGTCGAGGACTCTGAATGATTTGATGGATCCATGTATACTGAAACTGTTTTTCTGAAAACCACTAAAGTACTGATTTGTACTGAGATTATGAGACACGATGCGCCCGGCAGGGATGGCAGTTGGATTTCGCCTGTCGAGGTAGCGGCAACGGCGTAAAGGCGGTGGTTTGTCCCGCTTGCGTTGAGATGTCAGGTCTGAGGCAAGAGTATCCCACTCGCATCCCTTCGGATCATCAGAGTGTTCAGCCACAAAATCCTGGATAGTGATCCGAGCACTATATCTCGTGGGTTCCCAATAATGATTCTGAAGGGCGACATCTCCATGGGGATGTGGCAGGTTGGCGGTTGAACCAACAATGTGATATCACAGCCAATAGGGTAGGCATTCATCATGTGCATCTCCTATCTGTTTGTATGCTTTGACTACTTGTAATGGTTTGTCTATTTATATAACATGCCTATTTGCTTACTTGATTACTTGCCTTATATGCTTCTACTTGTGTTTTACTTGCATTGTAATTAATTGTGATTTCTACTAGGATTTAGGAGGTTCGGAAGGCGGTGGCGATGGGATCGCATGGAGGATAGGTTGGTGAAGGCTGTGGGACAGCGGTGTTTGGTTAGAATAGAAATTTCTAAGATAGATTACCCGGTTTATTTATGTTAAGGTTTATGTGATTATGCTTTATTGTTTTAGTATGCCTTAAGTTAAATCTTGTGATGGATATGAAGTCTAGGATTGCCTTTGGCATCCCGGAGTCTTATATCCTACATCACTGGGCACTGTTACCATACTGAGAACCTCCGATTCTCATACCATATTTCTGTTGTATTTTTCAGAAGCATGTCGCAACCCACCTCGGTGAGTTACTTGGATGGTGATAGAAGCGGAGGATCTTGGATTCGTTTAGAGTCTTTTTGAGTTATTTTGTTTATACATCTCTCTCTTTGTATTTTGTTTTAGCCTAGAGGCATGTATTGAGAGAACAAAACTTTTATAAGCTGATTTTACTGTCTGGTTTTAAGTATGGTTTGTATATGGCTAGCCGGCTTAAACTCTGTGAGCCATGGCTAGATTCTTATGCTATTATACTATTATATTGTGATGTATCTTATCTGTATCTTGTGTTTTAAGGTAGAAGCTTCGATAGTACTTTTGCGCTTTTTAAATCCTGTTTTTGCGCTATATCCTTCATCGGACTTCTAGATTATACTATTCTTTCTATATATATTATGTATGAGCTTAGAACTGTCGTAATCTCTGATTAACCTTTGCTTTACGATGCGAGGTAAAGCTTAGGCTAATTAGGGTGTTACATTTAGTGGTATTAGAGTGGTTCGTCCTCGTGAGCCTGAGGGATAGACCGATTGTGCTTCATTGCATACTCTGTGTGTCTTTTCTTTGATGCTATTAGGTTATCTACTTGATATTGCATAGCATGCTTGTTGGTGAGTACCTTTTGGGATAATTGAAGCACTAGACTTTTGATATTGAGACTAATAACCTTGATATCGATTGTTTGGTGTAGATAGGACCCTGAATGGCTACTCGCGGGCGAGGTCATACTCGTACTCGAAGAGAGAATGAGAGTAACCCGTCGACGGATAATCACACTGAATTAATGACGGTGATGATTAACTTAGCTAACACGATTCAAGTGGGCACTACTATGGCTACTCATGCCTTGCGGCTAACAAGGCAATCAGCTGGAAGCAAAAATGGAGAAGGCGTTGAGGACGACTTAAATGGTGTTCCAAGGACTCTAGATGCTTTTCTGAGAGTTGATCCGCCAAGTTTGAATGTATCGACAAACCCTATTAAAGCTGGTTGAACCAGTTCATGTCTGCTCTGTACTGTGCGAGAAAAAGTAAAAACAGTCAAAAATCCTAGAAAAATATTAGAAGTCAAAAACCGGGCATTAATTTTAAAGGTTTGGCCCGAAGTTGGGCCGAACGGGCTAAAAATGCTAACGGGTTAGACCGGGCCCAAGCCCAACATATATAAGGGTTTATTTAATGAACCCATACAGCCACAACACAAATTAAACACACACCACCAGCTGAGAAGAGAAGGAGAAGAGAGACTCCATTGATACTATTCACTTCCATCTTCTCAAGCTCATATCTTAAGCTATAGAGCTCCGATCGCCGCACCATTTGCGGCTACGCGTTCCTTGTGAAGAACTATACAAAACCCGAGAAACTGGTAAGAAAAGCTCGAATCCCCCTCAGCTCTTCTCTTCAAAATTTCGAGTTTTTAGGGTTTTTTATTAATTGAGTTTTTGTGATTTTGGATGTTTAGGTTCTCTCTAATCCTTGCTTAGCATTGGATTTTGGCTACCAAAACTGTTCAGGTATTACTTGGACAAACTAGTGTACTTGCTGGTTCAGTTGTACAAAATATGGGAATTCGTGCACCAGAAACCGAAAAAAGCCTTGGAAATGTGTCTTTTAAACTATCACACTGTAGCCATAAACCTCCTACGTTCTATTGACAACCCACTAATCGTTTTCTCCCTCACCTCCTTCTACACACATCCACCTTTATCCTTTGTATCAGTTTTCTATCCTAAAAATATGTTCTTCAAAGTCCACAAACTCCCATCCCACTCCTTCATTTCTCCAAATTCTTTTTGCATCAAATTTTGTCACAACCTACTTCTTTGTCTCTATTAATCCTAGCGTATCCATCTTACGGTTTTTTTTTTTTTGACAAATTTTCACTAAACTAATACCAGTGCCTCTTAATCCCCTAATATTCCAATAACTAAAAATCATTTGAGTTCTTATTATACACCTTTTTGTGATTCTTTGCTTTGCTCCTTCTTGCCTTCTCCTTTTGTTTAGCTAATCTTCTTTTAATTGCTAAAGCTTCATTCTGCTCTTACAAGATATCCATAATGTCATTATCATCATGATACTGAATGGGCCCTAACTCTGTGGCTAACTTCCATACTTCCCTATTCTCATCCATGTCTTCCTCCCATCTCTTTTGTTCTTTCTTGTTCTTCATAACACTGCTTGCATCCAAACCAGAGTTATTTGATTCCCCATCACTATGTTGTTCTTCTTTTTCATCTGAACATGCAATATCTAGAGCCGTTGATACACCTCTCAAGTTTGACTAACCGTGACCCTCTTCAACTTGTGCGTCCTAACAACCGCCACACTCTTGATATTCTTCCCTTTGGTTCTGTATTTTGTTGCTTCCTTCTCCATCTGTCCACGACCTCTTAGATGTTTTAACATTTATCTCCATTGATGGCATCATGACTTGTTTCCCCCTTCTCAATCTCGATCTCACTGCGTCTACGGTAAAAGAGATGTCCCCTTTACTTCTTATCATGACCTG
>NC_029792.2:53604041-53605382 GCF_000816755.2 Arachis ipaensis
GCACATCCAATTAACAATCCAACATATATACAAACCAAAATGCAAAATGCAATAAGCTAAAAAAAAGTATCCAAAATAACTAATATATACAATAATCCCAAAAGTGCAATAAAGTAAAATGCAAATACTAAAAGTAAAGCAAGCTAAAGCAAAAATGTCTGAAATGCTCACCCAAAATGAAATCCTGCAGACGACGGCGACCTCCCCACACTTAGAAGAAAGCATCGTTCTCGATGCTACAAGAGTCTGCATCTGGCTGAGGCTGTGGCTGCGGCTGTGGCTGTGGGTCCACAAGAGTCTGCAGTGTCTTTGTGGGAGCCTGAATCTGTGTAGGTGCCTCTGCCTGCTGAGCCTCCTCCTCCTAATCCTCCTCTTCTTCCTCATACTGGTCAGAAGGAGTGTCGGAGTTAGAGGGCATGTGAGCGGCTAGTGATGCCAGCATCTGACTCAAGCGCTCATAGCGTCGCTTGTGGCGATGCTCACTCTGATCCATGTGCTCAATGAGGTGCTGTACGAGTTGGTAGGTCGGCTGTGACGCTGAGGATGGCGGTGCTAGTCAGGTAGATGTGGCTGGTGTTGTAGCAGGTCCAGCTGCAGCTGAAGAAGAGGACAGCCTAGACGTCGCTGCTGTAGAAGCTCAAAATAACTCTCTCCTTTCCAAGGACTGCTGGTGGTGACTCATCATTTGGGAGCCATGGTACTCCAGCCCGCTGAGCAAGCTCCGTTACCAAAGATGGGAATGGAAGGGTGCCCCTGATATGGGCTCGCCACATGAACTTTCGGATAGGCCGAGGAAGGTACAACTTCTTCCCCTCGAGGACGCACCCAATCAGGACCAGCATGTTAATCAGGATCTCAGTGAAGTAAGTGCTAGCCAAGACGTAGTGGGCGAGAATCTGCTGCCATACCTTAGCCTCCTTCGTCAAGTAATCAAACCACATCCCCTTGGGTCTCAATTTCGAGGCATCCATCTTCCAAGGGGCGTCCGGCTGGGTGATGCCAAGGCATCTTAGGCTAGTTTCACTAGCATTTTTCTGTTATTTTTAGTTGTTTTATGCATTTTCTTGAGCCTTAAGTAATCATTTGGGCCAAATAGTCATGCTTGTCTTAAATCATTCAAACATGAAGATTTTGATGCAAATTCCATGAGTTTTTAGTTATATTCCTTGAATGCTATGAATGAAAGATTTCTCATGAAATTTTGCAAGACTTTGATGCAGTTGTTTGGATGATTTCAGGGAAGAAGAGGCTAGGCAAGGAAGCAACAAAATCAATAAAGGAAACTTGAATATCACATGTGGAGTTTAAGTTCCAGTTTAAGCTTAAACTGGAGCTTAAACG
>NC_029792.2:53605771-53606452 GCF_000816755.2 Arachis ipaensis
AAAGAAGACATCTAGAGCTTTCCAAGCATATATGGCATGCATGGTGGATACTAAAAATTGAGGGAGAAAACAGCCCCGTAATGTGCATAGAAGAGCATAGTACCAACATGCAATCAGGCCAGCTGACCTCTTCATCTTCCATGGAGTATAACTCGAGTTGTAGAGATCCAATTGAGGTGCTTCCAGTTGCGTTAGAAAGCTGACATCCATAGCTTTCCAACGAGGTATAATAGTCTATATTTGGCATCAAATTGGCAAGGTTGACAAGAGAACAAAGTGACGACTCAAGAAAGGGGGGTGCAACGTTTGAGTGTAGTTTAATGGATCATTATCCTTTTTGGATCAATTATGTCACTCTACCCTTCAAGCAAGCAAGGCCCATCAATAACACCAAATCAAGGTCACAAGAATCATCTAGAATAGTTTATTTTCATTTGATTGTAATTTGCTTTGAATTTCATTTTCATTTTGTAATTTAGGGAGCCTATTTAAAGGCCTTAGTTTCTGCATTTGAGACGGGGGGATTGAGGGGGAATCCAGCCCCTGAGGGGGAAGTTTGGATACACGGAGAACTTTGGATCATTTTCTTTTAGTTTTGTAATTGAATTCAGAGCTATGACTCACTAAACCCCTTTCATTGGGTTAGGGAGCTCTATTGTAATTCAATGAATCAATAATAGT
>NC_029792.2:53610215-53619835 GCF_000816755.2 Arachis ipaensis
TTGGAATCCTTCGGAACCTTGGGAAAGGAATGGAGGATTCATGCTAGAGAAGCTTTCTCACAGTGAATTGGATTGGGGTTTGGATGGATATTGTGACATGTAATCCTACCAAATTGTGGTTCATGAAACTGTGTGGTATAATCAGTGATCGAGCATCATCTCTTCTTATGAACATTTAAACCAAGGGATTGGGAATTTGTTTGTTTTTAGAGAGAATTGGTGAGCCAAGGGATTGGGATCCAATCATATAAGATTGCCAAGCAAAATTCAATGAATGCATTGGTTGAGGAATGGATAAGAGTTGTTTTGATTCGGAGATCTCAATATCTCCTAACACCCAATGAACTCCCCATTTCTGATTTACCACTTTCTCTTTACATTCTGCAATTAAATTCATGCAATCACCCCATCCCTTTTAATTTCAGCAATTTAGCTTCTCGCTCTTTAATTCATGCAATTTTACATTCCGCAATTCTCATCTAAATCTTGATTCCGCTCAACTAGAACATACTTCTAATCCGAATTGCTCACTCAACCAATCCTTGTGGGATTCGACCTCACTCTATTGTGAGTTTTTACTTGACGATAACCGGTGCACTTGCCGGAAGGAATTTTGCCGATCGTGCAATTTCCTAAATCATAGCATAACAAGTTTATGCGCATCACTGGGCAACCACACTCCGCAATGCATCATAATCAAAAGTCAATCTAAGCAACCCCTCCTCAGCCCTTTGAAAAGCATCATTGTCACTGACTTTGGGCTGACAGTCTCCTCAATGTCTGCCTCTGTAACCAAAGTTTGTCCACCTCTAAGGTGAACCACATCAAGGGTCGCTCTGAAGAAGTTTCAGTAAAACTCACGGACCCAAAACTCGTTCACTCTGGCTAGTTCTCTACCCAAGAAAGACCAGCACCGATTCCTAATCTGAGGCTCAGTAAACTGCCTCAAATTGGAGGGGATAGCTATCTTTTTCTCCAGGTTGAGCTTCCGTTGCTTAGAGAGTGGAATACGGAGCTCACAATATAGATTAGCAAACCTCTCTAAGTCGGCAGGAGGCAGGAGCTGATCTACCTTATCCTTGTCAGAGAGATGCATTTGAGAATAACCGGAGGTCGCAAAATCAGTGGAAGACTGAGATCTCTTTCTTTTCTTGGAGGTGACCTTGGCTTTTTCCTTGCCTCTGTCAGACATCCTGAAAATAGAAATCACAGGATACAGAATATTAAGCATAGCAGGGGAGTGGAAAAACAAGGATATAAGCAACAAACAGAAAACAGGCAACAGAAGGAAATTGAGATACTTCTATGAAGTGAGTCAAAGAGATAAATTCTTGGAATGCAAGAAAAACATAATTCAGACATCAATAAGAACACAAACCATGAATTCATGTAATGATAACGAAGATGCTTGTTCGTTAAGAAACAATAATTATCATGCCTCAAAAGGAAACTAAAAGAGTTAATTTGAAAACTAAAAGAAAAGTCAGAAGGTTAATCAAGTTAAAAGTCAGAAAACTGGGTTAAAGATTAGTGGCACGACAGTTGTTGACTTAACCAAGAGAAGTTCAAAGAGTATAAGAAACACGCAGACTCACATTCTTGAAGATGATGCAAGTTATTGATGATGAAATATGAAATGTGTAAAAGCATAGAAGAGGAATGCAAGTCATCATCAATATGGTTGGTCACTAACTTTGTAACGATTGGTGTTGAAAGAATTGGGAAAAGCACTTGATGTAACCGAAAGGAGGTTGAAAACAATTCCCGTTTAAAAATGTTTACACCATTGGAAAGCACCAATTATTAAAAATGTAAGAACCTCAATCATAAGGAAACATGTTTAAATCAAGTGGTAAATTATGGCAATAGCTTCATTGGTTAACTAATGTGAAAATTGAACTTGAACCAAAAAACTGTAAAGATTTTGATTTTAACCTGAAATGTTGAAAACACAAAGAAGGTTCATATTGACTTAGTTAATCAAGGTTCTATTTGACACAGAAATCTGTCAAACAATTCCTTAATTTTGTCAATTACCAATGCACATGAAAGGGAACTAAAGAGATGCAGAAATGCTCACCAGTCAACTTATGAATTGAATTTGGTATAAGCCAAAATGAGTTTCACATCAAAAAGTGCCAAGTTCAATTCCTAAGTTGTAAGTTAACAACAGGGCAATTTCCAAAAATTTTTGGCAGCATTCTGGCAGTAAATTGGATGTTCTCGGATAAACAAACAGCAACAAAACAACTCATTTGAATCTAATATATGATAATAGCGTGAAAAACAAGAAAATCATATGAATCTGGCATCGATATGTAAAATTAGCATAGCAGCAGTCAAACAGCTTATATGAACCCAAAACAACTCAACCATAAGCATAATATGAAGATTCATAGAAACTATAGCAAATAACTAAATTGAGCAGCACTTTCAATCAGTAGTAGGAAACTGCATATCAACAGACAGCATCAAATAGCAAGAAGCACCCAAAATTAACAACAAAAGCAACATGAAAAAGCACATAACACCAACATCATCATCACTCAGCAAAATAATTTAAAATCAGCCAATTCAGACAGCATAAATAGCAAGCAATTATACCTAAATCCACTATCCACGCCAGATTCTCTAACAACCTAAGCAAACTAACATGCATTTCTAACTAACTATATCTAATAGAAATTAAACATTACTAACTAAATTACTTAAACAGAATAACAAGATAAGAAAAGAAATGCAGAAAGGGGAGACAGGGGAACCTGGGTGAAGTAGAAGTAGAAATGGCAGAGAAAGGGAAGTGAGGATAGTGCCAACCCAGAGACGGTGGCTACTGGTGCAGAAATGATGCTGGCACAGTAGGACTGGGCGACAGAGGAGTGGCACTGGAGAAGCAGTACAGAGTCGAACAGTAGCTGGCTCAGGGAGCAGTATTGGTGGACCAGGGAATGTGGTGAACTTGAATGAAGAAGAGAAGAGAGAGGGGTAGTAGGGGCGGTCAGAAGGGATGCCGGCGGCAAAGATGTTGCCACGGTGGTTGCTGGTTGGAGGCGGGAAGGGAAATGGCCGAGAAAAAAGGAGAAAGAAAGAAGAAGAAAAAAGGGAAGAGAAGGATAGAAGGAGAAATGAGAGGATGATCGGCGGCGGTTTGGTCACCAGAGTGGTGGCCAGTGGTGGTTACAGAAGCTTGAGGGCAGTGGCTATGGTGGTTTAGAAGGAGAAGAAGAGAAAGAGACATTAGAGGTGAATGAAAGGGCGACGCAAATGGCAAGGTCTCACGCGTCTGGGGTATCAGTGATTTCAAATCCATGCATACGCGTTGGGTGGACAGAAAGGGAAACGACACGTAGGCGTCACTCACGATTGAGCATGGATGGGTCAAAAGAAGCATCGACGCGTATGCGTCATCGACGCTGATGCTGGAAGAGAGGGAAAGCACGCTTTCGCGTACGCATGGAGTGAAATTGTGCTACACACACAGTTCCAGCGCCAGTTTCGCATAACTCTCGAAAAAATGTACGGAGGTTGTGTTGACACATCAACGCGTACGTGTGACTGCCCTTTTTTTTTTATAAAAACACCAAAATAGAGATTAAAATTTCTCCTGACACTATCTACAACTCCAAACTAACCAAAATACAAATTAACAATTTTTGTGTTTTTGAGGACTTTTCACAAAATTTGAGAAAACATGCAACTCAAGCAAAAACTCAAATTCAAAGAATCATCCTTATTCAAAACATAAAACCAACAAACAACCTAGCAGCCAAAACAAAACATACAAAAGAGTAGAAAGGACTATAAGCATTCTAAAGCAACTAAAATTCAAATATAACAACAAATCTTTTGCTTTTTTTTTGAAAAATTTTCAAATACAAAACAATTATAACCTACACTCCAAGAAAAACACAATTTAATAACAACTATTCTAATCAAAACATAAATCTTATGAACAACTTATCAATCAAAGTAATGTAAAGAGTATAAAAATTAAGAAAAACTACCTACAATAGTAATTCAATTCATTCATTGATTATATCTACAAGAGAATGAAAAGAAGTTACCATGGTGGGGTGTCTCCCACCTAGCACTTTTATTTAAAGTCCTTAAGTTGGACCATTGGGAGGATCCTTGTCAAGGTGGCTTGTTCTTGAATTCATCCTTGAACTTCCACCAATGCTTGGACTTCCAATAGGCTCCAAAATTCAAAATTACTAGCACGAAGCTTTGATGAATTTCCTCACAAGCTAAGGGCTCCCGAAGTTGATCTTCACATATTCCCAGATCCCAATCTTGTTTCTACACCCATCTTCATGTTGATCAAGACAATTCCATTTGGGTGGCAAGTGATCCAAATTCTCAATAAACACCGAAACATCCTCTTAGACCCATTCAATTTAAGAATCCTCCAACCTTGGGGCCTAAGCCTTGGGGGTTCAACCTTAATGAGCTTAACATCATTTTGCCAACCACTACACAACCTTCCTTTACTCCTCAATCCACAGAGGGCTCTAAGTTGACCATCCATTTCAAGCAACCCATATTCAAGGGGAATGATAAAGCTTAGAGATAAGAGATTTACCCACTTGAATGGTGTAAAAGATGGTGGAGACTTAGGAAGGGGGACCTCCCCACACTTTGACAATGCAAGGTCCGCTCCCTTGTGCTCTTCTTTAAATTCCTCCACCTCTTGACAAGCATCTTCAATTTCAATTTCTTGTTCACCAACCTCTTTTTCACATCCCTCATTGCTTAAGTTATGTGTCGGAGGTTGTGTGTTAGTCTCCTCAACATCAAATTCACAACACAATGAGGGTGATTCAACAATCTTCAATAACACATTGGTTGGTGAGGAATTATCTTCAATAACAACACTTGTCACTTGGCCAACTTCATCTAATCCTTCATTACTTAACATATGCCTTGGAGGTTGCACATCCTCCTTAACATCGCTTTCTAGTCCAATGGTAGAAAGCTCAACAAGATCATCAAGGGGATTGATCAATGTAGACAAAAAATCACTAATTATGGAATCCACTTCTTGATCAATTTCCCTCAACTCTCTATCCACTTCCTTAACATTGATAACCTCGGCTTCCTCCTCTTGATGAAAATCTTGCTTAAACTCCTCTACTTCAAAGCTTCGGGATCCCTTAGCTTGTGTGGAACTTCATCAAAGTTTGGTGCTAGTGATTTTGAATTTTGGAGCCTATTGGAAGTCCAAGCATTGGTGGACGTTCAAGGATGAATTCAAGCACAAGCCACCTTAACAAGGATCCTCCTAATGGTCCAACTTAAGGACTTTAAATAAAAGTGCTAGGTGGGTGATAAACCCCAATTTTGTGGTTTATCTTGTGCTTAATTTGGGAGATTTATCACCCTTTCTCACATTTATTCAATGAAATAGCATGGTTTTGTAATTCTCCCTTAATTTGTGCTTAAGTGTAAAAATATATTTTTTAGACCCCTAAATTGGTGATTTTAATTCACTTTAAGCCCATTCGATGCTTTGATGTGTTTGTTGAGTGATTTCAGGTTTATAAGGCAAGTATTGGATGGAAGAATTGAAGAGGAAAGCATGCAAGTGGAGAATTCATGAAGAAATGAGCAAAATGGAGAATTGAGGGCCACGCGCATGCGTCAAGCATGCGTACGCGTGAGTAGAGGTTTTGCCAGTGACGCGCACGCGTGACGTTCGGCACGTGACCAACTTAAAGGGAAATCACTGGGGGTGATTTCTGAGCTGCCCGGGCCCAATTCCAACTCGTTTTTGAGGGTATTTGATGCAGAATTGAAGATTGAGCAAAGGGGGGAGCACTTAGTTAGTCATGATGAGCCTTTAGTTAGTATTCTAGAGAGAGAATCTCCCTCTTCTCTCTAGAATTAGGTTAGGATTAGGTTAATTTCTCTTAGATCTAGATTTGATTACTTGATTTCATCTTGTTTCCTTTATGAATTCTTGCTTCTACACCTTTATTCTCTTAGTTTGTGATGTTAATTTTACTTTTATGCCTCTTTTATGTTCATGCACTCATGTTGGATTTGGATCTCTTTTAATGAAATTTGATGTTGATGTTCTTTTATTGTTAATTTAAGCTGTGTGAAAATTTTACTTTTTTTGCAATTGATAGTTGGTAGATTTATATTTCTTGCATTTTTACTATGCTTTACTTTTATTGCAAACTAGGTGTTTGATAGAATGTTTCCTCTAGTTTTTGAGTAGTTTTCTTTACTCTTGGCCTAGGCTAAGGGAATTGAGTGACCTTGAGTCCTTGGGTCTCATTAAAGCTTTTGTAAATAGACTTAATGAGCTTGGTTCCTCATAATTGTCAATACATGGTTTGTAGACAAGGATGGTGATCTCAATTACCTATGTCTAGCCAAGAGTTCTTTACCTTGCCGTTATTAATTCTTGATTTACTTTTCTTGTCATTTATTTTCTTGCCCTTTTATAAACCAAACTCCTTGTTCCTTCATAGCGAATAATTGATCACTTCATTGCAATATGGGACGACCCGGAGTCTAAATACTTCGGTTAATTTTTATTGGGGTTTGTACTTGTGACAAAACCAATGTTTTTGCATGTGAGGATTCTTTGTCGGTATAGAACTATACTTGCAACGAGATTTCATTTGTGAAATTCTAAATCGTACAAGAAACCAAACATTAAAATGGCACCATTGCCAGAGAATTGCAATGGTGCTATGTTATTGGCTATTGTATATAGTGTGAATATGTTTGCCTTTTTCTTCTTTGTTAGTTGTTGCTACTTGTAGGACTTTTCTTTCTTTATTCCTTGTTAGTTTTGTTTTTGTTTTCTCTTATCACCATGAATTCTCATCACTTTGGCTATGAGTGTAGTTCAAACTATGCTGTAGGAAATAGAAGCTTTAATGATAATTTGCATCAAGGATTTGGAAATCGAAGGTGGGAGGAGCCCTAAGCTTATGGACAACCTTCTATGCAACAACCTCCTTCCGAATCGAGTTTGACAAGAGTGCTTCGGGATATGACTACTCTCCTCACGGAGATGCACAAGGACCAAAAGGCATTTTATTCCACCTGAGCCGTTCAAGCGCCACCCCAACATGACTACTCTTCGGATTCTTATGGGTATAATCCTAATCCTAATGCATACCAATCTAATGTATGTGATGACCCTTATTGTGATTGTCAACCACAACCACCACATACATATGAACTCCCTCCCCAATATAGCCCTCTGCCATACTCACAAGCCTCATACCACCATTCACCTCCAAATGATCCCAACCCATATCCATCATACCAACCACCATATGAATCATATCTAGAGCCACCACCATTCCAACACCAATTCTCCCATGAACCACAATTTTCTCATACACCACCTCAAGACTTTCACCAATGTGAACCACCTTCCAACTACACTCCCTTTCCCTCAAACATTGAACCCTCTCTTCCACCACCGCCCGCCAATAAAGTCCTCACGCAAGAACTAAGAGATCTTGACTCTCATATCCAAAGGCAACAAGAGGGGACGGAAAAGGAGTTTAAAGAGCTAGAGGCCAAGATGGATATCATGGTAGAAGCCATTAACCACATAGCCTCCCATCTAAGCTCATGCATTCTAAGTACTTCCATTGACAAATGTGGAGGGTCAACCAAGGAGCTTAGCGAGGGAGTGAATTTGGAGCTCCCACGTGAAGAAGAGGAATTAAAGTAAGAAGTGCAACAAGAGGAGGAGGTAGAGATTATTGAACAAGAGAAAGTAGTGGTTGGGTATTTAGGATATGTTGCGTACATAGAGGAATCACAAGTTGAATAGCCCTCTTCCAAGAAGCTTGATATTGATGTTAAAGAGGGTATACAACCTCCAAAGCATGTCATGGTTAAAGACTTGGAAGATGTTGATCAAGGGATGGATTCAATCATTGATGAATTCTTATGTATAATTGAATCCTCTCCCATTGGACATGAAATTGAGATTAAAGAAGAAGATGCACAACCTCACATGCCCTTGGTGAGCAATGAAGATGAGATGGAATTGGAAGAAAGCTACCAAGAAGAAGGTTTGGAAGAAGTTGGGCAATCAACAAGTCCTCCTATATATGATGATTCCGCATCAACATATGATTCTGTTAAGCTTGATGAATCCTTCTCCACTATGCTTGAAATTAATGATGAGGTGGACTTCACTCAAACTCCTATTTATGATTTGAGTGATGGAGAAGAGATAGAAGAATTTGGTGAAGAAGAATGTGCACTTGAGGAAGCTTGGCAAGAGGTAGAGCTTGAAGAACCTTGTCGAGTGGTGGAAGCCTCTAGAAGAGGGTGGACGGGAGTGTAATGCGCTTTATCAAGACCGTTGGGAACTCCTCCACCTAGGTTGCCATCTAATCCTTCATTTGAGTGGGTAAAACTTCTAACTCTTATAAATTGTATTTTTGATTACTTTTGTAGGGATTTTCATTGATCTAGGATGATTTTTGTATGATTTTTGTTACGGTTTTTCGCATATTTAATAGGCGAGTAGTACAATGTACCACAAACCATCACAACCTACTACAAACTTCCCACCTTTCTTTTCTTCTCTTCTCTCTTCTTACTCTTTTTACCTTTCTTATACTCTTTTCTTCACATCACTTCCTTCCCGCAGGTGCGTACACGCATCTTTACCTTTTTACCCCCGCTGCGCATGCGCACACAGTGCGCACGCGCAGTTACCCAATAAAATTCTCACTGCGCATGCGCACTGCATGCGCATGCAAACCCATCGGAACGCGCTTTCCGTGTCACAATCGCGCAACAAGCTCGTTGAGAGCCCTTTAACTGAACCTCCACTTTTAAACGTTAGGTGTGCATTCACACGTACTGCGCACGCGCACCTACCAACTTTTAAGAACCCAGTGAACATGCGTACGTTGTACACATGCGCACCTACCACGAGATAAAAAGTTTCAAAAAAGTTCAAGAACGTGGTTTGGTTCGTAAGGTTTGGAGGTTTGTCGATGGTTTTGTAGTATTTTGGAATAAATTGGATGATCTGAGGGTTTATTTGAGTTGATTGATTTGTTTTATACTTTAATTTGGATTTAATGGTTATAAATGTTTCTCTTTTTTTCCTTTATAAAATGGTACCACCCCACAGAGGGTGGATCGTGAAAACAAATAACAGGAATTCAACCTGAATACGCCTCGAGAAGTAGTTCCACCGAACACGAACTTAGGTAGGAACTTGTAGGTGGTTACGAACCTGAAGGTAACAAGAAGTAGTAAGTTTCAATTATTGAGGTTCGAAACTATCTCAAGAAGTGTGTGGTATCCGAGGGTTTCAACTAGGTGTGGAACATTAGACCCTAGGGTATGAAACAAAAGTGTGGGCAGAAGTTAAATTAGTGAAACTAAGGCAAGCCCACCACCTCTTCTGCTTAAGAGTACTTCCCTGGTTTGATGGGAGGATCTGGGTAGGTTAACTCGTGATGTGGTTAAGTACGAGGAGTTAAAACTCGAAGGGTGGTATTACTCGGATCTGAATGTTGCGGTTGGTAATTTGTAGGAGGAGAATGTGAATTAAAGCGTTTCGCGGGATTCAACAGGTAGGTAAAGTTCTTTTGGTTTAAGTTCACCCTATTATTTCG
>NC_029792.2:53619860-53626707 GCF_000816755.2 Arachis ipaensis
GGATTCTTATGGGTATAATCCTAATCCTAATGCATACCAATCTAATGTATGTGATGACCCTTATTGTGATTGTCAACCACAACCACCACATACATATGAACTCCCTCCCCAATATAGCCCTCTGCCATACTCACAAGCCTCATACCACCATTCACCTCCAAATGATCCCAACCCATATCCATCATACCAACCACCATATGAATCATATCTAGAGCCACCACCATTCCAACACCAATTCTCCCATGAACCACAATTTTCTCATACACCACCTCAAGACTTTCACCAATGTGAACCACCTTCCAACTACACTCCCTTTCCCTCAAACATTGAACCCTCTCTTCCACCACCGCCCGCCAATAAAGTCCTCACGCAAGAACTAAGAGATCTTGACTCTCATATCCAAAGGCAACAAGAGGGGACGGAAAAGGAGTTTAAAGAGCTAGAGGCCAAGATGGATATCATGGTAGAAGCCATTAACCACATAGCCTCCCATCTAAGCTCATGCATTCTAAGTACTTCCATTGACAAATGTGGAGGGTCAACCAAGGAGCTTAGCGAGGGAGTGAATTTGGAGCTCCCACGTGAAGAAGAGGAATTAAAGTAAGAAGTGCAACAAGAGGAGGAGGTAGAGATTATTGAACAAGAGAAAGTAGTGGTTGGGTATTTAGGATATGTTGCGTACATAGAGGAATCACAAGTTGAATAGCCCTCTTCCAAGAAGCTTGATATTGATGTTAAAGAGGGTATACAACCTCCAAAGCATGTCATGGTTAAAGACTTGGAAGATGTTGATCAAGGGATGGATTCAATCATTGATGAATTCTTATGTATAATTGAATCCTCTCCCATTGGACATGAAATTGAGATTAAAGAAGAAGATGCACAACCTCACATGCCCTTGGTGAGCAATGAAGATGAGATGGAATTGGAAGAAAGCTACCAAGAAGAAGGTTTGGAAGAAGTTGGGCAATCAACAAGTCCTCCTATATATGATGATTCCGCATCAACATATGATTCTGTTAAGCTTGATGAATCCTTCTCCACTATGCTTGAAATTAATGATGAGGTGGACTTCACTCAAACTCCTATTTATGATTTGAGTGATGGAGAAGAGATAGAAGAATTTGGTGAAGAAGAATGTGCACTTGAGGAAGCTTGGCAAGAGGTAGAGCTTGAAGAACCTTGTCGAGTGGTGGAAGCCTCTAGAAGAGGGTGGACGGGAGTGTAATGCGCTTTATCAAGACCGTTGGGAACTCCTCCACCTAGGTTGCCATCTAATCCTTCATTTGAGTGGGTAAAACTTCTAACTCTTAGCTTTATTATCCCACTTGAATTTGGTTTTCTTGAAATGGATGGACAACTTAGGGCGCTTTGCGAAATTAAGTGTAAGAGGAGGATGTTTAATGGTTGGCGTTGTAAGTCTAGGCTCATTATGGTGGGAAGCTCAAAATTGAGGAGCATGAATTGGTGTAGTGCTCAATTGGATGGGTCTAGGAGGGTAGTTTGGTCCCTTCATGAGAATTCGTCTTCTCCACCACCCGAACGGAATCAAAGTGATTAAATTGAAGACGGGTGTGAAAACAAAGTATGGGATCCCAGATTACAAGGTGTGGATCAACTTTGGGAGCCTATGGTGTGTGAAGAACTCTATCAAAGCTTGGAGTTATTAACTTTGAATGATGAAGAACAATGGAAGTCCAAGCATTGGTGGATGTTCAAGGATGGATTCAAGCACAAGCCACCTTGATGAAGAGCTCCGCATAAGTCCAACTTAAGGACAATAAACAAAAGTGCTAGGTGGGAGACACCCCACCATGGTAAAATATTTCCTTTTTTTCTCTTTGTAAATATTGGTAATTTAGGTTTAATTTCATATTTTGTTTAGTTAGTTGAGTTTATTTGGGAGTCTAGTAGGTTAAATAAGGTTTTATGATGTTTTGGTAGCTGTTTGGAGGTTTGGAATGCTTGGTTTGGTGCAAGAACTTGAAAAAACTTTGAAAAATAGAGCACCATCCACGCGTACACATGTTGCATGCGTACAAGTGACCCAAGAATTTTCAACCATCCACGCGCACGCGTCATGCACACTTACGTGTGGATTGCAAATTTTCACCTCCAAGTCAATTTCCCGAGAGTTGCTCGAACAACGCGCTAACACTGTGCCTTTCGCGCAAGGCTACCCAAACGTACGCGTACGTCACGCGTACGCGTCACTCTTAAAATAACCCATTGACGCGCACGCGTGACACACGCGTACGCGTCGCCCCCATTTTTCCATTTCTACGCACATGCGTGGACGCCCTTCCTTCACTACACTTCTTTTCTCATATTCTTTCCATTTTTCTCATTCTTCTCTCTTCTCTTCTTTTCTTTCCACCCTTCAAACATCATCCAACACTACCAAACACCATGTAACATGATGAGCGGATAATTTATACGCTTTTTGGCATTGTTTTTAGTATGTTTTTAGTAGGATCTAGTTACTTTTAGGGATGTTTTCATTAGTTTTTATGTTAAATTTATATTTCTGGACTTTACTATGAGTTTGTGTGTTTTTCTATGATTTCAGATATTTTCTGGCTGAAATTGAGGGACTTGAGCAGAAATCAGATTCAGAGGTTGAAGAAGGACTACTGATGCTGTTGGATTTTGACCTCCCTGCACTCAAAGTGAATTTTCTGGAGCTACAGAACTCGAAATGGCGCGCTTCCAATTGCGTTAGAAATTAGACATCCAGGGCTTTCCAACAATATATAATAGTCCATACTTTGGCCAAGAATTGACGATGTAAACTGGCGTTCAACGCCAGCTTTCTACCCAAATCTAGCGTCCAGCGCCAGAGAAGGAGCCAAAACCAGAGTTGAACGCCCAAACTGGCACAAAAGCTAGCGTTCAACTCCAAGAAGGACCTCTACACGTGCAACACTCAGGCTCAGCCCAAACACACACCAAGTGGGCCCAGGAAGTGGATTTATGCATCAATTACTTACTCATGTAAACCCTAGTAGCTAGTTTATTATTAATAGGACCTTTTACTATTGTATTAGGCATCTTTGGATTACCTTATGATCCTTTGATCACGTTTTAGGGGGCTGGCCATCTCGGCCATGCCTGGACCTTCACTTATGTATTTTTAACGGTAGAGTTTCTACACTCCATAGATTAAGGTGTGGAGCTCTACTGTTCCTCAAAGATTAATGCAAAGTACTACTATTTTCTATTCAATTCTTCTTATTTCGCTTCTAAGATATCCATTCGCACCCAAGAACGTGATGAAGGTGATGATTATGTGTGATGCTCATCATCCTTCTCCCTTATGAGCGCGTGCTTGACAAACACTTCTGTTCTACATGAAATAAGCTAGAATGAGTATCTCCTAGATCTCCTAACCAGAATCTTCGTGGCGTAAGCTAGAATGATGGCCACATAAAGCCAGCCATGAAAAGGAGTAAGACTGATTGGATGAAGATAGCAGGAAAGCAGAGGTTCAGAGGAACGAAAAGCATCTCCATTCGCTTATCTGAAATTCCTACCAATGATTTACATAAGTATTTCTATCCCTATTCTATAAATAAATTTCAAAAACCTCATTACTATTTTATATCTGCCTGACTTAGATTTGCAAGGTGACCATTGCTTGCTTCATACCAACAATCTCCGTGGGATTTGATGGGATATTTTCGTGGAAAAACGAATTTCTCCAAAACACCCAAACTTAACCGGCAAGTGCACCGGGTCGCATCATGTAATAATAACTCACGGGAGTGAGGTCGATCCCACAGGGATTGAAGGATTGAGTAATTTTAGTTTAGTGGTTGATTTAGTCAAGCGAATCAAGATTTGGTTGAGAGATTTGTGATTTGCAGAATTTAAATTGCATAGAAAGTAAAGGGAATGGGTAATTGGCATGAAATTAAAGAGAACAGGAATTAAAGTGCTGAATCTTAAAAAACAAGAAATTAAATGGCAGAAACTTAGAACGCAAGAAATGTAAATTGCAAAATCTTAAAGTGCAAGAAATGTAAATGGCTTGAATTGTAAAGGGAATGGGGAGTTGGATTTGCAGAAATTAAACAAGGAAATGTAAAATTGCAACAAGCAGAGAAGTAAAGGATGTCTTGAATCAAACCGGATCTTAAAACAGAAATGTAAATGAGCACGAAAACAGTAAACAGGGAATGGGAAATGGGAAATCCGGATCTCAGGACCCAAGAGACTAGAAAACCAAGTCTAGATCTCAATGCCTTCCTAGATCCAACAAGCACAATTGCAAAGGAAATTGTAAATTGCAAAGAAAGTAGATGAAGAAGCAAGTAACTGAAACTGAAATTCAATTAAGCAGAAAATTAAACAAGATCCCAAGGTGAGACTGAAACAGAATTTCTTCAATTCTCTACCCAAAAATCCAAGACAAGAAAAGTAAAGAGTGCTTGGCAAGAACAAGGAAGAAGAGAGATCAATTCTCCTCCCAAATTCTCTTGAATGAAAACAACAATGCTAAGAAATGTAAAAGTGAGCTCTCAGCAAAAACCGAAAAGAAAGCTGTTCTGAAAAACTAAAAAGGGAAGCTCCCTTAAAACTTAAATTCTAATCTATTTATACACTTTCTTCAAATGGTCTTCAAGCCTTCAATTGGGCCTTTGCTCTTGGTGGAATTGGGTTGACTTCCTCTCTTTGTATGAATGGATGTATTCCTTCTTTCATCTTAATGTTTTGTCGGGATGATGAGAATTTGGCTAGGAACTTAGCAACCAAATCATCCCAACTAGTGATACTTCCTTGGGGAAATGTTTCAAGCCATTGTGCCGCTTCATCCTTCAGTGAGAATGGAAATAACAAGAGCTTACAGGTATCATGGTTTACACCATTAAGATTGACAGCACCACAAGTTTTCAGAAAAATGGATAGGTGCTGTTCAGGGTCCTCCAATGGATTTCCACCATAAGAACAATTGTTCTCTATTAGTGTAATGAGTTGTGGCTTCATGTTGTGGTGTTCTTCTTTCTCAGAAACTCCTTCTTCAATGATATCCTTCCCTTTGGCTGCTCTTCTTCCCTATGACATATAAATCAACAATGGAACGCACAGTGATACTTTTGCAAATTGAGTGTAGTCAGTTGAGACAAAACTTCAAACAGTTAGTGGGTTAGTCAAAAATTAAAGAAAAAGTGCTTGATCTAAACTGCCACCTCACTTAATCATTGTCAATCTAATCAATCCCCGGCAACAGCGCCAAAAACTTGATGGGATATTTTCGTGGAAAAACGAATTTCTCCAAAATACCCAAACTTAGTCTCAAAGCGGCTCTTTAGATAAGCTTTCAACCAATACTCCTAAACCAGTTGGTTTTAAGGTATTAGGTGTTAAAGCACCCCTAAGGATTTACTTGCTCAAGACTCTTTCCTTGACACAACTCAACCACAAGCATTTACTAGGCTAACAACTCTTTGAGTTTTGTTTTGTTTTTTTTTTTCTTTCTTTTTCTGCCTAGTAATTGATGCTTAGAGCCTTGGGCCATATTCTTTTTGTTTTTGTATTTTCTTTTCTTTCTTTTGTTTTGTTTGCTGCTTCTTAGATCAATAAATTTTTGAGAATCTCCACAATACTTCTTTGAACTTCATGTCCCGCCTATGAGCTCCCATGCAAGTTTTCACAAGCATGCAACCTCAATACATAATCATACAACTAGAACCACCACTTCTCCTAATCTTTTGCTTGCCTCAAAATTGTTTAATTCCTCAATCATTCTTTTCAAAGAACTTTCAGGTGATGCATTTTTTGAACATTGAGTGCAAACAAGTTTTGAAGAGAAAAATGTTGTGAATGATTAAGCATCTTGCTTATTGAATTTCAGAAAAGAAACCATGCTAAATAGACAGATAATCAGGGAAACTAAACCACTCTCAATCATAGTAGTGTTTGATGTAAGATAATCACTTAACAATACAACCTTTTGGAGTTCACTTGCTTCCCTTCTTCTCATCATCATCATTCTTTGTATGAATGGATGTATTCCTTCTTTCATCTTAAAATTTTGTCGGGATGATGAGAATTTGGCTAGGAACTTAGCAATCAAATCATCCCAACTAGTGATACTTCCTTGGGGAAAGGTTTCAAGCCATTGTGCCGCTTCATCCTTCAGTGAGAAAGGAAATAACAAGAGCTTACAGGTATCATGGTTTACACCATTGAGATTGACAGCACCACAAGTTTTCAGAAAAATGGATAGGTGCTGTTCAGGGTCCTCCAATGGATTTCCACCATAAGAACAATTGTTCTCTATTAGTGTAATGAGTTGTGGCTTCATGTTGTGGTGTTCTTCTTTCTCAGAAACTCCTTCTTCAATGATATCCTTCCCTTTGGCTGCTCTTCTTCCCTATGACATATAAATCAACAACGGAACACACAGTGATACTTTTGCAAATTGAGTGTAGTCAGTTGAGACAAAACTTCAAATAGTTAGTGGGTTAGTCAAAAATTAAAGAAAAAGTGCTTGATCTAAACTGCCACCTCACTTAATCTTTGTCAATTTAATCAATCCCCGGCAACAGCGCCAAAAACTTGATGGGATATTTTCGTGGAAAAACGAATTTCTCCAAAATACCCAAACTTAACCGGCAAGTGCACCGGGTCGCATCAAGTAATAATAACTCACGGGAGTGAGGTCGATCCCACAGGGATTGAAGGATTGAGCAATTTTAGTTTAGTGGTTGATTTAGTCAAGCGAATCAAGATTTGGTTGAGAGATTTGTGATTTGCAGAATTTAAATTGCATAGAAAGTAAAGGAAATGGGTGAATTGCATGAAATTAAAGAGAACTGGAATTTAAAGTGCTGAATCTTAAAGA
>NC_029792.2:53628326-53629512 GCF_000816755.2 Arachis ipaensis
CGACACAAAACTCACCGGCAAGTGCACCGGGTCGCATCAAGTAATAATAACTCACGGGAGTGAGGTCGATCCCACAGGGATTGAAGGATTGAGCAATTTTAGTTCAGTGGTTGATTTAGTCGAGCGAATCAAGATTTGGTTGAGTGATTTGTAACTTGCAGAAATTAAATTGCATGAAAAATAAAGGGAGTGGGAAATTTGCATGAAATTAAAGAGAACAGGAATTAGAGTGCTGAATCTTAAAGAACAAGAAATTAAATGGCAGAAAATTAGAACGCAAGAAATGTAAACTGCAGAATCTTAAAGTGCAAGAAATGTAAATGGCTTGAATTGTAAAGGGAATTGGGAATTGGTTTTGCAGAAATTAAACAAGGAAAAGTAAAATTGCAACAAACAGAGAAGTAAAGGATGACTTGGATTGAATCGGATCTTAAAACAGAAATGTAAATGAGCAAGAAAGCAGTAAACAGAGAATTGAAAATGGGAAATCCGGATCTTAGGACCCAAGAGACTAGAAAACCAAGTCTAGATCTCAATGCCTTCCTAAATCGATTGAATTGTAAAGGGAATGGGGAGTTGGATTTGCAGAAATTAAACAAGGAAATGTAAAATTGCAACAAGCAGAGAAGTAAAGGATGTCTTGAATCAAACCGGATCTTAAAACAGAAATGTAAATGAGCACGAAAACAGTAAACAGGGAATGGGAAATGGGAAATCCGGATTTCAGGACCCAAGAGACTAGAAAACCAAGTCTAGATCTCAATGCCTTCCTAGATCCAACAAACACAATTGCAAAGGAAATTGTAAATTGCAAAGAAAGTAGATGAAGAAGCAAGTAACCGAAACTGAAATTCAATTAAGCAGAAAATTAAACAAGATCCCAAGGTGAGATTGAAATAGAATTTCTTCAATTCTCTACCCAAAAATCTAAGACAAGAAAAGTAAAGAGTGCTGGGCAAGAACAAGGAAGAAGATAGATCAATTCTCCTCCCAAATTCTCTTGAATTAAAACAACAATGCTAAGAAATGTAAAAGTGAGCTCTCAGCAAAAACCGAAAAGAAAGCTGTTCTGAAAAACTAAAAAGGGAAGCTCCCTTAAAACTTAAATTCTAATCTATTTATACACTTTCTTCAAATGGTCTTCAAGCCTTCAATTGGGCCTTTGCTCTTGGGGGAATTGGGTTGA
>NC_029792.2:53631126-53631842 GCF_000816755.2 Arachis ipaensis
TTTTCAAAAATTTTTCAAAAATTTTTCAAAATTTTCTCACCTGTTTTCGAAAAAAAAATGTTTTAAAAAAAAATATATTTTTATTCAAAATTTTTAAGAATGAATTCTAGTGTTTCATGAAGCATGTAAAGCCTGGCTGGCTGTAAAGCCATGTCTAAATTTATTTGGACTGAGGCTTGCAATTTGTTATCAAGAGCAATATACTCTGGTGTTATATGCTGAAGCTTGGCTGGCCATTGGCCATGTCTAGTGTTTTGGACTGAAGCTTTCTTTGAAAGCTTGGCTGGCTAGTGAGCCATGTCTAATTCCTGGACTGAAGCTTTAGACTAAGAATGCAAGATTCCTGGAATTCATGTTAAAAATTTTGGAATCCTTACTTTTTCTTTTTCATATAATTTTCGAAAAATACCAAAAAAATTAGAAAATCATAAAAATAAAAAATATTTTTGTGTTTCTTGTTTGAGTCTTGAGTCATATCATAAGTTTGGTGTCAATTGCATATGCATCTTGCATTTGTCAAAAATATCATGCATTCATAGTGTTCTTCATGATCTTCAAGTTGTTCTTGGTAAGTCTTCTTGTTTGATCTTGATGATTTTTTGTTTTGTGTCTTTTCATGTTTATCATATGCATTCTTGAATTCTTAGTGCGTAAGCATTAAAGAATTCTAAGTTTGGTGTCTTGCATGTTTTCTTTGCATTAAAAATTTTTCAAAA
>NC_029792.2:53632568-53635078 GCF_000816755.2 Arachis ipaensis
TGTTTCTTGTTTGAGTCTTGAGTCATGTTATAAGTTTGGTGTCAATTGCATATGCATCTTGCATTTTTTCGAAAATATCATGCATTCATAGTGTTCTTCATGATCTTCAAGTTGTTCTTGGTAAGTCTTCTTGTTTGATCTTGATGATTTTTTGTTTTGTGTCTTTTCATGTTTATCATATGCATTCTTGAATTCTTAGTGCGTAAGCATTAAAGAATTCTAAGTTTGGTGTCTTGCATGTTTTCTTTGCATTAAAAATTTTTCAAAATTATGTTCTTGATGTTCATCTTGACATTCATAGTGTTCTTGGTGTTCATCTTGACATTCATATCATTCATGCATGCATTCATTGTTTTGATCTAAAAATTTCATGCATTGCATAATTTTCATGTTTTTCATAAAAATTTCAAAAATAAAAAAAAAATATCTTTCCCTTTTTCTCTCATCAAATTCGAAAATTTGGATTGACTTTTTCGAAAATTTTTAAAATCAAGTTGTTTCTGATGAGTCAAATCAAATTTTCAATGTGAAAATCTTATCTTTTTCAAAAATCAAATCTTTTTCAAAATTCTTAGTTATTTTCGAAAATTCCAAAAATATTTTTCAAAAATCTTTTTCCTATTTTTATACCAAATTTTCGAAAATAACATAACCAATTAATGTTTTGATTCAAAAATTTCAAGTTTGTTACTTGCTTGTTAAGAAAGATTCAAACTTTAAAAGCCCCAACAAGGCTTTAATAATGGTGGAAGAAACAGGTTTAGCAATAGCAAGCCTTTTCCATCATCAACTCAGCAACAGACAGAAAAATCCGAACAAAATGCTTTTAATTTAGCAAACTTAGTCTCTGATCTGTCTAAGGCCACTGCAAGTTTCATGAATGAAACAAGATCTTCCATTAGAAATCTGGAAGCACAAGTGGGCCAGCTGAGTAAAAGGATCATTGAAATCCCTCCTAGTACTCTCCCAAGCAATACAGAAGAGAATCCAAAAGGAGAGTGCAAGGCCATTGACATAAGCGCCATGGCCGAACCCAATAAGGGAGAGGAGGACGTGAACCCCAAGGAGGAAGACCTCCTGGGACGTCCAGTGACCAATAAGGAGCTTCCCTCTGAGGAACCAAAGGAATCTGAGACTCATCTAGAGACCATAGTGATTCCATTGAACCTCCTTATGCCCTTCATGAGCTCTGATGAGTATTCCTCTTTTAAAGAGAATGAGGATGTTACTGAAGAGCAAACTGCCAAGTTTTTTGGTGCAATCATGAAGCTAAATGCCAAATTATTTGGCATTGATACTTGGGAAGTTGAACCTCCCTTGTTCATCAATGAACTAAGTGATCTGGATCAACTGACATTGCCTCAGAAGAGACAGGATCGTGGAAAGTTCATAATACCCTGTACCATAGGCACCATGATCTTTAAGGCTCTGTGTGACCTTGGTTCAGGGATAATCCTCATGCCCCTCTCTGTAATAGAGAAACGGGGAATCTATGGGGTGCAAGCACCTATGCAATTCGGTTGGGATTGACATAGAGGGAGATATCCTCATCAAAGAGGACAAGCCCATCACTAAGAAAAAGATGGAGCAAGCAAAAGAGCCCAGTCATAGAGCTCAAGAGGCGCAAGAAGCTCATTTCTATGAGATCCTGGAGATGCCTCAAATGCACTTTCCTCCACAAAATTTTTGGGAGCAAATCAACACCTCCCTAGGAGAATTGAGTTCCAATATGAAAGTGAGATGCCAAAACTATTCAAGAGGCAAAAAGCTATAAGTCCCGCTCATATGATTGAAGCTCTGTTTAATTGATAGTTTGGAATTTATAGTATATTCTTTTCTTTTTATCCTATTGGATTTTCAGTTGCTTGGGGACAAGCAACAATTTAAGTTTGGTGTTGTGATGAGCGGATAATTTATACGCTTTTTGGCATTGTTTTTAGTATGTTTTTAGTAGGATCTAGTTACTTTTAGGGATGTTTTCATTAGTTTTTATGTTAAATTCACATTTCTAGACTTTACTATGAGTTTGTGTGTTTTTCTGTGATTTCAGGTATTTTCTGGCTGAAATTGAGGGACTTGAACAGAAATCAGATTCAGAGGTTGAAGAAGGACTGCTGATGCTGTTGGATTCTGACCTCCCTGCACTCAAAGTGGGTTTTCTGGAGCTACAGAACTCGAAATGGCACGCTTCTAATTGCGTTGGAAAGTAGACATCCAGGGCTTTCCAGAAATATATAATAGTCTATACTTTGGCCAATAATTGACGACGTAAACTGGCGTTCAACGCCAGCTTTCTACCCAAATCTGGCGTCCAGCGCCAGAAAAGGAGCCAAAACCAGAGTTGAACGCCCAAACTGGCACAAAAGCTGGCGTTCAACTCCAAGAAGGACCTCTACACGTGAAACACTCAGGCTCAGCCCAAACACACACCAAGTGGGCCCAGGAAGTGGATTTATGCATCAATTACTTACTCATGTAAACCCTAGTAGCTAGTTTATTATAAATAGGAC
>NC_029792.2:53635837-53645842 GCF_000816755.2 Arachis ipaensis
GAGTAGGATTCAATGATTGAATGACTGTGACGAGCTCCTAACTCACGATTGCAGGGCGTTAGTGACAGACGCAAAAGGATAGTAAATGCTATTCCAGCATGATCGAGAACCGACAGATGAATAGCCGTGCCGTGACAGGGTTCGTAAGCATATTATTCACTGAGAGGATAAGATGAAGCCATTGACAAGGGTGATGCCTTCGGACGATTAGCCGTGCCGTGACAGGGCATTGGATCATTTTCCCGAGAGATGACCGAAAGTAGCCATTGACAGTGGTGATGTATCACATAAAGCCAGCCATGGAAAGGAGTAAGACTGATTGGATGAAGATAGCAGGAAAGCAGAGTTTCAGAGGAACGAAAAGCATCTCCATTCGCTTATCTGAAATTCCTACCAATGATTTACATAAGTATTTCTATCCCTATTCTATAAATAAATTTCGAAAACCTCATTACTATTTTATATCTGTCTGACTGAGATTTGCAAGGTGACCATAGCTTGCTTCATACCAACAATCTCCGTGGGATTCGATCCTTACTCACGTAAGGTATTACTTGGACGACCCAGTGCACTTGCTGGTTAGTTGTATCGAAGTTGTGACAAATTATGAATGTGTAATCACGATTACGCATACCAAGTAGCTCACGTGCCAGGTATTGTTTGAACCTGGATATCACAATTTCGTGCACCATAACACCATTTCTTTTAGTTAGTTAGTTAGTTTAATTTTTGTTTAACTTTTGTTTTCTATTATAAGTGTTGGATTACCAATCTTGTTTACTGTTTACTGCTGCTGATTACTAATAAGATGTTATCTTAACATCAATTTGGTTTATATTCCGTGTTGGATTCTTTGTTGAGGTTATATTTCGTTACTTGGTTTGGAACTTTTTATGCTTAATGTTTTTGAATACCAAGTACATGTTACATTGCCTTTATGCATCTTAACTCTTTGAATTACATGTTTTGGCCACCATGCATTCATCATCGATTGTTAGGCAAATATATATTATTGATGCATTGTTTCTTAGGTATTGCTTATTCATGATTGACCCTTATCCATATCACCTATTTCATGCATTGAGATTTTGGGAATTGTGAAATCGGATCAAGTGCTTACCTAGTGACATATTTTTGAGCTTGTAAAGCTTTGTGGACCATGCTTGCTATGTGATTGATTTTAACTCTTATTTCACTTTTTTTAAGTTCCATAACATCCATGTCTTCCACCTCTATGTCACCTAGGTGTTGCAATAACTTCAAAATGTGTCATTGATTGTTGTGTAAGTTTCATATACCATTTTGTTCAGTAAGTTTACTTACACATTAATCAATATCCATTCCTTATCCATTTCACAATTGCTTGACTTTTGGCTTGAATGCTTTCAGCTTCTTTATCGCTTGTTGGGTTGTCTTAACCTACAAGTTTAAAGCATCTCAAGCACACTAGAACGAGTGAAGTGTATGCTTTCTTTTGTGTAATTGTGGCATAGCTTTTTATGCTAGTGTGTATGTGTTCTAAACCGCATGCAACTTAGAACCCACACACTATTCTCTAATGTCACATTAATTCACTCACTCCATTCTAGTGATTTACCTCATTCCAATAATTTATGCTTCCTTGCTTTTGTATTTTCTCATCTTACGATGTTATTTTCTATTTTTCATGACTAATGCACCATAAGCAAAAATAGAAGCGGGAGGAAGAACACGTAGCATCGGTTGATCCGCCAGCTGAGGTTGGCAACTCAGAAAGTCGCCGTACCCTTTGCTCATATTTGAGTGCACCGAGGATGGTGCAAACTTTAAGTGTGGGGAAGTCGTCCAACCGATCGGCATTTTTGGGGTGACGAGTTTTTAACCCCAACACTTTTGCATTTCATTTTTTAGGTCTTTTAGGATTTTTAGTTACATTTTCTTATTTTGCATATATAATATAATAAGCTTAGTTAAAATAATGAAAAATTTCAAGAAGTTTATCTATAGGGTACCCCAATTGATTGAATATTTTTGTGGGACTTGCTTGAATCACATACATATTGTGGAACATAATTTTTGAGCTAAGAACACAAGCATATGAGTTTTGAGCCTTAATTGTATGGTTACATCGTATAACCAATTATTTTCATTCTTGTGTGCATTATTCTCTTCCTATGATTGTAATCTTTGATTTGTTTGATTCTTTATGTCCATTATTTTGTGTATGAATGCACTTATATGATTGAGGCCATTGTTTCAAATAGCTCACTTACCCAAATAGCCTACCTTTTATCTTCCGTTGTTAGCCAATTTTGAGCCTATGCTTAACCCATTTGTTCTTAATTGTAGCACATTACAAGCCTAAGCAAAAAATAATAAATGTCCTTAATTTAGATCTTTGATTAGCTTAGGCTAGTGAGAGTATTTATCATTTGATTTTGGGAGAATTAGGAACATTGGGTAGAGATAAAAGGGTATTTGTGTTGAAAATCATGGGAATCGGATGCATACTCATGCATTAAATATAAAACCTTATGCATTGGCACTTGTATATATACTTTATTGAAAAAAAAAGAAGCCATAAAAAGGGGAACAAAATGCCCCAAAGTTCAAAGTTCAATAAAAAAAATCAATGCATATGTGTGGTGATCAAAAGAGAATGCATGAGTGTGTGAAAAGTGAAGAATGGGTAGTTAGGTTAGCTTTGAAATTGTATAGGTTGTCATAGGTTAGGTGGGAAGTTTAAGTTAATCAAAGATTCAAATTCTAGTCCACTTGACCATATGCATCCTTACCTTGACCCTAGCCCCATTACAACCTATGGGAAAGACCTTATGATATTTGTATGCATGCATGAAATAATTCTTGATTGTTAGATGAAAAATAAATCTTAGAAAGCATGATTAGGGGAAAATTGAGTGAATCAATCCCATACACTTGAGCGCCTAGAGCGGATACACATCCGGTGAGGGTTCGATTGCTCAAGTACATGTTTCCACCCATGATCATCTTTTCTTGCAAGTTTTTAAAATCTTTCAATGATCCAATTCAATTGTTGGTTTGCTTTGATTGCTATTACTTTAGCCCTTGTACTTGTATATGCTTTCTTGGGAATTGATCTATTTTGACCAAGTACTTGCATTCATTTAGATAGATTGCATATAGATGGATTGCATATAGTTAGTTTACATTGAATAAATATTGATACCCATTGCTTCTTTCTTGATTTTAGCATGAGGACATGCTTGGATTAAGTGTGGGGAGGTTTGATAAACCCCAATTTTGTGGTTTATCTTGTGATTAATTTGGGAGATTTTATCACCCTTTCTCACATTTATTCAATGAAATAGCATGATTTTGTAATTCTCCCTTAATTTGTGCTTAAGTGTAAAAATATGCTTTTCAGACCCTTAAATTGGTGATTTTAATTCACTTTAATCACATTCGATGCTTTGATGTGTTTGTTGAGTGATTTCAGGTTTATAAGGTAAGTATTGGATGGAAGAAATGAAGAGGAAAGCATGCAAGTGGAGAATTCATTAAGAAATGAGCAAAATGGAGAATTGAGGGCCACGCGCACGCATCATGCACGCGTACGCATGAGTAGAGGTTTTGCCAGCGATGCGCACGGATCAAGCACGCGCACGCGTGACGTTCAGCACGTGACCCACTTAAAGTGAAATCGCTGGGGGCGATTTCTGAGATGCCCAGGCCCAATTCCAACTCGTTTCTGAGGGTATTTGATGCAGAATTGAAGATTGAGCAAATGGGGGGAGCACTTAGTTAATCATGATGAGCCTTTAGTTAGTATTCTAGAGAGAGAAGCTCCCTCTTCTCTCTAGAATTAGGTTAGGATTAGGTAAATTTTTCTTAGATCTAGATTTGATTACTTGATTTCATCTTGTTTTCTTTATGAATTCTTGCTTCTACACCTTTATTCTCTTAGTTTGTGATGTTAATTTTACTTTTATGCCTCTTTTATGTTCATCACTCATGCTGGATTTTGATCTCTTTTAATGAAATTTGATGTTGATGTTCTTTTATTGTTAATTTGAGTTGTGAATTTTACCTTCTTTGCAATTGGTAGTTGGTAGATTTATATTTCTTGCATTTTTACTATGCTTCACTTTTATTGCACATTAGGTGTTTGATAGAATGTTTCCTCTAGTTTTTGAGTAGTTTTCTTTAATCTTGGTCTAGGCTAAGGGAATTAAGTGACCTTGAGTCATTGGGTCTCATTAAATTGGTGATTTAAGAACCCTTAGTGGTCAATTTGATAACGATTGACTCTAGCCTACTACTAAGTCAATTAGTAGCTAGGTTAGGACTTATGGATTGATGTTGATCAAACCATTTGACGTACTTCAAGCCTAGGAGTAGATATTACGTACTTAAGGCTTTTGTAAGTAAACTTAATGAGCTTGGTTCCTCATAATTATCAATACATAGTTTGTAGACAAGGATGGTGATCTCAATTACCTATGTCTAGCCAAGAGTTCTTTTCCTTGCCTTTATTAATTCTTGATTTACTTTTCTTGTCATTTATTTCCTTGCCCTTTTATAAACCAAACCCATTGTTCCTTCATAGCCAATAATTGATCACTTCATTGTAATTCCTTGTGAGACAACCCGCAGTCTAAATACTTCGGTTAATTTTCATTGGGGTTTGTACTTGTTACAAAACCAATATTTTTGCATGTGAAGATTCTTTGCCGGTTTAGAACTATACTTGCAACGAGATTTTATTTGTGAAATTTTAAATCGTACAAGAAATCAAACATTAGTGGGAGACACCCCACCATGGTAACTTCTTTCCATTCTCTTGTAGATATAATCAATGAATGAATTGAGTTACCATTGTAGGTAGTTTTTCTTATTTCTATACTCTTTACATTGCTTTGATTGGTAGGTTGTTTGTTAGATTTATGTTTTGATTAGATTAGTTGTTGTTAAATTGTGTTTTGCTTGGAGTGTAAGTTGTATTTGTTTTGTGTTGAAAATTTTTAAAAAACTAAAAGATTTGTTGTTATATTTGAATTTTAGTTACTTTAGACTGCTTATAGTCCTTTTCTTTTACTCTTTTGTATGTTTTGTTTTGGTTTCTAAGTTATTTGTTGGTTTTATACTTGGAATAAGGATGATTTTTTGAATTTGAGTTTTTGCTTATGTTGCACGTTTTTTCAAATATTGTGAAAAGTCCTCAAAAAAAAAAAAAACTCAAAAATGTTGTTAATTTGTATTTTGGTTAGTTGGAGTTGTAAATAGTGTTAGGAGAATTTTTAAGCCCTGTTTTTGTTATTTAAAAAAAATGTATGCGCAGTCACATGTACGCGTGACCGACGCATACGCGTCGATGCGTCAGCGCAAGCCTCATACATTTTCTAGAGAGTTATGCGAAACTGGCACTAGAACTGTGCGTTTAGCACAACTTCAGCCCACGCGTGCGCATACCTCACGTGTACGCGTCACCTTGCACTCTCTACCTTCACGCGTTTGTGTCGACAATGCATACGCATCGATGCGTCTTTTGACCTATCCACGCTCACGCATGAGTGATGCCTACGCATCGATTCCCTTTCTCTCCACCCACGCGCACGCGTCAGCGACACGTACGCGTGGATTTGAATGTGGTAATAGCCCAGACGCGTGAGCCCAAGCCAGTCGTGTCAATCACCCATTCTTTCCAACGTCTCTTTCTCTTCTCCCTCCAAAGTACAGAACCACCATAGCCACCACCCTCAAGCTTCTGCAACCACCACCGGCCACCACTCTAGTGACCAAACTGCCGCCGGTCATCTTCTCTTTTCTCCTTCTATCCTTCTCTTCCCTTTTCTCTTCTTCTTTCCCCTTCCTTCTTTCTCGGCCATTTCCCTTCCCGCCTCCAACCAGCAACTGCCGCGGCCACATCTTCGCCGCTAGTGTCCCTTCTGACCGCCGCTACTACCTGATAAACCCCAATTTTGTGGTTTATCTTGTGCGTAATTTAGGGAATTTTATCAACTTTTCTCACACTTATTCAATGAAATAGCATGGTTTTGTAATTCTCCCTTAATTTGTGCTTAAATGTAAAAATATGCTTTTAGGCCTTTAATTTGCTAATTTTAATTCATCTTTGATTCCACTAGATGCCTTGATATGTTTGTTAGTAAATTCAGGTTGAAAAGGCTAGGAATGGATCAAAGGAGTGGAGAGAAAAGCATGCAAAGTAGATAATTCATGGAAAAACAAGGATTTGGAGTGCATTCATCGACCTTCATGCGTGGAGATGAGGTCGCCAGGCGACGCATACGCGTGACATGACGCGTACGCGTGAAAAGAAAAACGCCAAGCCACGCGTACGCGTGACCTATGCGTACGCGTCACAGCTCGCACGTGACCTCATTAAAGTGAAAACGCTGGGGGCAATTTCTGAGCTTTCCAGGCCAAAATCTAACTGATTTCAGAGACTATTTCATGCAGAATTGAAGATTGGACAAGGGGGAGCACTTAGATTAGTTATGATGAGCCTTTAGTTAGTTTTCTAGAGAGAGAAGCTCCCTCTTCTCTCTAGAATTAGGTTAGGATTAGGTTAAATTCTCCTAGATCTAGGGTTAATTTCTTGTTTCATCTTGTTTTCTATACAATTCCTTGTTGTGATGTCTTGATTTTCCTATGTCTTCTTGTTAATTTCTCATTTTGGTCATTTTTATGTTGTGAACATTCTTGTCAATTTAAATTTTCTTTAATGCAATTTGAGGTATTTCATGTTAATTTTGCTTCCTTTAGTTGTTGTTGTTGATTTCTTGTATTGGGTAGTAGTAGATTTCATTAATTCTTGCAATTTATAATGCTTTCCTTTTATGTCTTCCAAGTGTTTGATAAAATACTTGGTTAGATGTTAGAGTAGCTTTTTGAGCATTCTTGGCTTGGAAAGAGAATTTAGGCAATCTTGAGTCATTAATACCCAATTTAGATTGGTGATCTAGGGTTGTTAGTTAATATTGTCTCCATTGACTCTAATCTCTTGCTAATTTAATTAGTAGGTTGACTAGGACTTTTGGATTGAGATTAACTAGTCTTATTTGACTTTCTCTCATGTGAAGATAATTTTGTAACTTCTTCCATTGTTAGAGATGACTAAATAAGATAAGCTCTTGATAAATATTGTATGATCATTAATGACTAGGATAGAAAGCTTAATTCTCAACCCTTGCCATGAATGCCTCTCTTTATTAATTGCTTTCTTTGATTGTTGCTTGGTTTATTTTCTTGTCCTTCTATCAATCCAATCCCCTTTCTTGATACCATAACCAATAATACGCATACCTCACTGCAACTCCTTGAGAAGACGACCCGAGGTTTAAATACTTCGGTTACTTTTATATTGGGGTTGGACTTGTGACAACCAAAACACTTTTTAAACTTTGATGGAGGATTATTTGTTGGTTTACAACTATACTTGCAACGAGATTTCATTGAGAAATTCTTTACCAACAACTTTCTTCCTATAAAGTTTTTGGTGCCGTTGCCGGAGAGTTGTAATGTGTGCTTGTTATTGGTTATTGTACATATGTTAATATTGTGAATAATGTGCTCTTTTGTTGGTTTAGGTGTTTGAGTTAGTAGTTAGATTTTATCCCTTTGTTTTTGTGTTTTTTGTTTTGTTTCTCTACCATGAATTCTCACTCCTTTGGCTATGAGTTTGGTTAAAATTATGTTGTAAGAAATGGAAGCTACAATAATAACATGCATCAAGGATGGAACAACCAAAGATGGGAGGAGCCTTAAGGAATTGATCACTCCTCTTGGCAACAACCTCCTCCGGTTTCTTATAGGTATAACTCCACCCCTAATGCATACCAATCTAATGGATATGGTGATCCTTATTGTGGTTGTCAACAAACAACCACCACCATATGCCCATGAACCACCTCCTCAACCTAATTTTGAACCACCATACTCACAAGCCCCTTACCACCAAACACCCCCATATGGCCATAATTCTTATCCACGATACCAACCACCTTATGAGCCATATGAACCATACTTAGAACCACCACATTTCCAATACAATTACTCCCAAGAATCGTAAATTTGATACACTCCACCTCAAGATTTTCAACAATATGAACCACCTTCCGATTATGAACCCTTTCTTCTAAACAATGAATCCTCTCTTCCCACACCACCTCCAATAGATGAGTCTCTCCATGCCTTCAAGCTAGCACAATAAAGAGATATTAGCTCTTACCTCCAAAGACAAGAAGAGACACAAGAGTAGTTCAAGAAGATAGAAGCCGTGATTGCTACCATAGCGGAGACCGTTACCAACATGGTCTCCTCCCGCCTAAGCTTACACAATCAAGTTACTCCTATTGTTGAATGTGGAGAAGCAACCAAGGAGCATAGTGAGGGAGTGAGTTTGGTGCTTCTAGGGGAAGAAGAGGAACTAAAGCATGATTTGTCTCAAGAGGAGGAAGTTGAAATTATTGATGTTAAGGAAGTGGATGAAGAGTTGAGGGAGATTGATCAAGAAGTGGATTCTATCATTAGTAATTTTTTGTCCACATTGAACAATCCCCTTGATGATCTTGTTGAGCCTTTTTCCATTAGACTAGAAAGCGATGTTAAGGAGGATATGCAACCTCCAAGGCAAATGTTAAGTAATGAAGGATTGGAAGAAATGGAGCAAGTGACAAGTCTTGTTATTGAAGATAATTCCGCACCAACCGACGTGTCATTGAAGATTGTTGAATCCATCCTCATTGTGTTGTGAATTTGATGTTAAGGAGGCTAATGCACAGCCTCCAACATGTGACTTAAGCAATGAGGAATGTGGAGAAGAGGTTAGTGAACAAGGAATTGAAAGTGAAGATGCTTGTCAAGAGGTGGAGGAATTTAAAGAAGAGCACAAGGGAGAAGACCTTGCATTGTCAAAGTGTAGGGAGGTCCCCCTTCCTAAGTCACCATCTATTCTTTCATTCAAGTGGGTAAATCTCGCATCTCTATGCTTTATTATCCCACTTGAATATAGTTTGCTTAAGACAGATGCGTAATTTAGAGCTCTTTGTGGCTTTGAGAGCAAAAAGGAGATGGTTAGTGGTTGGAAACATCACTCTAGGTTCATTATGGTTGGAAGCTCAAGGTTTAAGAGCAATGGTTGGTGTAGAGCTAGATCGCTTGGGCCTAGGAGAGTGTTTGGGTGCTCAATTGAGAATTCAGATCGCCTACCACCCGGATAGAATCATGATGATCAATTAGAAGATGAGTGTGAAAACAAGGTGTGGGATCCCGGACTACAATATGAGAATCAACATTGGGAGCTGATGAGCGGATAATTTATACGCTTTTTGGCATTGTTTTAGTATGTTTTTAGTAGAATCTAGTTACTTTTAGGGATGTTTTCATTAGTTTTTATGTTAAATTCACATTTCTGGACTTTACTATGAGTTTGTGTGTTTTTCTGTGATTTCAGGTACTTTCTGGCTGAAATTGAGGGACTTGAGCAAAAATCAGATTCAGAGGTTGAAGAAGGACTGCTGATGCTGTTGGATTCTGACCTCCCTGCACTCAAAGTGGATTTTCTGGAGCTACAGAACAAAATGGTGCGCTTCCAATTGCGTTGGAAAGTAGACATCCAGGGCTTTCCAGCAAAAGGGCGTTGAATGCCAGTTCTATGCTGCTGTCTGGAGTTAAACGCCAGAAACACGTCACAAGCCAGAGTTGAACGCCAGAAATACATTACAAACTGGCGTTCAACTCCAAGATTGACCTCTACACGTGTAACATTCAAGCTCAGCCCAAGCACACACCAAGTGGGCCCCGGAAGTAGATTTATGCATCAATTACTTACTTCTGTAAACCCTAGTAACTAGTTTAGTATAAATAGGACTTTTTACTATTGTATTAGACATAATCTTTTGATCAATTTTAGATCTCTAGACCTCCATGGGAGGCTGGCCACTCGGCCATGCTTACCCTCTATTCACTTATGTATTTTTCAACCGTAGAGTTTCTGCACTCCATAGATTAAGGTGTGGAGCTCTG
>NC_029792.2:53645876-53648549 GCF_000816755.2 Arachis ipaensis
TATCTCTTGGATCTCTTAACCAGAATCTTCGTGGTATAAGCTAGATTGATGGCGGCATTCATGAGAATCCAGAAAGTCTAAACCTTGTCTGTGGTATTCCGAGTAGGATTCTGGGATTGAATGACTGTGACGAACATCAAACTCGCGAGTGCTGGGCGTAGTGACAGACGCAAAAGGAGGGTGAATCCTATTCCAGTATGATCGAGAACCTCAGATGATTAGCCGTGCTGTGATAGAGCATTTGGACCATTTTCACAAGAGGATGGGATGCAGCCATTGACAAGGGTGATGCCTCCAAACGATTAGCCATGCAGTGACAGCGCATCGGACCATTTTCCAGAGAGGATAAAAAGTAGCCATTGACAATGGTGATGTCCTTACATAAAGCCAGCCATGGAAAGGAGTAAGATTGATTGGATGAAGATAGTAGGAAAGCAGAGGTTCAGAGGAACGAAAGCATCTCTATATACTTATCTAAAATTCTCACCAATGATATACATAAGTGTTTCTATCCTTATTTTCTATCTCTTTATTATTTATGTTCGAAAACTCCATAACTATTTTATATCCGCCTGACTGAGATTTACAAGGTGACCATAGCTTGCTTCATACCAACAATCTCTGTGGGATCGACCCTTACTCACGTAAGGTTTATTACTTGGACGACCTAGTGCACTTGCTGGTTAGTTGTATCGAAGTTGTGAATGAAAAACAATTTATTAAGACATGCGTACAGAGTTTTTGGCGCCGTTGCCTGAGATCACAATTTCGTGCACCAAGTTTTTGGCGCCGTTTCCTGGGATTGTTCGAGTTTGGACAACTGACGGTTCATCTTGTTGCTCAGATTAGGTGATTTTCTTTTTGTTTTATTTTCAAAAAAAAAAATTCAAAAATCTTTCAAAAATTTTCTCCTTTGTTTTCGAAAAAAAATTTAAAAAAAATGTTTTAAAAAAAATATATTTTCTTCAGAATTTTTAAGAATGAATTCTAGTGTTTCATGATGATTCGTTGAATCCTGGATGGCTGTGAAGCCATGTCCAAATTCCTTTGGACTGAGGATTGAACTAATCACTTCAATGCATGTAATAGCATACTAAAGCTTGTTTGGCTATTAAGCCATGCCTAACCCTCAGATTGGAGCTTTAGACTAAAGAGCACAAGATTCCTGGAATTCATATTAAAAATTTTGGAATCCTTATTTTTCTTTTTTTTCAAATAATTTTCGAAAAATCCAAAAAATTCATAAAATCATAAAAATAAAAAATATTTCATGTTTCTTGTTTGAGTCTTGAGTCAAGTTGAAAGTTTGGTGTCAATTGCATATTCATCTTGCATTTTTCGAAAAAATTCATGCATTCATAGTGTTCTTCATGATCTTCAAGTTGTTCTTGGTAAGTCTTCTTGTTTGATCTTGATGTTTTCTTGTTTTGTGTCTTTTCTTATTTTTCATATGCATTCTTGCATCCATAGATTCTAAACATGAAAAATTTCTAAGTTTGGTGTCTTGCATGTTTTCTTTGCATTAAAAATTTTTCAAAAATAAGTTCTTGATGTTCATCTTGACATTCAAAGTGTTCTTGGTGTTCATCTTGACATTCATAGCATTCTTGCATGCATTCATTGTTTTGATCCAAAATTTTCATGCATTGAGTCTTTTTCATGTTTTTCCCTCTCATCATTAAAAATTCAAAAATAAAATAAAATATCTTTCCCTTTTACACTCATAAATTTCGAAAATTTGAGTTGACTTTTTCAAAACATTTTAAAATCTAGTTGTTTTTATGAGTCAAATCAAATTTTCAATTTAAAAATCTTATCTTTTCAAAATATTTTTCAAAAATCAAATCTTTTTCATTTTTCTTAGTTATTTTCGAAAATTTTAAAAATATTTTTCAAAAATCTTTTTCTTATCTTTATCTCCTAATTTTCAAAAATAACATCATCAATTAATGTTTTGATTCAAAAATTTCAAGTTTGTTACTTGCTTGTTAAGAAAAATTCAAACTTTGAGTTCTAGAATCATATCTTATGATTTCTTGTGAATCAAGTCATTAATTGTGATTTTAAAAATCAAATCTTTTTCAAAACTAATTTCAATCATATCTTTTCAAAAATATCTCTTTATCTTATCTTTTTCAAAATTTGATTTTAAAATATCTTTTCTAACTTCTTATCTTTTTATCTTTTCAAAATTGATTTTCAAATTTGTTTCTACTAACTAACTAACTTTTTGTTTGTTTCTTATCTTTTTCAAAACCACCTAACTAACTCCCTCTCTCTCTAATTTTCGAAAATATCTTCCCTCTTTTTCAAAATTTCTTTTTAATTAACTAATTATTTTAATTTTTGATTTTAATTCTTGAAAATTACTAACCTTTTTCAAAAACTATTTTCGAAAATCACTAACTCTTTTTTAAAAATAATTTTCGAAAATTCTCCTTCTCTCTCATCTCCTTCTATTTATTTATTCATCTACTAACACCTCTCTTCATCCCACATCTCTGCTCTTCTTACCCTTGTGTTTCTTTCTTTACATTATATTCTTTTCTTCTTCTACTCACACAGGGGAACCTCTATACCTGTGGTAA
This sequence comes from Arachis ipaensis, assembly GCF_000816755.2. Lineage (NCBI taxonomy): Eukaryota > Viridiplantae > Streptophyta > Magnoliopsida > Fabales > Fabaceae > Arachis > Arachis ipaensis. Next base: position 53,648,465 of record NC_029792.2, read on the forward strand.
AAAGGATCCCTATTATTATTTTTCTGTCCCTCTTTTTCATATGAGCAGGAGCAAGGACAAGAACATTCTTGTTGAAGCAGATCCA
>NC_029792.2:53650013-53651450 GCF_000816755.2 Arachis ipaensis
TATGATGGTCTGTCTGAATTAGCTAAGATGTCATTGGATACTTCTGCAGGTGGATCCATTCACCTAAAGAAAACGCCTGCAGAAGCTCAAGAACTCATTGACATGGTTGCTAATAACCAATTCATGTACACTTTTGAGAGGAATCCTGTGAGTAATGGGACGCCTATGAAGAAGGGAGTTCTTGAAATTGATACTCTGAATGCCATACTGGCTCAGAATAAAATATTGACTCAGCAAGTCAATATGATTTCTCAGAGTCTGAATGGAATGCAAGCTGCATCCAACAGTACTCAAGAGGCATCTTCTGAAGAAGAAGCTTATGATCCTGAAAACCCTGCAATAGCAGAGGTGAATTACATGGGTGAACCTTATGGAAACACCTATAACCCTTCATAGAGAAATCACCCAAATCTCTCATGGAAGGATCAACAGAAGCCTCAACAAGGCTTTAATAATGGTGGAAGAAATAGGTTTAACAATAGTAAACCTTTTCCATCATCCACTCAGCAACAGACAGAGAACTCTGAACAAAACATCTCTAATTTAGCAAACTTAGTCTCTGATCTATCTAAGGCCACTGTAAGTTTCATGAATGAAACAAGGTCCTCCATTAGAAATTTAGAGGCACAAGTGGGCCAGCTGAGTAAAAGGATCACTGAAATCCTTCCTAGTACTCTCCCAAGCAATACAGAAGAAAATCCAAAAGGAGAGTGCAAGGCCATTGACATAGTCAACACGGCCGAACCTGGAGAGGAAGAGGAAGACGTAAATCCCAGTGAGGAAGACCTCCTGGGACGTTCAGTGATCAATAAGGAGTTTCCCTTTGAGGAACCAAAGGAATCTGAGACAAATCTAGAGACCATAGAGATTCCATTGAACCTCCTTATGCCCTTCATGAGCTCTGACGAGTATTCATCCTCTGAAGAGAATGAGGATGTTACTGAAGAGCAAGTTACCAAGTACCTTGGTGCAATCATGAAGCTGAATGCCAAATTATTTGGTATTGAGACTTGGGAAGATGAACCTCCCTTGTTCACCAATGAACTAAGTGATCTGGATCAACTGACATTGCCTCAGAAGAAACAGGATCCTGGAAAGTTCGTAATACATTGTACCATAGGCAACATGATCATTGAAAAGGCTCTGTGTGACCTTAGTTCAGGGATAAACCTCATGCCCCTCTCTGTAATAGAGAAACTGGGAATCTTTGGGGTGCAAGCTACTAAAATCTCATTAGAGATGGCAGACAATTCAAGAAAACAGGCTTATGGACAAGTAGAGGACGTGTTAGTAAAGGTTGAAGGCCTTTACATCCCTACTGATTTCATAGTCATAGATACTGGAAAGGAAGAGGATGAATCCATCATCCTAGGAAAACCTTTCCTAGCCACAGCAAGAGCTGCGATTGATGTGGACAGAGGAGAATTGATCCTTCAA
>NC_029792.2:53655563-53656714 GCF_000816755.2 Arachis ipaensis
GGAAGACCTTTCCTAGCCACAGCAAGAGCTGTGATTGATGTTGACAGAGGTGAATTAGTCCTTCAATTGAATGAGGACTCCCTTGTGTTTACAACTCAAGGTTACCCTTCTGTAAACATGGAAAAGAGGCACAGTAAGCTTCTCTCAAACCAGAGTCAACCAGAGCCCCCACAGTCAAACTCTAAGTTTTGTGTTGGGAGGCCACAACCAAACTCTAAGTTTGGTGTTGAACTCCCATATCCAAACTCTAAGTTTGGTGTTGGGAAGTCTCAACAATGCTCTGAACATCTGTGAGGCTCCATGAGACCCCACTGTCAAGCTATTGACATTAAAGAAGCGCTTGTTGGGAGGCAACCCAATTTTTATTTATCTAATTTTATTTTTTCTTGTTCTTTCATGTTTTATTAGGTTCATGATGATGTGGAGTCACAAAATAAATATAAAAATTGAAAATGGAATCAAAAACAGCAGAAGAAAAATCACTCCCTGGAGGAAGACCTTACTGGCGTTTAAACACCAGTAAGAAGCATCTGGCTGGCGTTCAACGCCAGAACAGACTATGGTTCTGGCGCTGAACGCCCAAAATGGGCAGCATCTGGGCGTTTGAACGCTAGAATTGCACCCTGGAGAAGAGCTGGCGCTGAACGCCCAGAACAAGCATGGTTCTGGCGTTCAACGCCAGAAATGGGCAACAAATGGGCGTTCAACACCCAGAACAAGCACCAATCTGGCGCTGAACGCCCAGAGTTGTGTGCAAGGGCATTTTGCATGCCTAATTTGGTGCAAGGTTGTAAATCCTTGAACACCTCAGGATCTGTGGACCCCACAGGATCCCCACCTACCTCCACTCAGTTCTTCTCACCCCTCTTTTACACAATCCCATACACACTCTTCCCCAAAACTCTTCACCAATCACCTCAATCTCTTTTCCCTATAACCACTTCACCACTCACATCCATCCACTCTTCCCTATAAACCTACCTCATAAACCCCACCTACCTTCAAAATTCAAAATCAATATCCCACCCAAACCCACCCTATATGGCCAAAACCTTACCCCCCTCCCTTCCCTATATAAAGCCCTCCATTCTTCTTCATTTTCACACAACACAACCCTCTCTTCCCCTTCTTGGCCGAAACACATCTCTCTC
>NC_029792.2:53657266-53713232 GCF_000816755.2 Arachis ipaensis
CGCTGAACGCCCAAAATGGGCAGCATCTGGGCGTTTGATCACCAGAATTGCACCTTGGAGAAGAGCTGGCGCTGAACGCCCAGAACAAGCATGGTTCTGGCGTTCAACGCCAGAAATGGGCAACAAATGGGCGTTCAACGCCTAGAACAAGCACCAATCTGGCGCTGAACACCCAGAGTTGTGTGCAAGGGCATTTTGCATGCCTAATTTGGTGCAAGGTTGTAAATCCTTGAACACCTCAGGATCTGTGGACCCCACAAGATCACCTCAGGATCTGTGGACCCCACAGGATCCCCACCTACCTCCACTCACTTCTTCTCACCCCTCTTTCACACAATCCCATAAACACTCTTCCCCAAAACTCTTTACCAATCACCTCAACCTCCCTTCCCTATATAAAGCCCTCCATTCTTCTTCATTTTCACACAACACAACCCTCTCTTCCCCTTCTTGGCCGAATACACCCCTCCCCCCTCTCCTCCATATTTTCTTCTTCTTCATCATCTATTCTTTCTTCTCTTGCTCAAGGGTGAGCAATATTCTAAGTTTGGTGTGGTAAAAGCATAAGCTTTTTGTTTTTCCATTACTATTGATGGCACCCAAGACTGGAGAATCCTCTAGAAAAGGGAAAGGGAAGACAAAAGCTTCCACCTCCGAGTCATGGAAGATGGAAAGATTCATCTCCAAAGCTCATCAAGACTACTTCTATGATGTTGTGGTCAAGAAGAAGGTGATCCCCGAGGTCCCTTTCAAGCTCAAGAAGAACAAGTATCAGGAGATCCGACATGAAATCCAAAGAAGAGGTTGGGAAGTTCTAAGAAACCCCATCCAACAAGTCGGCATCCTAATGGTTCAAGAGTTCTATGCCAATGTATGGATCACTAGGAACCATGATCAAAGTAAGAACCCAAACCCAAAGAATTATATTACAATGGTTCGGGGAAAATACTTAGATTTTAGTCCGGAAAATGTGAGGTTGGCGTTTAACTTGCCTATGATGCAAGGAGATGCACGCCCCTACACTAGAAGGGTCAACTTTAATCAAAGGTTTGACCAAGTCCTCATGGACATATGTGTGGAAGGAGCTCAATGGAAGATTGACTCCAAAGGCAAGCCGGTTCAATTAAGAAGACAAGAGGCAAAAAGCTACAAGTCCCGCTCATTTAATTGGAGCTATGTTTCATTGATAGTTTGGAATTTATAGTATATTCTCTTCTTTTTATCCTATTTGATTTTCAGTTTCTTGGGAACAAGCAACAATTTAAGTTTGGTGTTGTGATGAGCGGATAATTTATACGCTTTTTGGCATTGTTTTAGTATGTTTTTAGTAGAATCTAGTTACTTTTAGGGATGTTTTCATTATTTTTTATGTTAAATTAACATTTCTGGACTTTACTATGAGTTTGTGTATTTTTCTGTGATTTCAGGTATTTTCTGGCTGAAATTGAGGGACTTGAGCAAAAATCAGATTCAGAGGTTGAAGAAGGGCTGCTGATGCTGTTAGATTCTGACCTCCCTGCACTCAAAGTGAATTTTCTAGAGCTACAGAACTCAAAATGGCGCGCTTCCAATTGCGTTGGAAAGTAGACATCTAGGGATTTCCAGAAATATATAATAGTCCATACTTTGGCCGAGTTTAGACGACATAAAAGGGCGTTGAACGCCAGTTCTACGCTGCTGTTTGGAGTTAAACGCCAGAAACACGTCACAAGCAAGAGTTGAATGCCAGAAATACGTTACAAACTGGCGTTCAACTCCAAGATTGACCTCTACACGTGTAACATTCAAGATCAGCCCAAGCACACACCAAGTGGGCCCCGGAAGTGGATTTATGCATCAATTACTTACTTCTGTAAACCCTAGTAACTAGTTTAGTATAAATAGGACTTTTTACTATTGTATTAGACATAATCTTTTGATCAATTTTAGATCTCTAGACCTCCATGGGAGGCTGGCCACTCGGCCATGCTTACCCTCTATTCACTTATGTATTTTTCAACGGTAGAGTTTCTGCACTCCATAGATTAAGGTGTGGAGCTCTGCTGTTCCTCAAAGATTAATGCAAAGTACTACTGTTTTTCTATTCAATTCGACTTATTCCGCTTCTAAGATATTCATTCGCACTTCAACATGAATGTGATGAACGTGACAATCATCATCATTCCCTATGAACGCGTGCCTGACAACCACTTCCGTTCTACCCTAGATTGAATAAGTATCTCTTGGATCTCTTAACCAGAATCTTCGTGGTATAAGCTAGATTGATGGCGGCATTCATGAGAATCCGGAAAGTCTAAACCTTGTCTGTGGTATTCCGAGTAGGATTCTGGGATTGAATGACTGTGACGAACATCAAACTCGCGAGTGCTGGGCGTAGTGACAGACGCAAAAGGAGGGTGAATCCTATTCCAGTATGATCGAGAACCTCAGATGATTAGCCGTGCTGTGATAGAGCATTTGGACCATTTTCACAAGAGGATGGGATGCAGCCATTGACAAGGGTGATGCCTCCAAACGATTAGCCATGCAGTGACAGCGCATCAGACCATTTTCCAGAGAGGATAAAAAGTATCCATTGACAACGGTGATGTCCTTACATAAGGCCAGCCATGGAAAGGAGTAAGATTGATTGGATGAAGATAGCAGGAAAGCAGAGGTTCAGAGGAACGAAAGCATCTCTATACACTTATCTGAAATTCTCACCAATGATATACATAAATGTTTCTATCCTTATTTTCTATCTCTTTATTATTTATGTTCGAAAACTCCATAACTATTTTATATCCGCCTGACTGAGATTTACAAGGTGACCATAGCTTACTTCATACCAACAATCTCCGTGGGATCGACCCTTACTCATGTAAGGTTTATTACTTGGACGACCCAGTGCACTTGCTGGTTAGTTGTATCGAAGTTGTGAATGAAAAACAATTTATTAAGATGTGCGTACAGAGTTTTTGGCGCCGTTGCCTGAGATCACAATTTCGTGCACCAAGAGCTCCAAGCTTGTGAAGGACTCCATCAAGACTTGGTGCAACTCATTGGAATCCTTGGAGCACAATGGAGAACCAAGCATTGGTGGAAGCTCCAAGAAGAATTCAAGCACAGGCCACCTTGATAAGGAGCCTCCCAAATGTCCAACTTAAGGACTTAAACTAAAAGTGCTAGGTGGGAGATACCCCACCGTGGTAAACTCTTTCCGTTCTCTTGTATATATAATCCATGTATGCATTGAGTTGCCATTGTTAGGTAGTATCTTTCTTTGCATATTCTTGTTTATTTGGTGTTTCGAATGTTAGCTTGTTTGATTAAATTTGTGCCTTTAGTGGTAGGTTAGTTGTTGTTGAATTGTGTTTTGCTTGGAGTGTAAGTTGTATTATTTTGTGTTGAAAATTTTCAAAAAACCAAAAGATTTGTTGTTATATTTGAATTTTAGTTACTTTAGACTGCTTATAGTCCTTTTCTTTTACTCTTTTGTATGTTTTGTTTTGGTTGCTAGGTTGTTTGTTGGTTTTATACTTGGAATAAGGATGATTCTTTGAATTTGAGTTTTTGCTTGAGTTGCAAGTTTTCTCAAATTTTGTGAAAAGTCCTCAAAAACCTAAAAATGTTGTTAATTTGTATTTTGGTTAGTTGGAGTTGTAAATAGTGTTAGGAGAATTTTTAAGCCCTGTTTTTGTTATTTGAAAAAAAAAAGTATGGGCAGTCACGCATACGCGTGACCGACGCGTACGCATCGATGCGTCAGCGCAAGCCCCATACATTTTCCAGAGAGTTATGCGAAACTGGCGCTGGAATTGTGCGTTTAGCACAACTTCAGCCCACGCGTGCGCGTACCTCACGCGTACGCGTCACCTCGCTCTCTCTACCTTCATGCGTTTGCGTCAACGAGGCATACGCGTCGTTCTTCTTTTAACCCATCCTCGCTCGAGCGTGAGCTAAGCCTCCGCATCGACCCCCTTTCTGTCCACCCACGCGCACGCGTCAGTGACGCGTACGCGTGGATTCGAATGTGCCAATACCCCAGACGCTTGAGACCTAGCCATTCGTGTCGCCCTACTCTATTCTTCTCAACGTCTCTTTCTCTTCTCCCACCAAAGCACATAAACTCCATAACTACTACCATCAACTTCTGCAACCACCACCGGCCATCACTCCGGCGACCTAACCACCGCCGGCCACTTCTCTCACTCCCTTTTCTTCCCTTCTTTTTCCTTCCTCTTCCCTCTCTTTTCCCTTTTTGCTGTTTCTCCTTCCTGCCACCACCAGCAACCGTCATGGTCACCCATTGCCGTCGGTGAGCCACCAACCACCACCACCAACTCTTTTCTTCTTCCATTTGACTTCTTCTCCCATCTCCTTACCAGAATAGACTCTAGTGTTGCTCCCCTGCTCCCTGAGTTCCGCGTTCTTCTCTGCCGCCACTGGACCACCGTGGCAGCGTCGCTTCTGCACCAGTAGCCGCTGTCTCTAGGTCGACACTGTCCTCTTCCCTTCCTTTTCCATTTCTGCTTCTGCTTTTTCCAGGTTTCCCCTATTCTTCCCATGTTTTACTTTCTATCTCTATTTCTAATTTTCTTTTAATTAATATCATGTTAGTTTTAGCTGTCGATTTAGTTTCTGTTTAGTTTAGTTAGAATAGAATGCATGTGGTTAGAGAATCTGCGTGGATAGTGGATTTAGGGATGATTGTTTGCTGTTCATGCTGTCTGAAATGGCTGATTTTAAGCTACTTCATTGGGTGATGATGATGTCGATGCTCTGTGATTTTTACATATTGTTATTGCTACCAATTTTGGGTACTACTGCTGTTTGCTGTTGATCTGATTCATAATGGCAATTCACATGAGTTTATTGTGTTTAGCTCCTGTTTAATTCTAACTTAGGTTCATATGACATTTTGATTGCTGAGTTTGTTTGAATTGTTGTGAGTTCATATGGATTGAGTTTTGCTGCTTGTTTATATTCGGGAATTTTTAATTCACTGCCGGAATGCTGCCAAAATTTTTTGAAAACCCTATGCTATAAATTTCCAATTATGAACAGAATTTGTCACATTTTGACTTAAGCCCTATTTGATTATTGCCAAATTCACTTCATGAATAGGCTGGCTAGCATTTTTGCATTTATTTTAGTTCCCTTTCATGTGTATGTGTGATTGGCAGAATCAAGGAACTATTTGACGGATTTCTGTGTCAAATAGAACCTTGATTAACTAAGTCAATGCGAACCTTTTTTGTGCTTTCAATATTTCAGATTTAAATCAAAATTTTTATAGCTTCTTGGTTCAAGTCAAATTTTCACCTTATTTAACCAATGAAGTTACTTCCATAATTTACCATTAGATTTAAATCTGTTTCCTATTTTGATTAACATTCTTACATTTGTAATAAATTGGTGCTTTCCACTAGTGTAAATGTTTTTAAACGGGTATTTTCAATCTTCTTTCGGTTACACCAAGTGCTTATCCCAATTTTTTCAACACCAATCGTTACAAAGTTAGTGACCAACCACATTGATGATGACTTGCATTCCTCTTCTATGCTTTTATGCATAACATATTTAATCATCAATGACTTGCATCATCCCCATAAATGTGAGTGTGCTTATTTCCTAAATTCTTTTGAGTTTCTCTTGGTTAAGTTCAATAATTGTCATGCCACTGATTTCTAACCACTCTTCTAACTTTTGACTTAGTTGACTCTCTAATTCTTCTTTTTAGTTTTCAAATTAACCCTTTTGTTTTCTTTTGGCATGGTAATTGTTGTTGCTTAACAAACAAGCATTCTTTACTGTCATTGCATGAATTCTTAGTTTGTGTTATGATTGATGTCTAAATTCTATTTTCTTGCATTCCAAGAGTTTATTTATTTAACTCACTTCATGAATGTGTCTTAATTTCCCTCTGTTACCTGTTTTCTATCTTTTGCTTATATCCTTGCTTTCCACTCCTTTGCTTTGCTTAATATTCTGTATCCTGTGATTTCTCTTTTTCAGAATGTCTAACAGAGGTAAGGGAAAAGCAAAGGCTACCTCCAAGAAAAGGAAGAGATCTCAGTCTTCCGCTGATTCAGCGACCGCTGGCTATTCTGTATTACATCTCTCTGACAAGGAGAAGGCAGATCAGCTCCTGCCTCCTGCCAACTCAGAGAAGTTTCCTAATCTATACTGTGAGCTTCGGTTTCTGCTTTTTCAGCGATGACATCTCAACTTAGAGAAGAAGCTAGATATCCCCTCCGACCTGAGGTGGTTTACTGAGCCTCAAATTAAGGATCAGGGCTGGTCTTTCTTGGACAGAGAGCTAGCATGAGTGAATGAGTCTTGGGTTCACGAGTTTTACTGCAACTTTTTTAGGCTGACCATTGACTCAGTTTAACTTAGAGGTGGAAAAATTTTGGTTACGGAGGCGGACATTGAGGAGATCCTCCACTGTCAGCCCAAGGTCAGTGACAGAGACGCTTTTCAGCAGGCTGAGGTGGAGATGCATTGCCTCACCTTTGATTATGATTTACTTAGGAGTGTAGTTGCCGAGCCGAACGCCCCTTGGGAGATGGATGCCAACACACTGAAGCCCAAGGAGATGAGATTTGAGTATTTGAGGAATGAGGCTAAGGTGTGGTAGTAGATTCTTGCTCACTACCTCATGCCTAGCACTCACTTCACTGAGATCCCAGTGGACATGTTAGTGCTGATTGGGTGCATCCTCGAAGGGAAGGAGTTGTACTTTCCCCAATGATAAACCTCATTTTTAGGGTTTATCTTGTACTTAATTTAGGGGATCTTAGGACCTTTTACCCACATTTACTCAATGAAATAGCTTGGTTTCATGATTGTCTCCTAATTTGTGCTTGAGTGTTAAAACATGCTTTTTAGGCCCTTAATTGCCAATTTTGATTCACCTTTGATTCCACTAAATGCCTTGATATGTTTGTTAGTGAATTCAGATTGGAAAGGCTAGGAATGGATCAAAGGGATGGAGAGGAAAAGCATACAAGTGGAGAACTCATGAAGAAACAAGGATTTGGGATGCTGAGATTGACGCGCACGCACAGCAGACGCGCACGCATGGAAAGTGACGTCGCAAGGTGATGCGTACGCGTACATGACGCATACGCGTGGATAGCAATTTGTCAAGCGACGCGTATGCGTGACCCACGCGCACGTGTCGGTGCTCGCACGTGATCCACTTAAACTGAATCCGCTGGGGGCAATTTCTGGGCTTTCCAGGCCCAGATCCAATTCATTTATGATGCTATTTAACCCAAGGAATGAAGAGGGATCAACAAACTAGTCAACTAGTTAGTTTAGTTTTAGTTTTGGAGGAAAGGTTAGTCTCTAGAGAGAGAAGCTCTCTCTTCTCTCTAGAATTAGGTTAGAGGTAGATTAGGATTTCTTAGGTCTAGGTTAACTTCATGCTTTGATTTACTTTTCCTTTTGTAATTCTTGTTCTTCTACATCTCCTCTCTCTAGTTTAGCATTTAATTCTTGTAATTCTCTACTTTTATGTTGATGCATTTTTGTTTCTTCTATTTCTCTCAATGCAATTTATGATTTCCATGTCTTTTCATGTTGCTTTGATTTTCTATTATGGATTTATTGCCTTTGTAGTTAGATCTCTCTTTAATTCTTGCAATTCATGTTGTTTACGTTTATTGCCTTCTATGTGTTTGTTGAAATTCCTCTTTTAGTTATGAGTTAGATTTTGTTCCTCTTGGCCTAGGTAGAGTATTTGGTGACTCTTGAGTTATCAAACTCCTTTGTTGATTGATAATTAGAAGTTGTTAATCAACTTGAATGCCACTAAAGCTAGTCTTTCAACATGATTAGGCTAGGACTTGTGGAATCAAGTTAATTCATCCACTTGACTTTTCTTCATAGCTAGAGGTTAACTAAGTAGGAGCAATAGACAATTGTTGTCAGAATTAAGGAGGATAATGAGGATAGGACTTCTAGTTCTCATACCTTGCCAAAAGCTTTGTTAGTTGTTAGTTTATTTCCTTTGCCATTTATATTTCTTGTCTCTTACCTCAAAAACCCCCTACCATACTTCATAACCAATAACAAGAATACTTTATTGCAATTCTTAGGGAGAACGACCCGAGGTTTGAATACTTCGGTTATTTTTATAGGGGTTTGTTACTTGTGCAACCACATTTTTGTATGAAATGATTATTGTTGGTTTAGAAACTATACTTGCAACGAGATTTCATTTGTGAAATTCTACACTATCGAAAATCCTATCATCACCCGGCTTATCAGGAAGTTTACAATCATAGAAAGAGAATAATGCACACAAGAATGGAAATAAGTGGTTATAAGACGTAACCACACAATTAGGCTCAAAACTCACATGCTTATGTGTTCGTAGCTTAAAAACCATGTTCCAAAATAATTTTTTTCAAGCAAGTTCAACAAATTTTTTTTTTCAAATTACTAGGGTGCCCTAATAACGGTTTCTTAGAAAGGAAATCATCACCCTAACCAAGTAGTCCTATCATAAAAAGAAGTAGTAAAATATGTACAAATTCTAACTGTTATGTAACCTACCATGCAATGCAACAGCTAACTAACAAAGACAAAAATTGAAAAATTGGTGTTGAAAAATAAAATTGTTACCCACGAAGATCGGTCAAATGACCTCCCCACACTTGAAGATTGCACTGTCCTCGGTGCATGCAAAGAAGAGCAAGGTGGACGGGTTGCTACAACTGATGAGTTTTTTCAAAAGGTTGTGCAGAGAAACTTGTTTGTTGCCCCATTTAGAAGCTTTTCCTTTCCCTCTTGGTGGCCAATCTAAAAGGAAAGAAAAAGAAAAAAATTAAGCCTACAACAAAGATATCAAAGCAAATAGAACATAGGCGGGGGCTAATGCCAAATAAGAGTAGGGTTCTCACTACATGTTAGCTACGTATGTAAGTGAGAGAGCAATATAGGCAAAGGGATATCAACTAATACTTGATGCAAGAGTAAAGTCAAAGCATGAAGAGCATGTTGAGCATCAAGTTCAAACAAGAATTGATACAAACAAGATTAAGGATAAGCATGAGAATATTTGGTCCTATCCTGACTCAATGACAATAATGTACAAAAACAAGGGATAATGAGTTAGGAATGACTAAAGCACTAATCTTGTGTGTAGACCAAATATTACAATTAATGCCAAACAAGTCACGAAGCACCAAGATTAACCAAGAAATTTTCAATAATTGAGTAAGAGAATTCAACACCATTATTAAAATAAGAAATTTAGAAAAGAAACTAAAAACAAGTGATAAGAACAAAACTAAAATGCAATAGATGATAATATGCAAATGCAACATATGAAAGAAAATGAAAAATAAGAAAAATGAGAAGTGGAAATTTGAAAAGAGAGGAAGAAAGGAAGTAATAAAGGAAGAAGAAAGAAGAAGAAATGTAGAAAGAAAGAAGAAGAAAGAAGGAAAAAAGAAGAAAGAAAAGAAGAGAAAAGAAAACAGGGGAAATAGGGCGCGGAGGCGACGCGGAGGCGACGCGTAAGCGTCGCCCATGTGTACGCGTGGAATGCAAAAAGTACAGGTGACGCGTAGGCGTCACACACGCGTAAGCGTGGGTAGCAGTTGTGCTCCCCGCACAGTTCTCGCACCTATATCGCACAACTCTCTGATTTTTGTACCAGGGGTTGCAAAATCAGCTCATGACGTGTGCGCGTCGCCCACGCTCACGCGTGTTTATGCGAAATGGACAAGTGATGCGTACGCGTCGTCCACGTCTACGCGTGGGACGACTTTTTTTTTAAACATAAAAGGACATGAAAACATCAAATTGCATTGAAAGAAAATAGAATTCAACAAGAGTTCATGAAAGTAAAAATGAGAAAATAAGGAAATTAACAAGGAAAACTAAAAGAATTGAAACAATAGAACAACAAAAGATAAAGAGAATTGAAATAAAAACAAGAATTAAAAGTGAATCTAAGAGAATTTAACCTGAACTACCCTAAATTCTAGAGAGAAAGGAGAGATTCTCTCTCTAGAATTCTACCTACAACATGGTGGAAACTACACTATGGTTCTCCCCCCTCAATCCCTTGTCATCCTTGGGTTCAAAAGCATCAGAAATGAGTTGGATTTGGGCCTCCTTGAGCTCAGAAATCGCCCCCAACGTTTTGCCTCTAAGTGAGTCACGTGACCAACATCACGCGTGCGCGTGGATGACGCGTGTGCGTCGCTTGCTGATTCTTTGGTCACGCGTGTGCTTTGGTGACGCGTACGCGTCACTTGCGATTTTCCATCTTACGCGTATGCGTCGATGACGCGTGCGCGTGGCCTTCATTTCAGCAAATCCTCATTTCTTCATGAGTTCTCCATTTTTGCATGCTTTTTCTTCATTCCTTCAACCCAATCTTTGCCTTATGAACCTGAAATCACTCAACAAACATATCAAGGCATCGAATGGAATTAAAGTGAATTAAAATTAGCAATTTAAAGGCCTAAAAAGCATATTTTTACTCTTAAGCTCAAATCACACTATTAACATATCAACAATCCACATTTTTCCAAATCACAACTAATAAACCAAAATAACTATATATATGTACTATTAACTAAAAAGTGCAACTCAAACTAAAAGTCTAAAAATATATATACAATACTAAAGATGACAAATGCAACAAACTCATAGGTGTCTAAAATAACTAATATATACAATAATCTAAAGTGCAACAAATGAAAGTGCAAGTACTAAAATAAGGGAAAAATGTCTGAAATGGTCACCCAAAATAAAAGTTCTGCCGACAACGGCGACTACCCCTCTCTCTTCCCTTCTTCATTCAAGTTCACCACATTCCCTGGTCTGCCAATACTGCTCCCTGAGCCAGCTACTGTTCAGCTATGTACTGCTTCTCCAGCGCCGCTCCTCTATCACCCAGTCCTACCGTGGCAGCGTCATTTCTGCACCAGTAGCCACCGTCTCTGGGTCAGCACTGTCCTCACTTCCCTTTCTCTGCCATTTCTGCTTCTGCTTCTCCCAGGTTCCCCTATCTCCCCTTTCTGCATTTCTTTTCTTATCTTGTTATTCTGTTTAAGTAATTTAGTTAGTAATGATTAATTTCTGTTAGATTTAGTTAGTTAGAAATGCATGTTAGTTGCTTAGGTTGTTAGAGAAACTGGCGTGGATAGTGGATTTAGGTATAATTGCTTGCTATTCATGCTGTCTGAATTGGCTGATTTTAAATTGTTTTGCTGAGTGATGATGATGTTGGTGTTATGTGCTTTTACATGTTGCTGTTGTTGTTAATTTTGGGTGCTTCTTGCTATTTGATGCTGTCTGTTGATATGCAGTTTGCTACTGCTGATTGAAATTGCTGCTCAATTTGGTTATTTGCTTTAGTTTCTATGAATATTTATATTATGCTTATGGTTGAGTTGTTTTGGATTCATATTAGTTGTTTGACTATTGCTATGCTAATTTTGCATACTGATGCCTGATTCATATGATTTTCTTATTTTTCACGCTGTTATCATATATTAGATTCATATGAGTTGTTTTGCTGCTGTTTGTTTATCCAGGAACATCCAATTTACTGCCAGAATGCTGCCAAAACTTTTTGGAAATTTCCCTATTGTTAACTTACAACTTACGAATTGAACTTGACACTTTTTGATGTGAAAGTCATTTTGGCTTATACCAAATTCAATTCATAAGTTGACTAGTCAGCATTTCTGCATCTCTTTGGTTCCCTTTCATGTGCATTGGTGATTGACAAAATCAAGGAACTATTTGACGGATTTCTGTGTCAAATAGAACCTTGATTAACTAAGTCAATACGAACCTTTTTTGTGTTTTCAACAGTTTAAGTCAAAATCTTTACAGTTTTTTTGTTCAAGTTCAATTTTCACTTTAGTTAACCAATGAAGCTATTGCCATAATTTACCACTTGATTTAAACCTGATTTCTTATGATTGAGGTTCTTACATTTGTAATAATTGGTACTTTCCACTTGTGTAAACATTTTTAAATGGGAATTGTTTTCAACCTTCTTTCGGTTACACCAAGTGCTTTTCCCAATTCTTTCAACACCAATCGTTACAAAGTTAGTGACCAGACACATTGATGATGACTTGCATTCCTCTTCTATGCTTTTATGCATTTCATATTTCATCATCAATGACTTGCATCATCTTCATGAATGTGAGTGTTATTGTTTCCTATACTCTTTGAACTTTTCTTGGTTAAGTCAACAACTGTCGTGCCACTAATCTTTAACCCAGTTTTCTGAATTTTAACTTGATTGACCTTCTGATTTTCTTTTAGTTTTCAAATTAACTCTTTTAGTTTCCTTTTGAGGCATGATAATTGTTGTTTCTTAACGAACAAGCATCTTCGTTATCATTGCATGAATTCTTGGTTTGTGTTCTGATTGATGTATGAATTCTGTTTTTCTTGCATTCCAAGAATTCATTTCTTTGACTCACTTCATGAAAGTATTTCAATTTTCTTCTGTTGCCTGTTTTCTGTCTGTGCTCATATCCTTGTTTTTCCACTCCTCTGCTTTGCTCAATATTTTGTATCCTGTGATTTCTGTTTTCAGGATGTCTAACAGAGGTAAGGAAAAAGCAAAGGTCACCTCCAAGAAAAGGAAGAGATCTCAATCTTCCACTAAGTCTAGGACTTCTGATTATGCTCTGATGCATCTCTCTGACAAGGATAAGGCAGATCAGCTCCTGCCTCCTGCCGACTCAGAGAGGTTTCCTAATCTTTATTGTGAGCTCCGATTTCTGCTCTTTCAGCGATGGCATCTCAACTTGGAGAAAAATCTAGATATCCCCTCTGATCTGAGGCAGTTTACTGAGCCTCGAATTGAGGAGAGGAGCTGGCCTTTCTTGGATAGAGATCCAGTACGAGTGAACGAGTCTTGTGTCTGCAATTTTTACTGTAACTTTTTCAGAGTGACCCTTGACGTGGTTCACTTGAGAGGCAGAACGATTATAGTGACGGAGACGGATATTGAGGTGGTCCTCCACTGTCAGCCCAAGGTCAGTGACAAGGATGCTTTTCAGCAGGCTGAGGTGGAGATGCATTGCCTGACCTATGACTATGATGCATTGAGGAGTGTAGTTGCACAACCGGACGCCCCTTGGAAGATGGATGCCAACAAACTGAAACCCGAGGGGATGAGGTTTGAGTATTTGAGGAAGGAGGGTAAGGTATGGCAGCAGATTCTCGCCCACTATGTCATGCCTAGCACTCACTTCACTGAGATCCTGGTTGACATGTTAGTGTTGATTGGGTGCATCATTGAGGGGAAGGAGCTGTACCTTCCCCGGAAACGGCACTAAAAGATGTAAGAATTTATACCGGTTCAGAATTTAGCAAAATAATTTCGTTGTGAGCATAGCCCAAACCGATAATCGATCCTCAAATCAAAGTTTATAAAGTGTTTTGGTTGCCACAAGTCCAACCCCAATATAAAAATAACTGAAGTATTTAAACCTTGGGTCTGATGGTGTTTTTGTAGAAAAACGAATTTCCAAAACACCCAAAACTCACCGGCAAGTGTACTGGGTCGTATCAAGTAGTAAAACTCACTTAGAGTGAGGTCGATCCCACAAGGATTGATGGATCAAGCAACTTTAGTGGGTGAATAGTTTATTCAAGCTAACATTGAAGTAAAATTGGATGAGAGGTAGCCAACAGAAAGTAAATTACAGGAATTATAAAGTGTAGAAAATAAATTGCATTAAAACACAAATCAAAATTCTAATCCGACCAAAATGATCCTCTCTTCTTTCTCTACATGATCATATGACTTATCAAGGCTGGGATCAAGGTGAGTTGGCTGCACCATCTCTCTTTTGATTCGGTTTAAAGGAAACATGTTTAAATATGTGTTTTCTTGATGTGATTTAGGAGGAAAAAGTGCTTAAGGACCACCTGAAAGTTTGATTGAGTTAGGAGCAGCAAAACCAGGTAGGGTGTAACGAAATTAATCTTGATTATTTGTGTTTGAGTTGTGTGAATGTTGTATGATTTGGCTGTGCTAAAAATTGGTTGCATATATGATTGATTCTTGGTGAAAATTTGGTGAAATTTTGATGAAATTTGATGAAATTCAAGCATTAAAGTTCATGTTCTTGGGGCAGCTGGAAAAATGAAACCCTAAGCTTAAATTGAGGTTCAATTTATGTTGAATCATGTAGAAAATATGGGGTTTTAGTGGCTGCAATTTTATTTTGAATTATGGTAAAAATCGGTTGGTGAAAAGACTAAAAAACGGGTAAAAACAGAGAAAGAATATGAAGAATCTATGAAGAACATGAAGAACACTTTGAGTGTGATGAAGAACAATGAAGAACAGGCCTTAGATCTTAAAAAGGGCAAGGAAGTAAAATTTTTGGTGTTTTAGGGGTTGTTTGGTAATTTCTGAAAGTTTGGATGGTAAAAGTAGAAATATTAAAAGTTACGGGTGGTAAAAAGTGAATTTTAAAGGTTAAAAGTAAAAGTAAGTTAATTTTCAAAAATTTAATGATAAAATAATAAAAAATAATAAAATATTAAATAATAATATTTAATTAAAAATAATATTTTAATAAAAATAATAAAATAATGCGGAAAAGACAGTTTTCTATAAAAGCTTTAGAAAGACAACTTTAAGCGCAGAATCTCATAATTACCTTCTTAAAACACTTAGGGAGTGGTAAAAAAATATTAGTGAGGCAAAGATAAATAAAAGATAAAAAGTTGAAGAAAAGATGAAAATCGAAGAAAAAATCTGTAAGGTTTTAATGACAGAAAAACAGACAGAGACTAGTTAACGAACTAGGGCAATGTAGTTAGTCCATGAATTGCGAATATGGTTAGGTATTATATGAAAAGTTAAACTGTTTCAGTATAGACTTAATGAACCTATACTTGGGGCAGGCTAACTAATCATACCGAAATTTACATAAGCTTTAAATACATACGTTAAACAGAGAAAGCAGAATAAAGTAAGGAAGAGCAGAGAAAAGAACAAACAGAGCAGAATGAAGAGATAAAGCAAAGAGAGTAATATGATAAAGAGCAGAGGACCTATTAAGAGGTCATTTGTTGCATTAAGGCAACCTCAGAGATATCTATATGTTCATCTGCTGCATTGTGGCAGTCAGATAGATGATGGTGTGACCACTGAGAAACACTTTCCTGTGGTACAGATCCATATTTTATTTCTGTAAGGCAGAGGGGTTATTTCCTGCTACAGAGTACCGTGACCACCTGTTCCATTTCTGTAGTGGCAGAGGGGTTATTTCCTGTACACAGGGGTATAGCCAACAGGAAAGCCATATCCGGCTGGTAATGCTGGGTTACGTCGGGAGCGGGTAGAAACTGACAAATGAGCTCATTACCTGCACTAGGACTAGACATGCATCATTCTTGTCTGCGCATTATTCTCTGTTGCATTCCTACTTGTGTTTGATCTATTTCTTTATGTTTGTCTGCTCGAGTGTTATGTCTGTGCTTTATCTTCTTATTCTTCTGCTTGTGTTCTGTTCTTTGTTTTTCCATCTATTTTTAACTTCTGTTTACTACATTACTGTATTCTATTATCCATCTGCTAATCAAAAATGAATAAATGAACG
Organism: Arachis ipaensis; assembly: GCF_000816755.2. Classification (NCBI taxonomy): domain Eukaryota; kingdom Viridiplantae; phylum Streptophyta; class Magnoliopsida; order Fabales; family Fabaceae; genus Arachis; species Arachis ipaensis. The sequence continues at coordinate 53,672,863 of NC_029792.2, forward strand.
TAACTAACAACCCCGACCGTACTATGAACTCCCCAGTTCTTACCCCTTCTCTCCCTTCCTCCCCCTCAGATGGAGACGGGCGTGATCTTCTATGAGTTCGAGGACCCTTACGTCTACGAGGATCCGGTACAACACAGTTACTTCATCATGGGATTGGAGCCTCGTATTAGACGATATGCATTACCTAATCGAGCTTCTCAACATCCTCTATCTAGCCCGCATTTTGACTCCGATGCTCCTTACGACTTTCCCTTATCCTGGTTACATCCTGACGCACCTGTACATCCTTTTTCTGATGGTCTCAAACCCCCTATACCAGCTCAACCTTTGAATGAGGCAGTACCTGAGCCTATCATTCCTGTTGAGCCTGAGTTAGCTGGTGACTATGTACCTGTGATACCACCAGAGTGGGATTTTTCCCCTGAGCCAATCCCCGACTTTCCACAGCTTGATGAGCCGGCGCTACCGGATGGTGGAGTGGCTCCTATAAATGTGAACGGACCTGTGCTCGCGAATGGTTTTGTACATAGTGACAACAGTGTTTCTGGTGGATCTGAGGGTATAGCTGTAGCTGGGGACGATGAGGAGGAGGAGGATCCTGAGATAGAGATAGAGCAGGATGAGGAGATGGACGAGCCTCACGACGATTCTCCAAACAGCCACATGTAGATATAGCTTGACAGCCGTAGGGGAATTCCTTTGATGACACTCTAGTCTGACATTATCTGATAGTTAGTCTCTCACTTGTGTTAGTACACCCGAGAGCTAGGAACTATATAGTGGTTAGGCTAGCCTGGGCGCCTGCTTAGTGGCTTTTTGTATGGGCCAGGCCCTGGGAGTGTCGTGTAAATATTAGCTACGTAGGATGACGAGGATGTAAACTGACTTGATCTTGTGTAAACGCTACATGTTTTGTTATAGTATACATGATGTATATTATCAGCTGTATTTCTATGTTTCTTTATGCCGCTTTTCTATTACTCTCAATGTATGCTTATTTATTTTACCTGAACATCCGCAACAAAAAAAAAAGTTACTCATAAAATTGGCATCGCTCTAACAAGGAACAGGCTCATATATTAAATAAATAATAATAATTAGGAAGGATAAGTTAGTAACACTTAGCTTCTTGTATGACCATGGCATACTGGAAGTTGGATCGTTACAAGTGAAGTGGTTTCTCTTTGTGATCTCAGCTCTTCAATGAATTGTTCTTCAGAATAGGATTGTGCTATCTGTCTTAATCTTTCTTCATGCTCCCTTTTTGCTATTTTCTCCTCTTCGTTTGTCTTTATTATTTCTTCAAGGAGGAGTTTTATCCTAGCAAGTCTATCTTCTTCTCTTCTTTTTTTGAGTTCTTCAATGATGAGTTCCATCCTAGCAAGTCCATCTAAAGGAGGTTGGGTAGGTTGTGATAGTTGGTTGGGGTTGGCTTGTGAATGGAATTGGTTATTTTGTGGTTGTGTGTTCAGAAAGTGGTATAACTCTTGTAGGTAATGGATTGAGTTTTGTGGATGGTAAGATGAATTGTATGGATTTGGGACAGAATTTTGTGCTAAGGTATACTCAAGTGATGAAGAATTTAGGCATGTAAAACTTGGAGGTGAGGTTGGATAATTGAGAGGTGATGGCTCTTGATGAATGGGGTATGAATGAGTGAAATCTCTTTGATTTTGATCTTTCCAGCCACAACTTGAGTAGTGATCAATTTCACCAAAATATGGACCATTTTGTAGCTCTAGAAAGTACCCCATTTCATGTTCTTGATACTCCCACCCACCATGAGCAGAGTAATGTGAATCATTCCGTGGTGGTGGAGAGTTTTTCATAAAATTTGATTGACTAAAATCTGATGGATGCTCCTTTCTTTCCTGCAAAAAGGTCTGTCTCAAACAATAATCACCAAAAGAAATTGGAATCTCCATTGTAATAAATGAGAAATTCTTAGTGAGGCAATATCATAAACAGTTAATGGATAAGGAAAAACCACTTAAATTGCAGAGAATAGCATTAAGCAAACTGAAACAAAAACTAACTAACAAAAGAAAAAAAATTGCTCAATCTAGTTATCCTCTAATTTAATCATTGCCGATACAAAATCAATCCCCGGCAACGGCGCCATAAACTTGATGCACGGAAACTTGCCTCTCAACAAATTTCCCTTCGGTAAGTATACCGAATTGTCGTCAAGTAAAAACTCACAATAGAGTGAGGTTGAATCCCACAGGAATTGATTGGTCAAGAAACTTTAATTAGAGGAATGTTCTAGTTGAGCTAAGCAGAAATTGAGTTGAGTAATTGCAGAAAGTTAAATGGCGGGAAAGTAAATAACTGAAAATGTAAGTGCTGGAAAAAAATGACGGAATGTAAATGGCATGAAGTAAATTGCAGAATCTTAAATGGGGAGTTGGGGAGATGAGCAGAAAAGTAAATGGCAGAAAATAAAGAGAATGGGTAAGATCAGAATGGGGAATTCATTGGGCTTAAGAGATGTTGCATTCTCTGGATCAAGTTCATTCTCATCTCTTCCTCAATCAATTCATTCATTGATCTCCTTGGCAATCTTAAGTGATTGGATCCCAATTCCTTGGCAACCCAATCTCTCTAAGCTTGAACAATTGCCCAATTCCTTGATTTAATTGCTCATGGGAAGAGATGACGTATGGTCACTGATTATACCACATGTATTTCCAAATCAAAGTGTTGGTAGGATTATATGTCACTATATCCATCCAAACCCCCAATTTGGTCTAACATGAGAAAGAAATTCTAGCATGATCTCTTCATCCCTTTTCCAAGGCTCAGAGGAGATCCAATTATGGAGAGTTTCTTTTCCAAGAAAACTAACTAATTGGATTAAGATCGAAATCTTTCTAGTAAAATCAAGAGAAAAGAAAGAGGAAGAAGAATAATGAAAACTATTATTGATCCATCAAATTACAACAAAGCTCCCTAACCCAATGAAAAGAGTTAGTTATTCATTGCTCTACCAAAATAGAAAAGAAAGAAAGTGCAGAAAAATAAAGATGAAGATTAAAACTGAAATTGAAACTTCAAAGTTCATAAATGAAAAGTACAAACTAGAATTAAACTCCTACTAAGAAAAAAAAAGAAGGAAAAGTGTGTGAGGGGAGGGAGTCCGAAGACCCCTCTTCTCTGGTGTGTCCATCCCCCAGAATACCGTCCTCCCTCAAATCCCCTTATGAATTGAATGTTAAAACTAAGGCCTTTATATAGGCTCTCCTAAATTACAAAATGAAATGAAACTAAAAGTAAATTACAATTAAATGAAAATTCCTATTCTAGATACTTCTTGTGACCTTGACTGGTTGACACTTGTGGGCTTGTTTCCTTGTGGTTGGGTGGTCCTTGAAAGAGAAGTGAATCAAGTTGAGATCCAGGTGCTAATCGTTAGTGCTACCGTTAGCCACACTAACGCTACAAGTGTGGCATTAGTGCTGAAGTTAGTGTGGCTAACGTCACACTTGCTACCCAGTTGGTGTTTTTGGGGCTTAAAAGATGCATCTTATTTTTACTCCAATTTCATGCCCACTATAGACTATTATATATCGTTGAAAAGCTCTGAATGTCAGTGAAGAAGCGGAATGATTGACGGTTTAGAATTCGGAATAAATTCTCGTTGCAAGTGTAGTTTCTAAACCAAGCAATCAACCTTTCTTACAAAAATTTTGGTTGTCACAAGTAACAAACCCCTTTAAAGTTGATAACCGAAGTATTCAAACCTCGGGTCGTCTTCTCAAGGAACTACAGGGAGGTATGTTCTTATTAATGGTTATGATTTTTGTAAATTGGGGGTTTTAAAGGTAAGGAACAAGTAATTTAAATGACAAATAAAATAAATAAATAACTATAAAATAAACTCTTGGCAAGGTATGAAAATTCAGAAGTCCTATCCTAGTTACTCCTATGAGAATGGAAGTTAATCGCACTTAGTTAACCCTTATGAAGGCAAGAGAAAGTCAAGTGAGCTAATCAGTTAGATTCCCAAGTCCTAGCCAACTCCTAAGGAAAGACTAGAGTTAGTGGAATACCAGTCGATTTAGCCGACATAACAACCAATCACGGATAGTCGATAACTCAAGAGCTTCCAGTTAATCAATTAAAGCCAATAACATAAAAAGCTAAATAAGAATCAATGATCTGAAATACCTCAATTGCATTAATAAGAGAAAATCAATTTAAACATAAAGAGTTCATAAGCCAATCTGGCAACATAAGTAATTAAAGGATAGCATTAAAATATCTGAAAGTAAAAGAGAAATATAAAGTAAAAGGAATATTGAACCTGATGAAGAGTTGAAATTCTAAATCCTTTAAGAGGAATCCTAATCTTAAAAATCTAAGAGAGAGGAGAGAACCTCTCTCTCTAAAAACTACATCTATACTTTCAAAAGTGAATAATTGAAGACATGATAATGAATGGATGCATTCTCCCACTTCATAACCTCTAATCTGTGCCTTCTGGACTTGGATCTGGGCCAAAAGAGGCTTCAGAAATCGCTGGGAGCGTTTTCTGTAATTTCTGGTGTGTGGCGTCTGTCACGCGTCTGCGTGGGTCACGCGGTCGCATCATCTGGAGTTTTCCTTATCACGCGTTCGCTTCGATCCCGCGTACGCGTCATCTATGTTATGCTCATGGCGCGCGTCCGCGTCAGTCACGCGTTCGCGTCGCTGCTTTTTCGCGCTAGGCATGCGGCCGCGTCGTGCATGCGTTCGCGTCGCTGCCAGTTTCTTCAAAAACTCCATTTTGTGCTTTGCTTCCATTTTTGTATGTTTCCTATCCATCCTTTAAGTCATTCCTGCCTTAGAAGATTTGATACTACTCAACACACAAATCATGGCATCGAATGGTAATAAAGGGTAATTAAAATAAATAATTTCAAAGCATAGGAAACATGTATTTCACATATATCACATAATAAGGAAGGAAAAGTAAAACCATACAATTTACATAAATAAGTGGGTGAAGGGTTGAATAAATCTCTTGAATTTAGCACAAAATATATCATAAAATATGGGTTTATCAATCAGCTTTCTAACGCAACTAGAATCACCTCAATTGGACCTCTGTAACTCAAGTTATGCTCCTTTGAAGGGGACAGGGTCGCTGGCGTAGTCACTGGCGTTATTGGCAATGTTTAGCCACAATAATGTTAGTGTTCAGGGGATTAATGTTGCCTGGTTCCAGAGCTCAAACTTAATGTCCACCCTATACTATTATATATTGTTGGAAAGTCCTGGATGTCTACTTTCAAACGTCTTTGGAAGCGCATTATTTGGAGCTCTACAGCTTGAGTTACACTTCTTGGAAGGTGAAGAGGTCAGCTGGCCTTACAACAGGTTGATACCATGTTCATCTTTGCACTTTCGGAGCGGGTTTTCTCCCTCAAATTTAGTGTCCACCATGTAGTGCCATATATTCTTGGAAGACTCTGGAATCCTACTTTCCAATGCCACTGCATTCACCTCATTTGGAGCTTTGTGGCTCAAGTTATCCTTGTTTGAAGAAGGCATGGTCAGGGTACCGGGTGAGATTTTGCCCACGTTAGTGGCACTAACGTGGCCACTAATGTAGCCTCTTAGCCCTTCGCTAGTGTTATTGGCACTCACTTTTACCAATAATGCTGCTCCTTGTCCCTCTTTCCCACGTTAATGATCCACGTTAGTGGCGTTAACGTGACCATTAATGTGGGTCTTCCTTTGCTTTGCTAAAGTTAGTGGCGTTAATGTTGCCACTAACTTTCCATGCTCCCCTTCTTCAAAGTTAATGCCCTTAATGTTTCCACTAATGTTGGGGCTTCTCCTCTCTTCCACGTTAGTGCCCACGTTAGTGGTGCTAACGGGACAACTAACGTGGGCTGAGATGACCTTCGAAGACGTTAGTGGTGTTAACTTTACCACTAACGTTGCAAACTTTTCTTCCTTCCACGTTAATGGCCATGTTAGTGGCACTAACATAGCCACTAACGTGGCTCTTCTCTGCTTCTTGTTACCTAAAATCAATCAAACAAAGTGCATCAAAGTCTTGCTCTTAATCATGAGATCATGCATCATTCATTTTATCATTCAATTCATGCATAATTCTCATGAAATCATTCAAAATTCACAATGTTTGCTTGAATCATGGTATGAATGCATTTTCAACCAAATACTTGCTTATTTCCTAAGAAAATGCATGAAACCAACCTAAAGCATACAAAAAATGGCTAGTAAAACTAGCCAAGATGCCCTGGCATCACCCCCTTGCATCTTCATAGCCAATAATTGATAACTTCATTGCAATTCCTTGTGAGACGACCCGGAGTTTAAATACTTTGGTTAATTCTTATTGACGTTTGTACACGTGACAAAACCAAAGTTTAATTTGATGTGAGAGCTGTTTATTAGTTTGGAGCTATGCTTACAACGAAGTTCTCATTTCTACAAGAGAAATTCTAGACCGACAACAATTCTTTTATCATGGAGCTGACCAAGTGATCAGAAAATGTGTGCCAGAATCAAAGTTCCAATCCATACTTGAATGATACCACTCATCTAATAGTGATGGCCACTTTGGGCCTTAAAGAACCACTAGGAAAATTTTGGATTGCGGATTCTGGTGGCCGACTTTATTTAGAGGTGTGATCCAATTTTGCAATTCTCGTCATCAATTCCAGAGATTTGGAAATGCATTCAAAAGGGATGAGATGCCCCAACAACCTATGTTATTTTGTGAAATTTTTTATGTATGTGGTATCAAATTTATAGGTCCATTTCCGAACTCAAATGGTTTCCTATATATTTTACTAGCTGTTGATTATGTGTCAAAATGGATGGAAGTAATTCCAACCCAGACAGATGATGCTAATTGTAAGGTCCCACATTGGTTGGAGAGGGGAACGAAGCAAGCCTTATAAGGGTGTGGATACCTCTCCCTAGCATGACGCATTTTGACGAGTGAATGTGGGGGGCGGGGTTGGCTATCATCCCTATCGTCAATGGCAAAACCGTGAGGCCTTGTGTGCCAAAGCAGACTATATCGTGTTAGCGGGTGGTCTGGCTGTTATAGATGGTATCAGAGCCGGAGCCCAGATCGATGTGCCAGCGAGGGCGCTGGGCTCCCCTTAGGGGGGTGGATTGTAAGGTTCCACATCGGTTGGGGAAGGGAATGAAGCATGCCTTATAAGGGTGTGGATACCTCTCCCTAGCATGACGCATTTTGACGAGTGAGTGTGGGGGGGCTTCGGCTATCATCCCTATCGTCAAAAGCAAAACCGTGAGGCCTTGTGTGCCAAAGCGAACAATATCGTGTTAGCGGGTGGTCTGGGCTATTACACTAATGTTATTATTACCTTTGTAAGGAACCATATTATTTGTCACTTTGGATTTCTGCGAGCAATCGTGAGCGATCAAGGTACTCACTTTTCCAATAGGAAATTAGAGGCACTGATGCAAATATATGGCATAATTCACAAGGTAGCATTATTTACCATCCTCAAACAAATGGCCGAGCCAAAGTCTCAAATTAGAAAATCAAGAGAATCTTGGAAAAGATGGTGAAACCCCACAAAAAGAATTGGAGTACTAGACTGGGGGATGCACTATGGGCCAACTGATGCATGAGCATCTTAAGAACTTTTCATTGGCGTTTCTTATAATTATATGATTTTCAAGGCTATTCTATTAGTACTTTTATTACTTTGGTTTTATAATTCTTGTAGGGAAGTGTTAGGAAAAGAGAAGTAAAAGAACAAGGAGGAACCAAGAAGTGAAGACAAGTGCAAAGAGAATTCGTGGATGCTGTCAACCCTGACCTCATCATAATCCAATGAGTATAACTTGAGCTATGGAGGTCCAAATGATGCGGTTCTAGCGGCATTAGAAAGCCAACTTCTAGATCATTCCAACAGTATATAATAATCTATGTTTTCTCTCTGGAAGCACATCGCTAAATATCGCGACATTGGCATTTAGCGCCAAACCGTGTCCAGCATCACCATCTTCTCGGGAGACTTGGCGCTAAACGCCACTCCTCCGATGTTTAGCGTCAGAACTGCAGAAAGAAGTGTGTGGTTTGTATCAGAAGGGGCATTTAGCACCCCCAAAGTGGTGCTAAATGCCATCAACATGGCCCAGAGCCAAACATGCTGATATAAAAGAAAAAAAAGGATTAGGCAGTAGACACACTCATTCCCCTTTTCGTTCTCTCATTAATTAGTTTTAGGTTTTATACATTAAATTTGGATTTCAATTCTCTATCTTTATCATATTATTTTCTTAACCAATTTTAGTTTGGTTTTATTTATTTCTCTGTTTTCATGCTATTTACTATTGAAATACTAAATTTTAATTGTCTGACTAGAATAATCAATTCACCATTGTTTGCTTAATCCGTTAATCCTCGTGAGATCGACACTCACTCACCTGAGTTTATTACTTGGTATGACCCCGGTGCACTTTCCGGTAAGTTGTGGTTTAAAAAAACTGCACCACCTACCGGACTGCATACAAAACTCCAATAGGAATGAGTCCCTTCCGGTTGATTTATGGCAAGGCTTGCCATCTTTCGGTTGAAATTGAGCATAGTGCATACTGGGCGGTAAAGGAGTGTAACATGTGTTTTTAGAAGGCAGGAATGGACAGAAAACTACAATTGGAGGAGTTAGAATGTCTGAGATTAGAAGGCTATGAAAATGTCCGCATCTACAAAGAGATAACCAAAGCGGTGCATGATCAGAACATTGGGCGGAAGGAATTCAGAATTCGTGATTTGGTATTGCTGTATAATTCAAGGTTGAGGATATTACCTAGAAAGCTTATATCAAGGTGGGATGGTCCATAGATTGTAGAAAAGGTTGAGTCCTATGGTGTAGTTCATTTGCGTCCTCCATCAAGTGCAAATACCTTTAAGGTGAACGAGCATAAACTTAAGTTGTATCATCATACCAACCTCAAGAACAACAAAGAATTGGAGGTGTTTCTCTTGGAGGATCCACCCAGTGGAAAGGATTGAGCTTCATGGCTATCCAAATTAAGGATGTTAAAGAAAAGTGCTAGGTGAAAAATACCCCACTATGGTATAATCTTCTAGTTTTTCCTCTTTCTATATAGTTCAACGCTAGCTTTTCATTTCTTAGTTGAATTTCTTAGATTTTCTTATTTGAATTTGAGTTTGAAGGTGTTTGCCAAGGTTTTGGTTGTTGGTTATGTGCCTATAAGCTTTTAATTGATGAAAAAGAACCAAAATGCTTTTGCCCTTCATGTGTACGCTTACCTCATGCGTATGCATCATTCTACAACCTTGCCATTTCATGTGTACGCATGCATGTCTCATGCGTATGCATGCCCACTTTCCCGAAGAGAATTGATTTTGTACATGGGTTGTGCGTGTGATTGTGCATACGCATGACCAGATTACAGTGGCATTTGAATTTTGTACGAGTGTAGTGCGAAGGCCATGCGTGCACATAAAATGTTGGTCATGCGTATGCATGACCCATGTATACGCACAACCCTCATTCCCGAATGCAATCGTTTTTGTGTGAGCATCATGTGAATGCCATGCATGTGCATAGCACTTAAAGTTGTGCGTATGTATGCCCCATGCATACGCACGACCACCCATCTCGCTTGCATTATAATTTATGCGTGACTTGTGTGAAGGGGGGAGCGTACGCTCAATTTCATGCTATCTTTGCCATCATGCATACGCATGACCCCCTTGGTTTGCACAGAGAACAACGTGTGCCATTTTCTCACTCTTTCTTCTCTTTTTTTTACACTTTCCTCCACCCATCTTTCCCACCACTTCCCTTATTTTCTCCTTCCATTTTTGACGTCCCGCAGTCGCCGAAACCACCACCATTCTTCTTGTCACTCTTCTTCTTTTTTTTTCTTTCATTCTGCTTTTTCAACTTCTTTCTTCTCTCTCTTCTTCTCCTATTTTCTTCTTCCCTCACCCTTTTCTCTCTTATTTTCTGGCGACCTCCAACTGCCGATGCCACTAATTGGCTCACTTTGATGTTGCTACCCACCTCACCTTCCCTCATTCAAGTTCATTTTGATATTGTAAAGGTTTGTAAATATTTGCTTATGCTTTGATGTTTGGGGCGTTGGAATGACTTCGTTTACGTGTTTATATGGGTTGTTTTGAGCTTGTTCTTATCTATTCTCTTGTTCTTATTACATGATCATTTCTCTCTATGTCTTAAAGTTATGAAATATTCCATATGTCTCTTACCATTACTTAAAAGAAAATTTCATTTGAAAAGAATTGAGAGATACATAAATTTCAAGTTATACAATAAGAATAGTTCAATTATTTTGATGTGGTGGCATTGCTTTTGTTTTCTGAATGTATGAATAAACAGTGCATATTTGAAGTTGAAATTAAGAATGTTGGCGAGGAAAAAGAATGATGAAAGAGGAAAAGTATTATTGGTAATCTGAAAAATCTAAAAATTGATTCTTGAAGCAAGAAAAAGCAGCAAAAAGAAAAAGAAAAAGCATGTTGTAAAGGAAAAAATAATATAAATATGCATGCGAAAAAAATGGCGAAAATAAATAAATAAATAAAAAGCAGAAAAAGCCAATAGCTCCTTAAACTAAAAGACAAGAGAAAAAAGCCAATAACCCTTTAAACCAAAAGGCAAGGGTAAAAGGATCTAAAGATCCTAAGAGCCTAAGAGTGCGCTTAACAACTCTGGACACCTCTATTTAGGGATTCTGGCAAAGCTGAATCATAATCCGAAAGGGTTCACCCAGTTAAAATGTCTGTGGCATTTATGTATCCAGTGGTTATACTAGAAAACAAAGTGCTTAGGGTCACGGCCAAGACTCTGAAAGCTGTGTTCAAGAATAAAAAAGAACTAAACTAGGAGAGCCAATAATATCATCTGGATTCTAATTTCGTAAAGAGACCAACATTTCTGAGTTTCAATGGATAGTGAGATGCCAAAACTATTCAGAAGCAAAAAGCTACTAAGTTCTGCTCATCAAATTAAAACTGAGCTTCATTAGAAACATTGAGATTTATTGGGGACAAGCAACAGTTTAAGTTTGGTGTTGTGATGAGCGGATATTTTATACGCTTTTTGGCATCATTTTCATATAGTTTTTAGCATCTTTTGGCTAGATTTTATTAAGTTTTCATAAGTTTTAGTGTAAAATTCACATTTTTGGATTCTACTTTGATTTTGTGTATTTTTATGCAATTTCAGGTATTTTCTGGCTGAAATTGAGGAGCTGGAGTAAAAGTCTGATTCAAAGGCAAAGAAAACACTGCAGATACTGTCCAAATCTGACCTCCTTGCACTCGAAAGAGCTTTTCTGGAACTACAGAAGTCCAAATGGAGTGTTCTCAATGGCTATGGAAATTTAACATCTAGAACTTTCCAGAAATGTATAATAGTTCATACTTTGCTTCAGAATTGAAGGCCCAAAACTGGCGTTCAATGCCAGCCATCTACCCCAGTCCAGGCGTCCAACGCCCAAAGGAGGAGACCAGCATCCAAAAGCCCAAAGAGGACCATCTAGCTAGTGTTCAACACCCTAGAGGTCTCCTAGCACGTGGGTCTCATCAAAACTCAGCCCAAACACTCTCCAAGTGGGCCCTAGAAGTGGATTTTTGCACTAAAAGACTGTTTTACCCTTTCTTATGTAATCCTTAGTTATTAGCTTAGTATTTAAAGCACTTTTACACGATCTTCAAGGGAGATCAGCCATATTACATTTTTTATATTATATTTTCTGTCAGTATGAATCTCTAAACCTCCTAGATTGAGGGGAGGAGCCCTGCAGAGTTTTATGGATTAATAAAAGTATTATTGTTTCATTTCAATCCGTGTTGATTCAATTCTAAGATGTATGGGATGAATGGGATGACCCGTGACAATCATCTTCGTTCTTTACTCTAAGACCGCGTGCCTGGCAACCACTCGTGTTCTTCTTAGATTTGTGTGAATACGTAGCTGGAAAGCATCGAACTACTAGCTTGATTATACATCTCTAAGAGGACTAATCCACGACATCATTGGGGACTTCTCGAGACACCAGTTCAGCCGAGGTTTGGGGAGATTAGGGTCTTTGTGGTAGAGTCTAGAACCCAAAGGCACAACATTCTCTGATCCGGAAGATCCGACCTTGTCTGTGGTGTTTTGAGTAGGATCATTAAGAAGAATAGACTGTAGGAGCTTCACCCTCAATCAGAATGGATCCACACTAACCCTGAGGTTCAGATCTGGAGAAGCATTGGCGACCTCTCAATCGGCAACAATCACATACAGCCTGCTGGTGCACGAAATTATGATTACACTTTTCACAACTCCGCACAACTAAACAGCAAGTGCACTGGGTCGTCCAAGTAATACCTTACGTGAGTAAGGGTCGATCCCACGGAGATTGTCGGCTTGAAGCAAGCTATGGTTATTTTGTAAATCTTAGTCAGGAGATTAATGATAAGAGTGATTGTATTTATGAAAAATAAATAACATGAAATAAATAGTACTTGTGATTCAGTAATGAGAAATAGGCTGAGGTTTTGGAGATGCTCTGTCATCTGAATCTCTACTTTCCTACTATCTTCATCTCCAAACACGCATGGCTTCTTTCAATGGTAAGCTGTATGATCCTCTCGGATGAAAAATACCAGGTACGATCTCTGCACGGCTAATCAACTGTCGGATTTCTCGTCTCGGATGAAAAATACCAAGTACAGCTACCGCACGGCAAATCATCTGTCGGTTCCAGCTAGCGTTGGAATAGGACCCTTGTCCTTTTGCACACTGTCACTGCGCCCAACATTCGCAGGTTTGAAGCTCGTCACAGTCATCCCTTCCCGGATCCTACTCGGAATACCACAGACAAGGTTTAGACTTTTCGTATCCCAAGAATGCTGCCAATGATTCTAGCCTATACCACGAAGATACTAATCTCACGGACTCAGTCAGTGTATTAGATATCCAAGGGATACGCACTCAAACTGTTGTCCAATGACTATGTTGAGCTCAGATAGAATGGGAGTGGTTGTCAGGCACGCATTCATAGAATTGAAAATAATGATGAGTGTCACGGATCATCACACTCTCTATATTGAAGTACGAATGAGTATCTTAGAATGGAATCAAGCATGATTGAATAGAAAACAGTAGTATTTGCATTAATCCATTAAAACACAGCAGAGCTCTGATGAACCAAAATATTCGTATGCCGGTTAGAGATTAACAATGAATCCAATCGTGAGTATAGTCTAACCAACACACAAATATCGCATTAAATAATTCTAAAATCTATGACCGAGAGTATTGATCCCGGGTTGTTCTCCCTAGGAATTACCTTAGAATGCACATCATTGATTAGGAAGTCTTTTGTGGTTTTGAGAGTTGGTGCAAGAATTCAAGCTAATGGAAGTAAACAACAATTAATTGAGATAAAAGCCTTGGTTAAGGGTAATTATTGGAAGTTCCATCATTATAGTTTCCTTTAATTGTGGTAAGAGTTGATTATTGCTTCAGTCACAAGTCTAGTCTCACCCTAGGGAAGTCTAGCTTTAGTGCACTCCAAGTCAATTAGCAATTCTCAATTCCTAGTCAACAATTGATATTCACTATTCAAGTGTCTCCAATAATTCAACCCCTAAGCCAAGTGAGAGAAATCTACTCCATAGCTAGGGTTGTCATTATCACAAACAATTGGTAGGAAATCATAAGAGACATGATGTAATTGAGAGAAGAGAATTGAATTAAAGCTATCTAATCCAAACAATCATCAACAATCAAGCAATTGAATGAAATTCCACAATTCATTAATCAAAATTCAAGTAACAAAGTCACAAATCTAGATCTAAGAGATTGAATCAAAAGAGCATCAATTGAGAATAGAAGAAGAGTAGATCTACAACTTGTATCAAAACAAAAGTGAATTAGCAATGGATCTCACCAAGAAAACAAAGAAGAATTGCAATGGAGGAAGTGAAATCCTAGAGAGAAGTTGGAGTTTCTCTCTCTAAAAACAAAATGTAACTAATTACCCAAAATATCTAGAATTATGACTAATTGTCCTAACCCCCCTAATCCTTGGTCTTCTTAAGCTTTTTCCTCCAAAATTCTGCTCTAAAACTGGGCCTGGGACTCCCTAAAATCGCTGGTCACATTTTCCTTTTAAAAAATCATGTGTGCACATCAGCGCGTACGCGCACAGTACGCGTACGTGCACCTGGAGTTTTTCGCACCTACGCACAGGCGTGCGGTGCGCGCGCGTCATAGGAAATATAGCCCAGCGATACAAGCGCGCCGGCTTCTCATTCGACTCCACTGCGCCGGCTCTGGGAGTACACATCCGCGCGTATGCGCAAGGTGCGCGTGCGCGCCCATGTCCAAACTTCAAAACATTAATTTATTCCATGCTCCTTCTATTCATGCATGCTTCCTTCACTCCTCTTAGCCATTTTTGCCCTATAACTTCTGAAACCACTTAACAAACAGATCAAGGCATCGAATGGTAATAGAGGAGGATTATAATATATTAATTTTGATGCAAAAGAAGCATATTTTCATCTATGAGGCAAAGTTGGGAAAGGAACACAAAATCATGCAGTTTTATATGGACAAGTGTGGAAGATCATTGATAAAACCCTTAAAATCTACACATGATAAACCCTAAACACGGGATTTATTAACCTCCCCACACTTAAAGTATAGCATGTCCTCATGCTAAAGGAAAGCAAAAGATTAAAGGATCACAAGAGAGTGGGACTCATAGGATGCAATCTACCTACATGAATGCAACTAGGGTGTATGCTACTATCTACTTGGTCAAGAGAAATTCAATCTTCCTAGGACCTATATACATACATATATATATATAGGGCAAGATGATGGGCAATGTATGAACTCTACCAATATCAGTCATCAAAGTGAAATATGCATAGCTTGCATAAAGAACGCTCGCAAGAGCCGGGAACAAGGAATCGAGCTTCGAACCCTTCACCGGAAGTGTTTGCACTCTATTCACTCGGTGTATAGGGTTGATCACTCAATCCTCTCCTACTTCATGCTCTTCCAAAATTTTTTCTTCCTTTAACAATCAACAATTGTTCTATGCATGCATACATATATCATGAGGTCTTTCCTTAGGTTGTAATGGGGTTAGGGTTAAGGTAGGGTTATATATTTGGCTAAGTGGGCTAGAGGTTGAATCCTTTGATTAGCTTAAGCTCCCCTCCCAACCTATATAACATCCTATACAATTATGTACTAAACTAACCACCCGCTCCTTACTCTTTCACATACTCATGCTTTCACTTTTGATCATTACACATATGCATTGATTTGTCTTTGAGTCTTACTTTGGGGCATTTTTGTCCCCTTTTCTTACTTCTCTTTTTCTTCTTCTTTATATATATCTTTATTTCTTTTCTTTTCCTTTTTCTTTTTTTTTCTTTTTCTTTTGGGTCTCTTTTCTTTTCCTTCCCCTTTTTTTTTCAAACTATGTACAAGAATATCAATGCATAAGGTCTATATATTTAATCGATCATATGAGTATGTACCCACTTCCCAATATTTTTAACAATAACATGCTTTTACCTCAACCGATGCTCCCTCCCATTTTCCCACACTTGAATGGCACACACGCACTAGCCTAAGCTATTCAAGGATTCAATTAGGGACATTCATGGTTTTCCACTTTTAGCTTGTGATGTGCTAAAATTAAGAATAAGTAGGTTAAGCGTAGGCTCAAAATTGGTTACAAAGGTTGTTATAAGGTAAGGTCATTTAGGTAAGTGGCTAAGTGAATTGATGGCCTCAATCATGTACATGCATTCACACATATAACAATGGACATATAGAGTCAAACAAATTAAGGATCACAATCATAGAGAGAGAACAATGCACACAAGAAGGGAAATAAATGGCTAGAAGATGTAGCCACGCAATTAGGCTCAAAACTCACTTGCTTGTGTTTTTGGCTCTAAATCCATGTTCCAAATTACATTCTTCAAACAAGCATAGCATCAAAAATTTTTAAAAATTGGTGAGTTTGCCCTAAAGTTCTAGCTTCCTAGGAAGGAGGTCATTACTCTAACCAAGTGGACTTATTAAAAGATAACTATCATGCAAAGAATGTTAAATGCAATCTATCCTACTTAACAAAAGAAATTCAAAATTTATTCGGGTGTTACCTATGAGGACCGGTCGGCCGACCGACCTCCCACACTTAGAAGTTGGCACGGTCCTCCGTGCCTTGAGTGAGACGCAGTGGTTGATCGGCTTCCGAGTGTCCATCATCCTCTCCATTATCGCTATCTTCATTGTCGATGCCGGTGGATGTGGAGATTTCTGGTTCTTCCATAGGTGGTGCTAAGCAACTTAGAAGCTTCTTGACAAAAGTGTAACGGTGTTGGTTGCGCCGCTCATAACGATCGAGCTTCTTGTGGAGGTCCTCTATGCGTTGCATGGATGACTTTTGTGGTGCGATTGAGGTGGTGGGAATGCTCATGGGGACGGCCAAGTTTGGTTCCTCGGTGTCTGTCGAAGGGTAAAGATATCTCCCGTTGGGAACAACGTCGCCGTCTATCGGGATCATGGCCCTCCGATCCTTGGTCTCTCGGGGAACACCGACTGCGGCAACTAAGTTGGTCACTGGAGCGGGAAAGGGTACGTTCCCCTTAGTGTGGATGTGGCCCATAGCTTGGCGAATGAGACGGAAAATATGCACCGGTCTCTCTGTGAGGACACACCAAACCAACAAGGCTAACTCGGCAGTGATAGATGAGCCATGGGTGCTTGGGAGCACATAGTGGGCTAGAATTTGGGCCCATGCCTGAGCCTCTCTAGTGAGAAAACGTGCGGTGATGCCCTTGGGGCGGGGTCTCATCCTTCCTCGAATCCAGAATGATTCGGGTATAGCAATGACCTTGAGGATGGCATCCCAATCAAACTCATATTTGCACCGTGCCGACAAAATCTCTTGATATGCATCAATCCCTTCCACTAACGGTCCAGTCTTAAGCACACTTTGAATGGCCTCCTTTGTGACAGAAACTTGTCTTTGGCACACAAATACCAATGTAAGGGATGAGGAGTGATAATTGGTGTAAAATTATACCACCCAAGACAAGTTTGCTTCCCGTGGCTTCCTCAATAGGAACTCCCATTGCCGCCGCTCGATGCGGGGCATGACAAGTGGAATGATATGAGCCAGAGGGGCTAGAAGGGGCACCTCATGAAGGTTCTTTGGTTTGATCAAGGGGTAGACAAGTTCGCAATAGCGGTTGGGGAACTTGTTCGGATCCCTTGCCGGATTGTCCTTTTCCAAAACATCAATGTTAACAACGCTCCTTGTCTTATTGAGGAGGGGCTTGGCTCTAGGTGCTTGTTGTGCTTTGCTAGTGGACCGTGAGGGTGCCTTCTTGGGTGTCTTTCCGTTGTCTTTCTTGATAACCATCCTAGAAAAGAGGGAAAGGTGGAAAAATTAAACTTTAAAGAAGCACCAAGAAATAATAATCATGAAAGTGATAAAGCATAAGGGAATAAGTGGCGTAAATACATGACAGCTGCAACATGTAACTAAGGCAACAATGAAAATCGTGACTAATCACTAGCATGTGATGTATGAGTGGTATATGCATGCAAACAAGAAGAATGAGAAGCGCACACTCTTAACATCAATAACAAGAAGTGAGAATTAGGGGATGAGCATGTAGAAATGAAGCACGAAACGTAGTAAGCTCAATGCACATATGAACAAGCAAGTGAATGAGAAAGAGCACTAAAGTAGAGGGCACTAAGTCAAATGTAACTCCAAAAAGTCATGTGGGCCTTCCATCAAACACTTGGTGTGCACCCCTTTTTATGATAAAAATGAGAGAAGGGTGACAATGTAACATCCCATAAAGCATCATTAATCATCAAAGCATACCACACATTGCAAGAGCAAGCAATTGAGAGAATCCAACTCATCAAAGCAAGAGTAATCCCTACTTTTAACACCCATATGAAAAAAATAAAAAGAGAAAAAATCTAATAAACCAAGTAAACATGAACGAAAACTAACTAAGAGAAAGAGTAAGGGAATGTGGCTAATGAGAAGGAGAAGGAAGAGAAAGCTAAACAAGAAAAGAAATGAGAAGTAGCTTGAGAGGAAGAAGAGAAATGGGCTATGTAAGTGAGAGAAAAGGTAGGGAAGAGTATGAGAGAAGAGAAGAGGAAGAGAGGTATGGGACCACCGGAGGTGGTGGTTGCCGCTGGTGGTGGCAGAAGAGAGGTGGTAGAAATGGTAGAAGGGGGTAGAAGTGAAGAAGAGGGGTGATGGTAAGAAGGGAATAAGAGATTGAAAGAAAAGGGCGCACTCTAATGTCATTGGTTCGCGAAACCGGCGCGCGCGCGCCATGCACGCGTGCGCGTGCATGGGCAAAATCAGCAGGGGTGCGGACGCGTACGGTGCATGGACGCGCGAAGTGGCGAAGTGCAGGTGTGCGCGCGAGTGCCAGGTGCGCTTGTGCGTGCACATGAATTGTGCTCTCAGCACAAGTTGGGCACAACTTTGGCTCAACTCTCGGGAAAAAATACTAGAAGATGAAGTTGCACGATCGACGCGGACGCGCACTGTGCGCTGGCGCATTGATAATAAAAATTGTTGTCGGTCTAGATTTTCTGCCTAAAGAAAGGAATTACTTCGTTGTAAGCATAGCTCCAAACTAACAAACAACTCTCACATCAAATTAAAATTTGGTTTTGTCACAAGTACAAACCCCAATGAATTTATAACTGAAGTATTTGAACTCCGGGTCGTCTCACAAGGAATTATAATGAAGTGGTCAATTATTGGCTATCAAGATGCAAGGGGGGTTTAATTTTATAGTTTGACAAGAAATGTAAATGACAAGAAGGTAAAATAACAAGAACTAATAAAATAAAGGAAAAGAGCTCTTGGCTAGACATAGGTAATTGAGATCACCATCCTTGTCTACAAACTATATATTGATATTTATGAGAGGCCAACCTATTAAGTCTACTTCCAAAGCCTTAAGGACGTAATATCTACTCCTAGGCTTGAAGTACGTCAAATAGGCTTGATCACATCAACCTATAAGTCCCAACCTACCTACTAATTAGATTAGTAGTGGGTTGGCGTCAATGAGTATCAAATTGATCACCAAGGATTCTCAAATCACCAATTCAATGAGACCCAATGACTCAAGGTCACTCAATTCCCTTAGCCTAGGCCAACAGTCAAGAGAACTACTCAAAAACTATAGGAAACATTTTATCAAACATCTATAGTGCAAGAAAAGTAAACATCATAAATTGCAAGAATCATAAATCTACCAACTACAAATTGCAAGGAAAGTAAATCAACAACTCAAATCATCAATTAAAAGAACATCAAACATTAAATTTCATTAAATGTAAACAAATTCAACATGAGCATTCATAAACATAAAAGAGACATAAAAGTAAAATTAACAAAAGAACTAAGAAGAATAGAGTAGTAGAACAAGAAATTGTAAAGGAAATAAAATGAGAACATGGAATTAGGCCTAGATCTAAGATGGATTAACCTAACCTAATTCTAGAGAGAAGAGGGAGCTTCTCTCTCTAGAAACTAACCTACATGATGCTAAACTACTAAAACAATTGCTCCCCCCGTGACCAAGCTTGAATTCTGCATGAAATAGCATTAGAAATGAGTTGGGTTTGCCCCCAAAGTGCTTCAGAAATCGCCCCCAGTGATTTCATCTTTAGTAGGCCACGAGCAGCATCGGCATGCACGCGTATATGGCACGTGCGTGCCCCTAAATGCGAAGCAACATATAGCAAATTTTCTATCCTTTCGAAGCCCCGGATGTTAGCTTTCCAACACAACTAGAAACACGTCATTTGGAACTCTGTAGCTCATGTCATGGTCGATTGAGTGCGAAGAGGTCAGGCTTGACAACTTTACGGTTCCTTCATTTCTTCATGAGTTCTCCCACTTTGCATCTAATGGACTTAAAATCACTCAAAAAATATTTCAAGGCATCTAATAGAATTAAAGTGAATTAAAATCATCAATTTTAGGGCCTAAAAAGCATGTTTTCACATTTAAGTACAAATCAAGGGAGAATTGCAAAAATCATGCTATTTCATTGAATAAATGTGAGAAAAAGTGATAAAATCCCCCAAATTAAGCACAAGATAAACCACAAAATCGGGGTTTATCACGCATCGATATGCATTTTGCTTGAGGCGCGCGTGCACGCCTGGTGCGCATCCGCGCGAGTCGAGTTAGGCCATTGGCATGGTATAGGAAGACCGTCAGTGTTTCAAGAAAGGACTGGTCTAGGAAGCTTGATGATGCTCTCTGGGCATACCGGACAGCATACAAGACTCCAATTGGCATGTCCCCATATCAGTTTGTCTATGGCAAAGCCTGTCACTTGCTAGTGGAGCTGGAGCACAAGGCTTATTGGGTAATCAGGTACCTGAATCTTGATTCAGAAGCTGCAGGAATTAAGCGGATGATTCAGTTGAATGAGCTTGATGAATTCAGATATTCAGCCTATGAGAATGCCAAGCTCTATAAGGAGAGAACCAAGCTACTGCATGATAAGAAGATTGCCATCAGAGTCTTTGAGGCAGGACAAAGAGTGCTTCTGTATAATTCAAGGCTTAAATTCTTTCCCGGGAAGCTGAAATCCCGGTGGTCAGGACCGTTTGTGGTTACCAGAGCCTCGCCATATGGTCATATGGAAATACAGGAAGAAAATTCTGACAGGAAATTTACAGTGAATGGCCAGAGGTTGAAGCACTATCTTGGAGGCAAGATTGACCGCCAGAGGTCCACTCATCTGCTGAACTAGCAGAACTGACCGTCAAGCTAGTGACGTTAAAGAAGTGCTTGTCGGGAGGCAACCCGATAATTTCGTATCCTTCGCCATTTTTCGTAGTAGTTTTTCTTAGTTATTTTGTTTTTATTGAGTTCTTACTAATTCTCTGATCATGCAGCTATGTTCTTCCAGGAACCGACCACTTCAAGCTAAAAAAAAAAATGCTACGCGACGCGACCGCCTCTGCGACGCGTCCGTGTCGCAAGGGGAGGAGAGAAAAATAAAAACGAACAGAGAGTCACGCTGGGCCGTGGCTGGAGGCGTGCCAATGGCACAATTCGTCCCACGCGACTGCGTCGCTGATGCGTCAGCGTCGTATGGGCGTAATGGCCTCCCACGCGACCGCGTGACCCACGCGGCCGCGTGCCCTGATTTTCGACGTAAAACGGGTGCACAGCTGAAAGTTGTGCTAGAGTGGTGTTGGACTGGCGCTAGACGCGCAGTTCCCTTTACGCGACCGCATGCCCCACGCGGCCGCGTCGTACCCCATTAACTGCCCACTCGCACGATCGCATGCCCATGCGATCGCGTCACCCCAATTTTGGCAATCATATCAATTTGAACAGAGAGTTGTGCTGGCGCGAGGCTGCACTCACGCCAGAAACACAAACTGGGTCACGCGACCGTGTGACCGACGCAATCGCGTCAATCAGTATAAGAGCAATGCGCGCGACCGCGTGCCCCACGCGGCCGCGTCGCTTGCGCCGCCCAGTTTTCTCTCTCTCCCAATACTAATTCTCTTTTATTCTCTTATCCTTTTATTTTTTTTCTTTCATTTAAATATTTGTCTCTTCTATTTTCAGTTCTTCTTTGCTTGAGGACAAGCAAACCTTTAAGTTTGGTGTTGACGCTGCACTTATAGGTTTTCTAGTACAAAAGGGAGGCGAATCATCTTCATGGAGGAACACAACCTGAAGAATAAAACGACCGCTAGGATAATTAAGGTGGTTGAGTTCCTTTCATTTTTTCCTTCCTTCTTTTCTATATTATGTTCCGATTTCCTGTTATTTTTCTTTGTTTGTTGCATGATCCTTTATTAGTTAGAATCCTAGGACTAGTTTAGTTTTCATTTAATTGCTTTAATGCTGAAAAGATGTTTCATGTACCACTCACTGAACTTGAATCTAAAAATAAAAGAAAAAGAAGTGATGTATTGCATGAGAAATTGAGTTAATTTTAAAAATAGTCTGATTTACTTAAATGTGGTGGTATTTTCTATGATTTTGAATGCATGCATGAATAGTGCATAGTTTTTGATAGTAAAGTTTATGAATGTTAAAATTGTTGGCTCTTGAAAGAATGATGAAAAAGAAAAATGTTATTGATAATTTGAAAAATCATAAAATTGATTCTCGAAGCAAGAAAAAGCAGTGAAAACACAAGGCTTGCGAAAAAAAATATAAAATAAAGAAAAAAAACAAAGAAAAAGAAAAAAGCAAGCAGAAAAAGCCAATAACCCTTTAAACTAAAAGGCAAAGGGTAAAAAGGATTCAAGACTTTGAGCATTAATGGATAGGAGGGCCCTAAGGAATAAAATCCTAGCCTAAGCGGCTAAATCAAGCTGTCCCTAACCATGTGCTTGTGGCGTGAAGGTGTCAAGTGAAAAGCTTGAGACTGAATGGTGTTTGGTGTTGTGATGCGTGAGCATCTTGTCTATCTTTTCCTAGTGAATTTGTATCTAAATTTTTGAATTTAATTAAGAATTAATTATATTTTAGCCACTTGGATGCTATTTTAAGTTCTGTACAATACTATTTATTTTAGGTAGCATTTGGCGGAATTTGATGGAGTTTCTGCAGAAAAAGAGAAGAAGCCAAGGAGATGACCAGCGAATACCGACGCGGACGCATGGCTCACGCGACCGCGCGGAATGGAGGAAATCACAATGACGCGATCGCGTGCCTGACGCGAACGCGTGGACTGGAATCTGCACAAATGACGCGAACGCGTGGACGACGCGGACGCGTCACATGCGCCACGTGCAGAAAATATAGAAAAACGCTGGGGGCGATTTCTGGGCCGTTTTAACCCAGTTCTTCGCCTAGAAATCACAGATTAGAAGCTGCAGAATGGACAAATCAAGTGGTCTCCACCCATCAGTTGAAGACTTGTTAATTAATTCGAATTTAAATTCAAATCTTAAATTAGGAAAAGATATTATTTTAAGTTTAATTTTAAATATTAGATTTTAAATTTATTAGGATTAGTTATAAAAAGGGATCTGATGCCATCAGATTGGAAGGGGTACATTTTTTTTCCTGAATCCTTATTTTCTCTTTTCCATGAGCAACTAAACTTCCACTGTTAAGGTTAGGAGCTCTGTCTATTGTATGGATTGATAATATTATTTTTCTATTTTAATTCATGTTTTGATTTATATTTCAATAATTGTTTTCGTTCTTTATTTTATGAATTTGGGTGGAACGGAAGTATGACCCATGTTCTATTTGAGTTCTTGTAAAACTTGGAAAAGCTCTTTACTTGAACAATAGCTTGAAAACATATTATCCTGAATTTCTAATTGTTTGTATTTAACGGGATACGTGACATATAATCCCTTTATCTTTGAATAATTAGGATTCTTGTGGCATATCAACTAGGAGTCGATCATCACCCTCTAATTGGAATTAATTGACCAAGAAATTGGTAGTTGATGAATTTTAGAGGAGACTAGGAAGGTCTAAGGAATTAGGGTCTAGTCATAAATAGTTTTCCATGAATTAAATCTTGCATAATTAAAATAGTTAATAAGAAAAGTCAATCCAGAAAATAGATAACTCTGAAGCCTTAACTGCCTTCTCTATATATTATTCCCAACTTAATTACTTGCCCTTCTTCAATATTTTTTATATTGTTTAATCTCTTTTATACTGCATCTCAACACCAATTTTTGTTTGTCTAACTAAGCCTATCAAATACTATTGTTGCTTAATCCATCAATCATCGTGGGATCGACCCTTATTCACGTAAGGTATTACTTGGTACGACTTGGTGCACTTGCCGGTTAGTAAGTGTGGTTGTAAAATACCGCACCAGTGTCCCCAGCTCTGTAGGAGACTCCAGCTGCTGAGACAAGATCTGAGACCAAGGCGGGGAAAGGTAAGTTGCCCGCAATTTGTACGTGGCCCATAGTATTCCAGATATGTCTTGAGAGATGCAGAGGTTGGTCTATAAGGATGCACCATAGTAGAACAGCCATGTCCGCAGTGAAGGAGGACTCATGAGTGCTCGGAAAGACGTAATGGGACATGATCTGTGTCCAGATGCGAGCCTCCAAGGTAAGTGCTGAAGCCAAGATTCCCTTAGGGCGGGTACGGTGGTATCCGTAGATCCAACGGCTGCCAGGTAATGCGATAACTCCGAGAACGGAGTCCCAGTCAAATTGGTACCTCTGGTGCTTAAGTGCGGTTTCTTGGAAGGCGTCCATTCCTTCTGGAATAGGGGGAAGACTCAGAGCTTGTTGAATGGCCTCTTCTGTGATGGGGACTTGCTTCTGCCGGACATAAACAGACTGTAGGGTTGGCATGTAGAAGTTAGAGTAGAACTCAACTACCCAAGAAAGATTGACCTGCCTTGGCTGTCTCCATAGGAAACCCCATTGTCTTCGTTCAATTTGCAGCTCAACAAAGGAAGCAATATTGGATGGGAGGATAAGAAGGTATTCATTGTTATAGTTTCTTTCTGCCAGGATAGAGAACATCTGCTCACAGCAGCGATTGGGAAATCGCGCAGTGTCCTTTGCTGGGAAGGCTTTCTCCTTCTCATCAACCTTTATTATCCTCTTAACTCTTTTTGTTGAGGGCTTGACTGCGGTTGAAGAAGGCTCTGCCACTAATGCTCTTTTAGTTCTTCTTCTTGCTGGTGGTTTGGAAGTAGTTTTCTCCTTTCCTTTCTTGGTGGCCATCCTGAAAGAAGGGAAGAGAAAGTAAATTAAATTCAAAGAGATATACAGCAAGGAAGGAAACGAAAAAGAGGGTGATGGGTGCACAATAAGATATACTGACATTATCACATACTCGCGAGTACATGTAAAGGCAAGTGACTGCAAGGTGTTTATTGGCATGCCGGCAATGGGCATGAGTAGCATAGACCAAGCAATACTTTGTAACAAACCATCACGTTTGTATTGACAATTAAATTCAATTAATATAATAGTAAAGGAAAGTTGTGAAAAGTAAGCATTGAATAGTATAACAACATAGAGAAGTGCATAATGCCATTTCAGCTTTTTCACAAACACATAGCATGCATGTTGAATAAGGTATAGAAAATATGAAGGTGAACATGCAAGCAATCCTTAAATGGAATAAAAATAATTGTCAAACAATTTGCAACAATCCACAAGCATATAATGAGGGATAATGACTCAAAAGAAGAAAAACAAGTAAATTTCTAACACCATTTAAAAAAAAAAAAAGAAAAGAAAAAGAAAGAAAATATGAATAATGAAAAGAAAAAGAAAAGAAAAGAAAATACATATAAAAGAATAAGAATGATAGAAAAAGAAAGACGGAGGAGGAAAGTAAAACCTTGTTAATGGAGGTGAGAGAGATAGAGAGTGAAAGGTGAAATAGAAGGAAGAAGGGAGAAGGAAAAATTAAGGAAGGAAAAGAAAAATTAGGATTTGGAGGAGAGAAAGATAAGATATGTGGCAATTTTTGGTTGAGCTGTGCGGCGCATGCGACGCGGCCGCGTGGGGCACGCGTTCGAATGGATGCGCTTCAAGTATGGTGACGCGATCGCGTCGGTCACGCGGTCGCATGACCCATGTTATGCGTCTGGTGCGAGTGCAGCCTCGCTCCAGCACAACTCTCTGTTCAAATTAATTTGTTTGCCAAAATTGGGACGGCGCGATCGCGTGGGTCACGCGATCGCGTGAGTGTGCGCCAAAAAATGGATGACGCGGCTGCGTCGGCGACGCGGTCGCGTGATAAGGATTGTGCTTCTAGCACCAATCCAGCATCACTCTCGCACAATATTTCATTGTGCACCCTTTTACGTCGAAAACTCAGGGCACGCGGCCGCGTAGGGCACGCGGTTGCGTGGGAGGCCATGATTCCCATGCGACGCGAACGCGTCAGCGACGCGGTCGCGTGGGTTGATTTGTGCCATTGGCACGCCTCCAGCCACACTCCAGCGTGACTTTCTGTTCATTTTTATTTTTCTTTACTCCCCCTGTGACGCGGACGCGTCGCCGATGCGATCGCGTCGCGTAGCAAATTTTTTTTTTTTTTGAAAATAAAAACATGTAAATGCAGATGCATGAAAGTACTAAGAAAGAGAAGAGTTATTGAATAGGAAAAACTAAAAATAAAGAAAAGAACGATCATACAGTGGTGGGTTGTCTCCCACCTAGCACTTTGCTTTAACGTCCGTAAGTTGGACGCGCCACTAGCTCAATCTTCTGTTATGTGGGGATCTTCCAAGAGGAAGATCTCAAGCTCCTTGTTTCTCTGCATCTTCTCGCCATGGTATAGCTTCAGGCGTTGTCTATTAACCTTAATAAGTTCAGATCTTGAAGGATGGCTTAGGTGATAAACTCCGTACGGTTCGGCCTTCTCTACTCTGTATGGACCTTCCCATCTTGATCTCAACTTGCCTGGCATGAGCCTTAGTCGAGATTTGTAAAGGAGGACTAAATCCCCAGGTTGGAACTCTTTCTTCTTGATGTTTTGGTCATGTACAGCCTTCATCTTTTCCTTGTATATTCTGGAGTTTTCATAAGCTTCTAGGCGAAGGCTCTCCAGTTCCTGCAGTTGCAACTTCCTTTTAGCTCCGGCTTTCTCAATTCCCATGTTGTACTCTTTAACTGCCCAAAAAGCTCTGTGTTCTACTTCAACTGGGAGATGACAAGCTTTTCCATAAACCAAGCGGAAAGGACTCATCCCAATGGGTGTCTTGTATGCTGTTCTATATGCCCAGAGTGCATCTTGTAGCCTGGTGCTCCAGTCTTTTCTATGAGGCTTTACTATCTTTTGCAAGATACACTTAATTTCTCTGTTCGACACCTCGACTTGCCCATTAGTTTGGGGATGGTAAGCTGTTGCAACTTTATGAATTATCCCATGCTTCTTCATTAATCCTGTTAGTCTCCTGTTACAAAAATGGGTGCCTTGATCACTCACGATTGCTCGTGGTGATCCGAAGCGACATATAATATGGTTCTCACAAAGGAAACAACAGTGTTAGCATCATCAGTGCGGGTAGGAATTGCTTCCACCCATTTGGAAACATAATCCACAGCTAACAATATATAAAAATATCCATTAGAGTTTGGAAATGGACCCATGAAGTCAATGCCCCAAACATCAAAAATTTCACAGAAAAGCATAATTTGTTGAGGCATCTCATCCCTCCTAAATATATTACCAAATTTCTGGCATGGGAGACAAGATTTACAAAACTCAGCAGCGTCTCTAAAAAGAGCAGGCCACCAGAATCCACAGTCTAAGATCTTTCTAGCTGTTCTTTGAGGACCAAAATGTCCTCCACTCTCAGATGAGTGACAGGCCTCTAAAATGGACTGGAATTCTGATTGAGACACACAACATCTAATTACCTGATCAGCGCCAAATCTCCATAAATATGGGTCATCCCATATATAATATTTAGACTCACTTTTCAGCTTGTCTCTTTGATGCTTTAGACCTTAGGGTGATGGCATTAATGCCTCCCTTTGGATTGGGTAATGGTTGGGAAGGGATTCCAGTGGAGCTTGAAGGTTGGTTACTGGAATTTTGTGTTGATCCAATCTGTGATATAAGAGCTTGCAAAGTAGAGGTGAGACCATTCAGACTGACATTAATACTATTCATGATGTTACTTTCCATGTTCTGTTGTCTTCGCTCAAAAGATTGTAGTAGCTCTTCATTAGGAGATAAAGAAGAATGAGTAAATTGAGAGGTCTGCTGTTGATTGTTCTGTGGCCCTTGGTTTTGCCTCAGGTGAGGTGCTCTGTAAGGTTGATTCTGCTGCCTGTTGTTGTTATTATTCCATCTCTGATTTCCCTGATTATCTCTGCCTCTTCTGTTATTGTTGTCCCTCCAATTCTAGTTGGAATTGTCCTGCCATCCATGGTTATTATTTCCACTTTGATTGTACCCTTGGTTGGGGCGGTCATAGAAGTTATGAGTGGATGCCACCATGTTGTCTTCTTGTTGGAGCTGCGGGCATTCATCAGTGTAATGGCTATAATCAGCACAGATTCCGCAAATTCTTTGGGGGACCAGTTGTTGGTTTTGCTGTGGTAGAGGAGGTTGAGCTTGTTGAGCTTGTTGTTGATTCAATTGCATTTGCTTCAGCAAGTTGGTCATCTCACATATACTCTGAGCTAGAGCAGCAGTCTCTCTGTTAGAGGATACTTCTGCAACAGCTTTTGAACGGCCTTGCTTTTGCCTGTGGTTCCTAGTAGATTCAGCTAAATCACTGATCAATTGCCAAGCCTCATCAGTGGTCTTGTACTTCTTCATAGACCCATTGCTAGCACTTTCCATGTGGTCTTATCTTGGGGCCTCATGCCCTGTGTGATATAGCTAAGTAACACTATCTTGTCAATCATGTGGTGGGGGCATGCTTCCAGAAGATTATTGAAGCGCTCCCAATATTCAAAGAGAGTCTCATTGTCATCCTGAACAATTGTGAAAATATCCTTCCTCAGTTTATCAGTAACTTCAGATGGAAAGAATTTCTCCAAAAACTCCTTTCTGAGTGTATCCCAGTTGGATACATTTGCTAGAGGTTGAGTGTAGTACCACTCTCTTGCTTTTCCCTCATGAGAAAACGAGAAAGCTTTCATCAAAATTAAAATTTCATCAGTACCATCACGCCTGACAGTAGAACAGGCTGCCTGGAAATCTCTCAAGTGCTTGATAGGCTCTTGAGCAGGTAGGCCATAAAACTTGGGCATCAAATTTAGCAGTGCGGTCTTTATTTCAAAATCTATAGCTACCGCTGGATGATGCGCTTGAAACGGTTGCATTGTAAAATCAGGGGCTCCTTCCTCCTGGATGGTAACTCTCCTAGCTGCCATGTCTTCTGCACGTAAAACAACCGAATCAGTAGAACGGGGGCTGGTTTCATCCTCAAGTTCACTTTCAGATCCGCCCTCAGAGCGGACTAACCGACGCTGTTCTCGCCTTATTCTTGAAATAGTCCTTTCAATTTCATGATCGAATATTAGCAAGCGCGGATCAGGAAGTGAACGCGTCATTTGACGAAAGAAACATGCAGCTCATAGTAGCAAAATAAAATAAAGTACAAATAAATAAATTCTAATTAATAACTTTAGCACTCTATTGCAACTCCCCGGCAACGGCGCCAAAAATTGATGAGACACAGAAGTTGGTGAATTAAAATTATTAAAATAGTTACATTGCAAGTATAGCTCTTAACTCACCGAAAATCTGCCTATCAATTTAGAAATATGTCACAGAGAGTGTAAATTAAAAAATAGTGCGAGTTTAAGTCCCAGGTCGTCTCCCAACGAGTTGTAGAAAAGTGTGCTATTTTATTAATCAGATGTTCCAAGAAGTTGAGTTAAGTAGGTGGAAAATTAAATTGAGAAAATTCAAATAATGTGAATAAAAGCCTTGACTGGGAGTTGATTAGTTGGAATCTCTGTTATTGATGGAATGATCTCAAGGTTAATTTATAATTAATGGTTGTTCTGTTTAGTTATCCTTTACTAGGTAAAGGAAAGTCAAACAAGTTGGAATGCTAGATTTGTTCATGAGTTGCAACCCACTTAGTTCAAAGGGGTTGGTGTTAGTGATTAGATAACAATCCAATAGTTAACCCAATTACAAATTTTCTTTCAATCCTTCCAACTCAAGAGTTCCTTTCAATCAACTCCCTATCAAGTGAGGAAACTACTCACTCATTGTAAATAATAAATCCATAACACATGAAAGGGAATTAAAAGAAAACATGATTATTGGAATGGAAAATAAATTAAATTGGAAGAAATAATCCTTGTACTAAATAATCATGAAAGTATTCAAATGACAAAATTGAACAAAGCAAAGAACATGGAAGAATACAACCAAGTTAAGAGAACGAACTAGAATGACGAAGTCTTGATGAGGAAATAACTCTTCTCGATGTTCCAATGGTAAGACCAATTGAAAATTAAAATTTCCTAAACCTAGAGAAAGAAACCTAAAGGAGTAAAACTAGATCTAAAACTAAAAACTGTCTAGAATGAATGTTGTGTTTTGTTTCTGCATATTCTCTGGCTCTAGTCTGCTGTTCCGGGCCAAAAACTGGGTCAAAATAAGGTCCAAAATCGCCCCCAGCGAATTCTGCAGATCATGCAGATCGCACATGTCACGCGATCGCGTCATCTATGCGGACGCGTCATTCGCGCTTTTCCTTGCCACGCGTTCGCGTCGTCCACGCTACCACGTCGCTTTAGCTTTTCCAATCCGCGCGGCCGTGTGAGCCATGCGGCTGCGTCACTGCGATTTGCTCTCCTTCGCGCGGTTGCGTTAGCCATGCGACCGCGTCACTTCTCGCTGGTTATCTCTTGAAATTCTTGTGTTCCTTCCATTTTTCCTAGCTTCCTTTCCAATCTCCAACTTATTCATGCCCTATAAAGTTTGAAACACTCAACACATAGATCACAACATCAAATGGAATAAAGGAGAATAAAAATTACATAATTAAAGTCTCTAGGAAGCAGTTTTCAAACACGTTATAAATTCAGGAAGGAATTATAATTTCATGCTAATTTAATGAATAAGTGGGTAAGGATCATGATAAAACCACACAATTAAGCACAATATAAACCATAAAATAGCGGTTTATCAAACGCGTCATACAATGAGGGAGATAAGAAGCTCATGACATCAATTTATATCTAAGAAAAGACTAATCCTAACTATCAATCAAACAAACAAACAATCAAAAAAGAAATGCAAGTATCCACATATTAACATATTCACACTAACCAATAGAATGGCACACATAAGTAAATTCCCCGACAACAGCGCCATTTTGATGAACCGAAATATTCATATGCCAGTTAGAGATTAACAATGAATCCAATCATGAGTATAGTCTAACCAACACGCAAATATCGCATCAAACAATTCTAAAATCTATGACCAAGAGTATTGATCCTGGGTCGTTCTCCCTAGGAATTGCCTTAGAATGCACATCATTGATTAGGAAGTCTTTTGTGGTTTTGAGAGTTGGTGCAAGAATTCAAGCTAACGGAAGTAAACAACAATTAATTGAGATAAAAGCCTTGGTTAAGGGTAATTATTGGAAGTTCCATCATTATAGTTTCCTTCAATTGTGGTAAGAGTTGATTATTGCTTCACTTAGTTAACCCCCTAATAATGGAGGAAAGTCAAGTGAGAGTAACTAACTTGAGTCACAAGTCTAGTCTCACCCTAGGGAAGTCTAGCTTTAGTGCACTCCAAGTCAATTAGCAATTCTCAATTCCTAGTCAACAATTGATATTCACTATTCAAGTGTCTCCAATAATTCAACCCCTAAGCCAAGTGAGAGAAATCTACTCCATAGCTAGGGTTGTCATTATCACAAACAATTGGTAGGCAATCATAAGAGACATGATGTAATTGAGAGAAGAGAATTGAATTAAAGCTATCTAATCAAAACAATCATCAACAATCAAGCAATTGAATAAAATTCTACAATTCATTAATCAAAATTCAAGTAACAAAGTCATAAATCTAGATTTAAGAGATTGAATCAAAAGAGCATCAATTGAGAATAGAAGAACAGTAGATCTACAACCTGTATCAAAACAAAAGTGAATTAGCAATTGATCTCACCAAGAAATCAAAGGAGAATTGCAATGGAGGAAGTGAAATCCTAGAGAGAAGTTGGAGTTTCTCTCTCTAAAAACAAAATGTAAATAACTACCCAAAATATCTAGAATTATGACTAATTGTCCTAACGCCCCTAATCCTTGGTCTTCTTAAGCTTTTCCCTCCAAAATTCTACTCCAAAACTAGGCCTGGGACTCCCCGAAATCGCTGGTCACATTTTCCTTTTAAAAAATCACGTGTGCACATCGGCGCGTACACGCACAGTACGCATACGCGCACCTGGACCTTTTCGCACCTACGCGCAGCCGTGCAGTGCGCGCGCGTCATAGGAAATATAGCCCAGCGATACAAGCGTGCCGACTTCTCGTTCGGCTCCACTGCGCTGGCTCTGGTAGTACGCATCCGCGCGTACGCGCAAGGTGCGTGTGCGCGCCCATGTCCAAACTTCAAAACTTTAATTTATTCCATGCTCCTTCCATTCATGCATGCTTCCTTCACTCCTCTTAGCCATTTTTACCCTATAACTTCTGAAACTACTTAACAAACGGATCAAGGCATCGAATGGTAATAGAGGAGGATTATAATATATCAATTTTGATGCAAAAGAAGCATATTTTCATCTATGATGTAAAGTTGGGAAAGGAACACAAAATCATGCAGTTTTATATGGACAAGTGTGGAAGATTATTGATAAAACCCTTAAAATCTACACATGATAAACCCTAAAAACGAGGTTTATCAAGCTCCTCACCCCCACCTATGGGGTTTAGAGACTCATGCCGTAGAAGATACAATATGAAATATAAAATATCATAAGGTACAAAATGAATCTCTAAAAGTAATTTTTATACTAAACTAGCAACTTAGGTTTACAGAAAATTAGTAACTTCGTGCAGATAGTGCAGAAATCCACTTCCGGGACCCACTTGGTGCATGTCTGGGCTGAGCTTTCAAGATTTTACATGCATATGCCCAAGGTTGGAGTTTAACGCCACCCTGGGTGCCAAAATGGGCATTTAATGCCAAGAATTATGCCAGTTCTGGCGTTTTACAACAGAAAGTTTTAGGATGGCTTTGAATACCAATTTGAGCCATCAAATCTCGAGCAAAATATAAACTATTATATATTTCTAGAAAGATCAAGATGTCTACTTTCTAACTCAATTGAGAGAGTGCCAATTGGGCTTCTGTAGCTCCAGAAAATCTACTTCGAGTGTAGGAGGGTCAGAATCCAACAGCATCTGCAGTCCTTTTTCAGCCTCTGAATCAGATTTTTGCTCAGGTCTCTCAATTTCAACCAGAAAATACCTGAAATCACAGAAAAATACACAAACTCATAGTAAAGTCCAGAAATGTGATTTTTGAATAAAAACTAATAAAAATATAATAAAAAGTAATTAAATCATACTAAAAACTATGTAAAAATAATGCCAAAAAGGGTATAAATTATCCGCTCATCACCTGCCATAGAAGAAATCATTCACAATTGAAGAAGACTATAAGACCAGAGCTAATACAGAAGGATAAAGCATCTCCAAGCCTTAACCACCTTCTTATCATAGTTTACACAACTTTTGAGTTTTGAGTGACCTTTTCTCTTTATTTTCTTTTATGCAATTAAACAAACATACCTACATCTCCTATTCACCGGACTAAGGTCTACAAGATAACCATAGCTAGCTTGAAACCACAATCCTCGTAGGATTGACCCTGACTTACTCAGATATTACTTGGATGACCCAGTGTACTTGCTGGTATAGTTGTACGAAGTATGGGGATTTGTGCACCACCCTCTCTTTGTTTATAGTCTTGGTTTATTAAATTTTTCTCCTTCTAGCTAGCTTAACTTTAGTTTAATTTTGCTTAGTTAGATTGAATTTTTAGTTTGGATCATGTGTTTGTGAAGTGCTGCATGTTTTGAGGTTGAAAACTCTTGTTAGATAGCATGTTTGGTGCACTGGTGATTTGAAAATTTTTTTGGAGAAACTGAGCTTTGTGCGTACGCACACAATTGTGCGTACGCACACTTCCCTAATTTTCTGCAATTTGTGCTTACACACACACTTGTGTGTACGCACACTCGTTTGCAACCTCACTGCCAGGTGCGTGTGCATATGCTTGTGCGTCTGCACACCAGGCATTTTCCCATCCATGCGCACGCACGCATCGGTGCGCAAGCACACATGACCCGTTTTTGAAAAAAAACTTTCTATGCATACGCACGCATCTGTGCATACGCACAACCAGTTTTTCACTCTCTGCTGGGTGTGTACGCACATGCTTGTGCGTGCGCACACCCTCAATTTTCACCATTTGTGCGCACGCATAGTTGCTTTATTACCACCACCCTACTTCTTTTCTTCTTCTTCTCTCTCTATTCTTCTTTTCCCATGTCTCTCTTTCTCTTCTCTCCCACTTCATCATTACTCACCATCCACCACCATCTCCATTTATTAGTTAGTTGGTTTAATTTTTTATTTTAATAGATTAGGTTGTTACTATAGGTTAGATTTTGGTGATAAGTGTTAGATTATTGATATTGTTGTTGCTAAATATTGTTGGATATCTTTATTGAGGTTATACTTTACTGCTTGGTATTGAATTTTGAATGTTGGACTTTTGTACATACCAAGTACTTATGACATTGCCTTCAAAAATGTTGTTGGATTTCTAAATTGTTTGTTGTAGCTAGCCACCATGTAATTTGAATTCACTATCTATTATTAGAAAATTGTATGTAGTTGATGCATTTTTTGTAGATGATGCTTGTTTATGATTGACTTTATTTATGTCACCTAGTTGATGCATTGAAATTAAGGAATTGTGAAATTAGATTGTAAGCTCACTTAGTGACATTTTCTGAGCTTTTTAAGCTTTGTGGACCATGCTTTCTATGTGATTGATCTCATCTTATATCTCTCTTTTTCTAAATTGAATAGCAACCATGTTTCCCACTTCATGTCAATTAGGTGATGCAAACAAACTTCAAAGTGTGTCATTACTTGATGTGTGAGTTCTATACTTCATTTGGTCCATTAAGTTCTCTTGCACATCAACCAATTTCCTTCATTATCAAATTCACAATTGCTTCATTATTGCTTGAATGCTTTTATGCTCCTTGAGTACTTGGTTGTTTGTCTCAACCAACAAGTTTCTTTTAGAGTATCTCAAGCACACTAGAATGGGTGAAGTGCATACTTTTTTGTGTAATTGTGACATAGCTTTCTTTGTTAGTGTGTGTGTTCTAAACCGCACAACTTAAAATTTACGCACTTGTTTTCATCAATGTCACAAACTTATTCACTCACTTTATTTTACTGATCATTACCTCATTCCAACGATCTACGCTCCCTTGCTTTTGCATTTACTCATCTTATGGTGTTATTTTCTATTTTTCATTGATGATTCACCATAAGCAACAAGGGAAGTAGGAGAAAGAACATGCAGCAGCCAATTGACCCACCAGCTGAAGGTGGCAATTCGTATCATCGCCGTACCCCCTTGCTCACCTTTGAATGCACTGAGGACGGTGCAAACCTTTAAGTGTGGGGAGGTCATCCAACCGATCGGCAATCTTGGATGAAAAAAATTCTAATCCCAAACACTTTCACATTTTATTTTTTCATAGTTTGTATATATTTTAGAGCTTCAATTGTATTTCTTCTGAGTTTATTGCATTTTCTTTCATATATAATAAGCTTAGTTAAAATAGTGAAATTGTCCAAGAAAAAACATTCTTAATAGGGCCTTGATATCCTAATTGATTTGAGTTGATATTTGTTTTATTGAAACTTGCTTGAAATATATTGTGGAATATATTTTTGAGCTAAGAACACATAAGCATCTGAGTGTTGAGCCTAATTGTGTGGTTACATCATATAACAACTATTTTCATTTTTGTGTGTGTTATTCTCTTTCTATGATTGTAATATTTGATTTGCTTGATTCTTTATGTCCATTGTTTGATGTGTATATGCATTTATATGATTGAGGTCATCATTTCATTTAGCTCACTTACCTAAATAGCCTACCCTTTTATCTTCCTTTGTTAACTAATTTTGAGCCTATTTTAATCCCCTTTTGTTCTTAATCTTAGCACATCACTACCCCTAAGTGAAAAATAATAATTGTCCTTAATTTGGATCTTTAATTAGCTTAGGCTAGTGAGAGTGTGTATCATTCAAGTGTGGGAAAGTTTGGAAACATTGCTTGAGGTAAAAGTATATCTTGGAATTTCATTAAAAATCTTAGAAATTGGGTACATACTCATACATTAAATGTTGAACCATATGCATTAGTCTCTCTTGTATATATATATATAAAGAAGAAGAAAAAAGAGAAAAAGAAAGCAATAAAAAGAGGACAAATGTTAACCCCAAAGTAAAGTAATAAGAATAATGCATATGGGATGTGAATTGAAAAGAATGCATAAATGTGTGAAAAATTGAATAATGGGTAGTTAGGTTTGTATTTGAATTGTATAGGTTGTTATGTGTATTAGATGATAGCTTAAGTTAATCAAAGATTCAAATTTCAAACTCTCTTGACCATATGCATCCATACCCTCACCCTAGCCCCATTACAACCTTTGGATAAGTCCTCATTATACTTGTATGGATATATTGAATAATTGTTGATTGTTAGATGAAAAACAAATATTGGAAAGTATGATTAGAGGAGAATTGAGTGAATCAACCCTATACACTTGAGCGATTAGAGTGTATACACAGCTGGTGAGGGGTTCGATTGCTCAATTATATATTTTCACTGGTTATTATTTCTTATCTTGCAAGTTGTAAGTTCTTTTCAATAACTCTAATCAATTACGGAATTTGACTTGATTGTAATTGCTTTAGCCCTTATGTTTATATATTTATTCCCAGAAATTGATTTATTTTAACCAAGTAGTTACATGCATTTAGATAGAGTGCATATAGGTAGTTTACTTGCATTGAATAAATATTGATACCTGGTGCATGTGTATGCAAAACCCACACTATTTTGTACAGCAGCTGTACCAGCAAGTGCACTGGGTCGTCCAAGTAATACCTGAGCAAGTCAGGGTCGATCCCACGAGGTTTGTGGCTTGAAGTAAGCTATGGTTGTCTTGCAGGTCTTAGTCAGGTGGAATCAGAAGAAGTTAACTAATAGGAATTATATGCTAGGAATAAAGTTGAGAATTGGAGTTTCTTTATCTTTCTGAAGTAACTATGGTACTACTGTCTTCTTTGCTTGTGAATGATCTTCTTCTATGGCAGGCTGTAAGTGATTAAAGCCATTGCCCGTGGTCATTGATCTCCTCTGCTATAGGTTGAACACGGCCGTGGCCATTGGCCGTTGTTACTCAATCTGACGAAGGGTGAAGCGTATAGCAGTCCATTCTCTTGGCGATCCTACTCAAAACGCCACAGACAAGGTCGAATCTTCCATATCAGAGAACGCTGCTTCTTTGGATTCTAGCCTATACCAAGAAGACCCTAATCTACCCAGAAATTGGCTGAATTGGTGTCTCGAGAAGTCCCCAACGAAGTCATGGATTAACCGTCTGAGAGATGTATAAACATAGTTGTTGGCTCGTACTTTTCTTCCCGATACTCACACGAACCCAAGTAGACGCAGGTGTTTGTCAGGCATGTTTGTCTTAATATGATGAACAGAGCTAATTTGTCGGATCATCCTGCTCACCACTATGAAGATCGGAATATACATCTTAGAGATAGATCAAACATAGATCAAAGAAGAAACAATAGTACTTTTATTAATTCATAGGACTCAGCAGGGCTCCTCCCCTCAACCCAGGAGGTTTATAAACTCATACTAAAAATAAAATAATGGAAAAATGTGTATGGTGCTCTCCTGAATCGAAGAGTCTCCTCAAAAGTGATAAAAGGTCCAAATTACATGAACATAATCCCTTAAATACTAACAGATGACTAGTAAGGGTAAAACAGTCTATTTAGTGCTAAAATCCACTTCTAAGACCCACTTGGTGAGTATTTTGGGCTGAGGTTTAATGAGATCCACATGCTTTGAGGCTGCTTGGGCATGGAATGCCAGCTAGGGGGTCCTCTCTAGGCCTTTAAAAGCTGGGCTCTGCTCTTTGGGCGCTGGACGCCTGGAAAGAGGTAGGAAGCTGGCGTTGTACGCCAGTTTTGAGCCTTCATATGGACTTTAACCGCTCAGTCTCAAGCTCTTCACTTGACACCTTTACGCTACAAGCACATGGTTAGGGACAGCTTGGTTTAGCCGCTTAGGCCAGGATTTTATTCCTTTGGGCCCTCCTAACCACTGATTCTCAAAGCCTTGGGCCCTTTTACCCTTGCCTTTTGGTTTAAAGGGTTATTGGCTTTTTCAATCTGCCCTCATTTTCCTGCATTTTTGGGCAGTAATGGATTATTCTACTTTTTATTTTTTTTCTTTTTCGCTATTTTTCTTTCTTGCGTGCATATAAATTTTTTTCTTTTACAACATGCTTTTTATTTTGCTTTTTTTTGCTGCTTTTTCTTACTTCAAGAATCAATTTTCGGATTTTTCAGATTATCAATAGTATTTTTCCTTTTTTCCTTATTCTTTCAAGAGCTAACATTCCAAAATTTCAATTTCAAATATGCACTGTTTAATCATACATTCAGAAAATAAAAGCAAATGACACCACACCAAACTAATTAAACTAATCTTATTTTAAACATGAAATTCATGCATCTCTCAGTTCTTTTCAAATAAAAATTTTTTATTTAAGCAAGGTGAGAGATATATGGAACATTTTACATCTTTAAGACATCAATGCAAATGATCATGCAATTAGAACAAGAGAGTAGATAAATAAATAGACAGAAAATAAAAAAATAATAGGAAAGGAGTAAAAGAGAACGATTCTACCTGAATGATGGTGGCAAGTGCTCCTCCTTGAGAATCCCATGTAGTGCTTGATTTATTCTATGTCACTCCTTTGTCTTTGTTGAGGCATCTGCATAGGCTCATGTGCATGCTCTCTAGTTTGCTCTATCCTCTTCTTCTATACTTAAGAGTGGTAGAAGTCTCAAAGCAGAGCTTTTGCAACACCAAACTTTAGAGTTTTGCTCGCCCTCGAGCAAATATGATTAATGGGAAAGATGAAGGTGGGGGTAGGTGGAGCATTGGTGGGACCTCTTGGTCCTGAGAGGCTAGGGAATTCCAGATTCTCTGCTTCTCTGCATTGGCGTTTGAACGCCTGATGAGCAGATATTTTATACACTTTTTGACATCATTTTCATATAGTTTTTAGTAGTTTTTATTTAGTTTTTATTAAGTTTTTATAGGTTTTAGTGTTAAAATCACATTTTTGGATTCTACTATGAGTTTTTGTGTTTTTGGGAAATTTCAGATATTTTCTGGGTGAAATTAGGGAGCTAGAGCAGAAATCTGATTCAGAGACAGAGGAAGCACTGCAGATGCTGTCCAGATCTAACCTGCCTGCATTCAAATGGAGTGCTTTCAACGGCTATAGAAATCTGACTTCCAGAGCTTTCCAGAAATATATAATAGTTTATACCTTGCTTCGGATTAGAAGGTCCAAAACTGGCGTCCAACACCAGCTTCATGCCCCCTTCTAGGCGTCCAACGCGCAAAGAGCAGATCCCAGCATCCAAAGTCCTAGAGAGGACCCTCTAGCTGGCATTCCATGCCCAGGAGACCTCATAGCACATGGATCTCATCAAAGCTCTGCCCAAACACTCACCAAGTAGGCCTCAGAAGTGGATTTTAGCCCTAAATAGATTGTTTACCCTTACTAGTCATTTGTGTAGTATTTAAGGGATCTTATTCATGTAATTTATAGATATCTATCAGACTCTCCGATTTAGGAGAGCACCATTCACGTTTTCACCATTGTATTTTATTTTCAGTATGAGTTTCCAAACCTCCTAGGTTGAGGGGAAGAGCCCTGCTGAGTCCTATGAATTAATAAAAGTACTATTTTTTCTTCTTCGATCTGTGTTTGATCTATATTTAAGATGTATATTCTGATCTTCATCGTGGTGAGTGGGATGATTGATGCCAAGGCATCATAGGCTAGTTTCACTAGCATGTTTCTGTTAGTTTTAGTTGTTTTATGCATGTTCTTGAGCTTAAAGTAACCAAAAATGGTTAAATGAAGAACAAAGTAATGAACCATCCAAACAATATGATTTTGATGCAAATTCCATGAGTTTTAGTTATATTACTTAAATGCTATGAATGAAAGATTTCTCATGAAATTTTGCAAGACTTTGATGCAATTGTTTGGATGATTTCAGGGAAGAAGAGGCTAAGCAAGGAAGCAACAAAATCAATAAAGGAAGCGTGAATATCACATGTGGAGTTTAAGTTCCAGTTTAAGCCTAAACTGGAGCTTAAACGCCAAAATCATGAAGGATAAGAAATGCTGGGATTGAAGTTTAACCTCCAGTTTGACCTCAAACTGGAGGTTAAACGCCAGAATGAGTATGCCACCCAGGGAGGAGTTCCACGTTTAACCTCCAGTTTGACCTCAAACTGGAGGTTAAACGCCAGAACCAGGAAGAGTACCAGGGGCCATTCCACGTTTAAGCTCCAGTTTGACTCAAACTAGAGCTTAAACGTGTTCGATAGTTTTTTCACTCCAGGGTTGCTCTCTCCATCTCCACGTTTAACCTCCAGTTTGACCCCAAACTGAAGGTTAAACGTGTTCGACACCTCCAGGGCCACCATTC
>NC_029792.2:53713278-53732335 GCF_000816755.2 Arachis ipaensis
AGAGAAACCACCCAAACTTTGGGTGGGGAAACCAACAAACCCAACCACAAAACCACAAACCTTACAACCAAAACCAACAAAACAATTCCACATACCAAAACTCCAACCAAAGATCATACCAAGCCACACAAAACACTTACCCCCAATCATCATATCATGGCCAAAATAATCAACATACCCAACCTAATCCGAACCAACAATTTCAAGATCAATTAAACCGGATGGAAGGAATGCTTGCAACCATGAGCCAAGACATAATTGAATTGAAGGCTTTTAAGGAAGAAGTAAATTCTAACTTGCAAAACCAAGGAGCTGCCATCCAGAAGCTAGAAAGAAGTAAGTGGGAGACTAAGTTTGGTGTTCACCACACCAACTTAGAATCCGATACTTACCCACACATAGTTGAGCTAACCACTTAAGTGCTTGAGGAGCAAGCAACTTCATTACTCTTTTCAGGGAAAGAAACAAGAACCTTAAAGCAAGAAGCAACATTTAGGAAGAAGAAGGAGAAATCAA
This sequence comes from Arachis ipaensis, assembly GCF_000816755.2. Classification (NCBI taxonomy): domain Eukaryota; kingdom Viridiplantae; phylum Streptophyta; class Magnoliopsida; order Fabales; family Fabaceae; genus Arachis; species Arachis ipaensis. Next base: position 53,713,795 of record NC_029792.2, read on the forward strand.
AGTGTTTCCTGACAACAGAGAGAAAACAAGGAATTTCACAAGGTGGTATTATTCCTTGATAATTCTTTAAAATGGTTAAACAAAAGCATGCGTGTTCTGGTTTAAACTGTAAATGTTGAATCTTTCTGGAATGTGTAGTTTTTTTTTTGTTAATTGCTTTGAATAAAGTGAATGCTTAGATGTTTGGATATAACTTCACCTTCTTAAACAAGTGCGTGCCATGCTTGTTCTGTTTCCAAAAATAAAAGAAAAGTTTGAACAAAAGTAACTTGGCTAAATTAGTGACAAATCAAGTAGAATTAAGTGGTGGAATGCATGCTTGTTGTTTAGTCAGATCACTAAAATTAGAAGTGAGAATTATCATTGACGAGGACTTTCATTTTTTTAGCTAGTTTCTTTTTCTTTGTAATTGAATTCAGAGCTATGATTCACTAAACCCCCTTTCATTGGGTTAGGGAGCTCTATTGTAATTCAATGAATCAATAATAGTTTTATCTTCTTCTTCAATCTTTTCTCTTGAATTTTGTTAGAAAGCTTCTCGATCTAATTCCATTGAGTAGTTGTCTTGGGAAAGAAACTACTCATACTTGGAATCCTTCGGAGCCTTGGGAAAGGAATGGAGGATTCATGCTAGAGAAGCTTTCTCACAGTGGATTGGATTGGGGTTTGGATGGATATTGTGACATGTAATCCTACCAAATTGTGGTTCATGAAATTGTGTGGTATAATCAGTGATCAAGCATCATCTCTTCTTATGAACATTTAAACCAAGGGATTGGGAATTTGTTTGTTTTTAGAGAGAATTGGTGAGCCAAGGGATTGGGATCCAATCATATAAGATTGCCAAGCAAAATTCAATGAATGCATTGGTTGAGGAAGAGATTTACATGTTTTGATTCGGAGATTTCAATATCTCCTAAACCCAATGAATTCCCCATTTCTGATTTCCACTTTCTCTTTACATTCTGCAATTCAATTCTTGCAATCATCCCCATTCCCTTTTAATTTCAGCAATTTACATTCTGCTCTTTAATTCATGCAATTTAAGATTCAGCCATTTAATTTTCTTGTCATTTACTTTTCCCGCCAATTTTACATTCCGCAATTCTCATCTCAAATCTTGATTCCGCTCAACTAGAACACACTTCTAATCCGAATTGCTCACTCAACCAATCCTTGTGGGATTCGACCTCACTCTATTGTGAGTTTTTACTTGACGACGATAACCGGTGCACTTGCCGGAAGGAATTTTGCCGATCGTGCAATTTCCTAAATCGTAGCATAACACGTTTATGCGCATCAATGATCTAACAAATTAGTTCTATTCATCATATTAAGACGAACGTGCCTGACAAACACCCGCGTCTACTTGGGTTCGAGTGAATACTTAGCCGGAAAGCACGAGCCAACAGCTATGTTTATACATCTCTCAAATGGTTAATCCACGATTTCAGCCACTCTCCGGGGAGATTAGGGGTCTCTGTGGTATAGGCTAGAATCCATAGAAGCAGCATTTTCTGATCCGGAAGATTCGACCTTGTCTGTGGCATTTTGAGTAGGATCGCCAAGAGAACGATTTGCTAAGAGCTTCACCTTCTGTCAGATTGAATGACCACTGACAATGGTGTTCAACCTGTAGCAGAGGAGATCAAAGACCATTAGTGTGGCTTTGATCACTTACATCCTACCATAGAAGAAGATCATTCACAAGCAAAAAAGATAATAGTACTAGAGATACTTCAGAAAGACAAAGCAACTCCGACTCCCAACTCTATTCCTATCTTTACTTGCACTAAACATCCAGCATTTATGACATATAATCCAACTCCTTTTGATTTCGCCTGACTAATACCTGCAAGACAACCATAGCTTGCTTCAAGCCACAATCCTCATGGGATCGACCCTGACTCGCTCAGGTATTACTTGGAGGACCCAGTGCACTTACTAGTACTGCTGCTGTTGTATGAGATAGTGTGGGTTTTGCGTACACGTGCACCAACACCCAGGGGCTACTCCCTGGCTGGCGTGCAACGCCAGTAATGCTCCCCTCTTGGGGCGTTGAACGCCCAGCAAGGATACACTGGCTAGCGTTCAACGTTGACACCCTTTCCGGAGTGTTCTGTTTTCACTGCTATAAATTCTGTCTCATGATTGGTTCACATGATCATGACTCTGACACTAAAAAGAAAAACAAAATAAAGGAAAATAACTATGGTTGAGTAAGGTTGGGTTGCCTCCCAACAAGCATTCTTTTAACGTCACTAGCTTGACCTTTAGCGCCTTATGGAGGAGAGTCTGGGCTCAGATTTTCGCCCCTTACAGTGAATTTTCTTCCTATCCTCTTATGAATGAGCTTTACATGCTCTAGAGATAGGACCGGTTCACTATATGTGGTAGGACCAGATTTTTAGTAAAGACAACTCTTATGCCAGGTGAGAGGCCTTCAGCTGGGGCTTTCTTGTCCTTCCAGCCTTTAGGTACTTTCTTTTTAGTACCTTTGTGCTTAGAGCTTGTTGAGCGCTGCCCAATACCAAACTTAGAATTTATGTCTGAGGGCTCTGTAGAGTTATGCACAAAAAGAGAGGGTTTACACACTAGGTGTTGCACTTTTATCTTTCTTTTAGAGGGAGAATTGGGATGAGGCATCTTAAATAAGATGTGATCCTCCCCTAACTTTAGGGTTAGTTCTCCCTTAGCCACATCAATGATAGCATTAACTGTGGCTAGGAAAGGTCTTCCAAGGATGACACAGTCATCCTCATCCTTTCCTATGTCCAAGACATTGAAGTTTGTAGGGATGTAGTGGTTTTCAACTTTAACCAAGACATCCTCCACTAAGCCATATGGCTTCTTCATGGTCTTGTCTGCCATCTCTAAGGAGACGTGTATAGCTTATACCTCAAGGATTCCCAACTTCTCTATTTCTAAGAGTGGCATGAGGTTGATGCTTGACCCTAGGTCACATAGAGCCTTTTCAAACGTCATAGTGCCTATGGTGTAAGGAATCAGAAAGTGTCCAGGGTCTGGAAGCTTTTGAGGTAGCTCTTGCGGAATTGAAGCATGGAGTTCTTTGGTAAGTAGTGGAGATTCTTCCTCAAGAGGCTTCGTACCAAATAGGTTGGCATTCAGTCTCATTAGTGCTCCTAGGAAACGAGCAACTTGCTCTTCCCTAGTGTCTTCACCCTCACTTGAGGATGAGTAGTCATCAGAACTTATGCACTGCAGAAGTATATTCAAATGAACCTCAATGGTTTTTATGATTTTCTTTGGTTTTGGGCTAAAGGGTTCTTGAGTGGGCTTTAAGCACTTAGAGGGCATACTTTGACTGGCATTCAACTGCAGCTCTGTTAGCTTATTGGGCGTTGAACGCCCTTGCTGTCCACCCTGACCGGCATTAAACGCCAATTCCTCTAGCATTATGGGTGTTGAACGCCCAGTGAAGGCTTCTTCACTAGCGTTCAATGCCTTCCCATTCTCCTCCAATTCGGCCTCAACTTCCATCGTTATGGCCTTGAATTCTTCCCTAGGATTAACCTCATTATTACTGGGAAGAGTGTCATGAGGGATCTCAGGGATCCTCTTGCTCAGTTGACCAACTTGTACCTTCAAGTTTCTAATGAAGGACCTTGTTTCATTATAAAAACTGTGGGTGGTCTTAGTGAGGCTAGAGACTAGAATGGCTAAGTCAGAAAGGCTCTGCTTAGAAGTCTCCATATTCCCTTGAGAATATAGGAATGGTGGTCTATTGTTAAACCTATTCTGGTTTCTACTACCTTGATTGAAACCTTGCTGAGGTTTCTATTGATCCTTCCATGAGAGGTTAAGATGGTTCTTCCATTAAGGGTTGTAAATGTTTCTATAGGGTTCTCCCATGTAATTCACCTCCTCCATGGTAGGTTGATCAGGATCACAGGCTTCTTCTTCAAGAGAAGCTTCCTAATTACTGCCAGGTGCAGTTTGTATCCCAGTGAGATATTGAGAGATCATGTGACCTGTTGGGTCAGGATCTTATTCTGAGACAAAATGGCATTCAGAGTCTCAACTTCATGAACTCCTTTCTTCTGAGAGATTCCATGGTTTATAGGGTTTCTTTCAGAAGTGTACATGAACTGGTTTTTAGCAACCATTTCAATTAGTTCCTTTGCTTCTGCAGGTGTTTTCTTCAAGTGGAGAGATCCACCTGCAGAGCTATCCAAGGAAATCTTGGATATCTCAGACAAACCATCATAGAACACGCCTATGAGGGACTATTCTGAGAGCATGTCAGGAGGACATCTGCTGATCAGCTACTTATATCTTTCCCAAGCTTCATAGAGGGATTCACCTTAATCTTGCTCATCCTTTGAGGAGGAAAGAACTTAGCCAGAAAAGCATTTACAAGATTTTTCTAAGAGTCAGGACTTTCTCTTGGTTGGGCATCCAACCAGAACTTAGCTCTGTCTCTCAAGGCAAAAGGAAAGAGCATAAGCTTATAGACTTCAGGATTAACTCCATTAGTCTTTACAGTATCACAGATCTGTAAAAATTCTGCTAAGAACTGATGTGGATCTTCCAGTAAAAATCCATAGAATTTGCAGTTCTGCTACAGAAGAGAGACTAACTGAGGCTTAAGCTCAAAATTGTTAGCTCCAATGGCAGGTACAACAATTCTTCTACCATAAAAGTCAGAGGTAGGCATGGTGAAGTCACCAAACACCTTTCTAGGCTCCTCATGTGGTTTGGCCATGTCCTCTGTTTCTTGTTCAAAACTTTCTGAAAGGTCTCTTCCGGAATGTTGTGCTTTAGCTAATTGTAAACACCTTCTCAGAGTCTTCTCAGGTTCACGATCAGGAGTCAAGAGGGGTTCTTTATCCCTGTTCCTAGTCATAACAAGAAGAAAAGAAAGAGAGAAGAAGAGACCACGCCAATAGGCAAGAAGCTTCTCCTTAAAGTCAGAAGTAGAGAAAGAAGAAGAAGATAAAAAATAAAAATAAAAATAAAAATAAATAAAATAAGTATAGGAAAAATACCTTGGAAATAGTAGATAAGAGTAAATAAAGAAGGGAAATCACAAAAAGCTTTCTGTGCCAATTGGCAAGAGGCTCCAAGTGAGATGTGAAGAAGGGAAAAAAGATAAAGAAGTTGAGGTAGAGCTAGAAGAAAGTAGAATTGAAGGAATAGAGATGAGAAGAGAAGAGGTATAAATAGAAAAAGTAAATAAAAATTAAAATATTTTGATTTTTTAATTAATTTAATCTAATTTTTGAAAATTAGATTAAATTAATTTAAAAAGATTTTAAAATTTAAATGTTAAATTTTCAAAAATAGAGGAGGGAAGAGAACAAGAAATTTTCGAGAATTAACAGAGATGAGAGTTAGTTAGGTGGTTTTGAAAAAAGAGAGAGAGAGAAGAAGAGATATTTTCGAAAATTAAGGATAGAAGAAATTAGTTAGGAGGTTTTGAAAAAGAAGAGAGAGAAGATGAGAGTTTGTTTTCAAAAATTGAGAGAGAGAAAAGTTAGTTAGGTAGTTTTGAAAAAGGTGAGAGAGAAGATAAATATTAATTAAGAAAAGATAAAAAATAAAAATAAAAATAAAAAACAAAATATAAGATAAGAAAAGATTTAAATTTAAAATAAGATAAAAAGTAAGATAAGAAAAGATTTTGAAATTAGAATTTGAAATTAGAAAATGATAAGATATGAAATTAAAAATATTTAAAATTGATTTTAAAAAGATAAGATTTTGAAATTTGATTTTGAAAAAGGTATGATTTTAAAATTTGAAATTTGAAAAAGACAAGATGAGATTTTTGAATTTTGAAAAAGATATGATATGATTTTGAAAAAGATAAGATATTTTGAAAAAGATAAAATTTTTAATTTTGAAAATTTTGATTTTTGAAAACTTGACAAGTAAGATATGATAAGATAAAAATTTTAAAATTGAGATCTGAATTTTATTTTAAATTTTCAAAAATTATGTTAGATATTAGTTAGAAAAGATATTTTTTATTTTTTTGAATTTTATGATGAAAGAGAAAAATACAAAAAAGACACAAGACTTAAACTTTTTAGATCTAGCACCCTTGTTTTTTGAAAATTTTTGGAGGGAAACACCAAGGGACACCAAACTTAAAAATTTTAAGATCAAGATACATACAAGACTTAAGAACACTTTGAAGAAACACAAGAACACATAGAACAAAATTTAAAGACTCAAAGAACTCAAGAACATAAAAAAAATACCAAACTTAAAATTTTTAGAAAACCAAAAGCAAATTTTCAAAAATTGAAAGAAAAATAACAAGAAAATACCAAACTTAAAGACTTGACACAAGATTAAACAAAGAAAAATTATTTTTGAAAAGTTTTTAGAAAGAAAGACTCAAAAAATACCATTACCAAGAACATGAACACAACACTCTAGCCAATTGAACTACAAAAATAAAAATATTTTTGAAAAAGGTTTTTAAATTTTTGAAAATTTGAAGAAGGAGGAAAATAAAATAAAAGACTCAAAGACTCAAACCAAGAACAAAAATCGGACAAAGAAAAGAAAAATATTTTTGAAAAAAATTTTTAAAATTTTCAAAAATTAAGAAAAAGAAAACAAAAACAAAAGACTCAAACAAAAAATAAAAATTACCTGATCTAGGGACAAAGACAATCCGGCAGTTTGTCCAAACCCAACAATCCACAGAAAAAGCGCCAAAAACTTGTTGCGCGTGAACGCAAAACCCACACTATTTTGTACAGCAGCAGTACCAGCAGTACCACGAGCAAGTCAGGGTTGATCCCACAAGGATTGTGGCTTGAAGCAAGCTATGGATGTCTTGCAGGTCTTAGTCAGGTGGAATCAGAAGAACTTAACTAATAGGAATTATATGCTGGGAATAGAGTTGAGAGTTGGAGTTGATTTGTCTTTCTGAAGTAACTTTGGTACTACTGTCTTCTTTGCATGTGAATGATATTCTTCTATGATTAGGCTGTAAGTGATCAAAGCCATTGCCCGGGGTCATTAATCTCCTCTGCTACTGGTTGAACACAGTCGTGGCCATTGGCTGTGGTTACTCAATTTGACGAAAGGTGAAGCGCATAGCAGTCCATTCTCTTGGCGATCCTACTCGGAATACCACAGACAAGGTTTAGACTTTCCGGATCTCAGTGATGCCAGGGCATTTTGGCCAGTTTTACTGACCTTTTCTTTACAGTTTTTAGGGTAGTTTCATGCATTTCCTTAGGAAATAAGCTAGTTTTGGGTAGATATTCACTTACATCTTGATTCAAGCATACATTGTGCACTTTACATGATTTCATGAGGAGTTTGCATGAATTTGAGGACAAATTGGATGTTGCATTTCCCATGACTTGGACTAGAACTTTGATGCACTTTATTGCTTGATTTCAGGACAAAGGAAGCAAAGAAGAACCACATTAGTGGCTACGTTAGTTACACTAACGAATCTTCCGGATCAGAGAACAATGCTTCTTTGGATTCTAGCCTATACCATAGAGACCCTAATCTCCCCGGAAAATCGACTGAATTGGTGTCTCGAGAAGTCCCCAACGAAGTCGTGGATTAACCTTCTAAGAGATGTATAAACATAGCTGTTGGCTCATACTTTTCTTCCAGGTACTCACACGAACCCAAGTAGACGCGGGTGTTTGTTAGGCACGTTCGTCTTATTATGATGAACAGAGCTAATTTGTCAGATCATCCTGCTCACCACGATGAAGATCGGAATGTACATCTTAGAGATAGATCAAACACGGATCGAAGAAGAAACCATAGTACTTTTATTAATTCATAGGACTCAGCAGGGCTTCTTCCCTCAACCTAGGAGGTTTAGAAACTCATACTGAAAGTAAAACAATGGAAAAACGTGTATGGTGCTCTCCTGAATTGAAGAGTGTCTTCAAAAGTGATAAAAAGTCCAAATTATATTAACATAATCCCTTAAATACTAAAGAGATTACTAGAAAGGATAAAACAATCTATTTAGTGCTAAAATCCACTTCTGAGGCCCACTTGGTGAGTGTTTTGGGTTGAGCTTTAATGAGATCCACGTGCTTTGAGGATCCTTGGGCGTGGAATGCCAGCTAGGGGGTCCTCTCTGGGTCTTTGGGAGCTGGGCTCTGCTCTTTGGGTGCTGGACGCCTGGAAGGGGGCAGGAAACTAGCGTTGGACGCCAGTTTTTGGCCTTCTAATCCGAAGCAAAGTATAGACTATTATATATTGCTGAAAAGCTCTTGAAGTCAGCTTTCCATATCCATTGAGAGCACTCTAGAAAAGTTCTTTTGAATGCAGGCAGGTTAGATCTGGACAGCATCTGCAGTGCTTTCTCTGTCTCTGGATCAGACTTCTGTTCTAGCTCCTCAATTTCAGCCAGAAATTACCTAAAATTGTCCAAAAATAGAAAAACTCATAGTAGAATTCAAAAATGTGATTTTAACACTAAAACCTATAAAACCTCAATAAAAACTAGACAAAAACTACTAAAAACTATAAGAAAATGATCAAAAAGCGTATAAAATATCGGCTCATCAATACCCCTTTCTTGTATCCTTCTTGATGTATACCACGAGAACATGCTATTGTTTAAGTGTGGAGATGTGATGAATCCACGGTTCATGGTATTTATTTGCTTTAATTGAGTGGATTTTATTGAATTTTCTCGCATTTATTCATTGAAATAGGATAGTTTCATGATTTTCTTCCTAAATTGTGCTTGAAAGTAAAAACATTATTTTTGCGCCCTTAATTGCTAAATTTTATTCACTTTAATCCCATTCGGTGCCTTGATGTATTTGTTGAGTGATTTCAGGTTCAATAGGTAAGAATGACTTGGTGGAAGTGGAAGAGAAGCATGCGGGAGAACACATGGAGAAACAAAGGAGAAGGGCATTTCACAGTGTCCGTACGCATGGACCTGTGTGCGTATGCACAAGATGAGATTTGGCCAGTGTGCATACGTCCACACCTATGCGTATGCCCAAGTCCTGACATGTGACTTCATTAGCTGCAAAATGGGGGCAGCAATTTTTGGGCTCCCAAAGCCCAATCCAGCTTGTTTCTAAAGCTATTTCAAGCCTAATTCAAGAAGGAACAAGAGGAGAGCAATTAGGTTTAGTTTAGAAAATGTTGTAGGTCATTTTCTAAAGAGAGAAGCTCACTCTTCTCTCTAGAATTTAGGGTAGATTAGTTAAATTTCTCTTAGATTTAGGTTTTGATACTTGTTTTGATTTAGTTTTCCTTGCAATTTCTTATTATTACTTCCTTGCTTTCTTAGTTCTAATTGTTATTTTCTTCTTTTTGTTACTTTTGATCTTATGAACCTTTGTTGATTTTAATTTTCATTTAATGCAAATTGATGTTCTTATGTTAATTGATGTTTGATTGAGTTGTTATTATTTTTTTCTTGCATTTGGTAGCTTTAGCTTTTATTATTATTGCAATTTAATATGCTTTTCTTTCTATGCACAGTAAGTATTTGATAAAATGTTTGGCTTAGTTTTAGTGTAGTTTTTCACACTCTTGGCTTGGAATTGAGGACTTAGGTAACATTGAGTCATTAGTGTCCATTCTTGATTGATATATTAGGGTTGTTAGTTGATTTGGTTTTCACTAACGCTAGTCTTTCACTAAGCTAATTAGTGAGTTGGCTAGAATTTTTGGATTGAGATCAATTATGCCTATGTGACTTATCCTTGATGTTAGGGTTGACAAAGTAGGATTAGCTCTTTATAATCATCTATGTTTGTGGTCAAGGGCTAAGATAGGTAACCTTAACTCTCAATCCTTGCCAAGAGGTTTCTTAACACTTGAATTTTCCTTTCTTTTGATTAATTGCCTTGAGTTTGATTACTTTTGATACTTAGTTATTGTTTGTTTCTTTCATTCCTTGCTATTTACATTACTTGTCTGTTGTAATCAAACTCCCTTTCCCTCATAGCCAATAATTGATCACTCAATTGCAATTCTTAGGGAGAACGACCCAGGATTCTACTCCCGATTATTTTGGTTTGTATTGTGACAACCTATATTTAAACTTTGATGGTGAGGATTAAATTGCTGGTTTGGACTATGCTATCAAGTATCATGAGGACTTTTTCAAGGTTATAATGGAGCTAGAGTAAAAGTAAGGATGCTTACGATGAAGTGAGCTTGAAATTTGAATCTTTGATTAACTTAAGCTCTCATCTAACACACGTAACAAGCTATACAATTTTGATGCAAAACCAGCTACCCATTATTCACTTTTTCACACACTCATGCATTCTTTTCAATTCACATTCCATATGCATTATTCTTATTATTTTTCTTTGGGGTTAACATTTGTCCCCTTTTTATTGCTTTCTTTTTCTCTTTTTTTTTTTCTTTTTCTTTTCCTTCTTTTTATCTTTCTTTTTTTTCTTTATCTCTTTTTTTTTATTTTCAAAATAAAATATATACAAAAGTATCAATACATATGGTGTAAACATTTAATGCATGAGTATGTACCCAATTCCCAAGATCGTCAATAAAAATACAAAATACACTTTTGTCTCAACCAATGTTTCCAAACTTCTCCACACTTAAATGATACATACTCTCACTAGCCTAAGCTAATCAAAAATCAAAATTAAGGACATTTATTATTTTTCACTTAGGAGTAGTGATGTGCTAAAATTGAGAACAAAAAGGGATTAAAATAGGCCCAAAATTGACTAACAATGGTGGATAGAAGGGTAAGACCATTTGGGTAAGTCAGCTTGAATCAAATAAATGACTCAATCACATAAATGCATAGATGCATCAAATAATGGACATAAAAATAAACCAAAGATTGCAATCATAGAGAGAATGACACATAAGAAGAAAAATAGTGGTTATATAATGCAACCACACAATTAGGCTCAAAACTCACATGGTTATGTATTCTTAGCTAAAAAATAATGTTCCACAATGTATAATTCAAGCAAGTTTTTAGTGAAAAATATTTTAATTCAAATCAATTTGGGATTTCAATGCCCTATATAATGGAAAGTATTCTTGGAAATTTCATTCAATTGACAAAGCTTATTATATATATGCAAACCAAGAAAATACAATTAAGAGTTCTAGAAGACCTAGTAATAGAAGAAAAAAATGAAATGTGAAAGTGTTTGAGATTAGAATTTTTCACCAAAAAATTGGCCACTTTGGTAAGAGGACCTTCCCACACTTAAAAGTTTGCACGGTTTTCCGTGCATTCAAAGATGAGCAAAGGGGTACAATGACTACACGGATTGCCACCTTCAGCTAGTGGGTCATCTAGTTGCTGCATGTTCTTTCTTCTGCTTCCCTTGTTGCTTATGATGACTCACCCTGAAGAATATAAAACAAAATATAGTAAGAAGAGTAAATTTAAAGACAAGGAAGCATATATTTTTGGAATGAGGTAATGATCACTAAAATGAAGTGAGTTAATCAGTTTGTGATATTAAGAAAAATAGTGCGTGAATTCTAAGTTGTGCGCGGTTTAGAACACACACTAGCATTGAAAGCTATGTCATAATTACACAAAAGAAGTATGTACTTCACTCATTCTATTGTGCTTGAGATACTTTAAAGGGAACTTGTAGGTTAAGACAACAAAGAAGTAAGAACGGAGCATAAAAGCATTCAAGTAAGAATGAAGGAAATGGATAATGAATGGACATTGGTTGATGTGCAAGAGATTTCAATGAACCAAATGAAATATAGAACTCGCATATCAAACAATGACACACATTGAATTGTTGTTTGCATCACCTAATTGACATAAAGTGGTAAACATGGGTGATATGCAACTTAGGAGAAGAGAGATATAAGGTGAGATCATTCACATAGCAAGCATGGTCCACAAAGTTTAAAAAGCTCAAAAATATGTCACTAGGTAAGCTCACGATCCAATTTCACAATTCTACAATCTCAATGCCTGAACTAGGTGACGTAAATAAAGATCAATCATAAACAAGCATCTCCTAACAAAAAATGCATCGATTATACACAATTTCCATATAATAGATAGTGAATTCAAATTACATGGTGGCTAGCTACAACATGCAATTTAAGAATCCAAAAACATTCTTGAAGGCAATGTCATAAGTACTTGGTATGCGCAAAATTAAGAATGTAGAATTTGATACCAAGCAACAAAGTATAACAATCAAACAATGAATAATTCAGTAGCAAGAAACAACAAATCAGATTAAGAATCCAACACCCTTCACTTAGTCTAACCTATACTAACAACTTAATCTACTAAAACAAAAATTCAAATCAACTAACAAACTAATGGAGATGGTGGTGGATGGTGAATGATGATGAGGGATGGTGGTTGAATGAGGGAAAGAAGAGAAAAGAAGAGAGACGAAGAAAAGAAGTGGAGATAAAAGAAGAAAAGAAGAGTATTGGAACAGGGGGGTCATGCGTACGGGGAAGCCATGTGTACGCATGACATGAAATTGTTTTTAAGGTTGTGCGTGTACTGTGCGTAAGCCCAACACTCGCACAATTTTCTTTTGGTTCGGGAATGGGAGTCATGTGTACGCATGGGGCAAGCGTACGCATGATTTGGTAAACTTGTGGGGTCATGCGTATGCATGAGGCATGTGTACGCATGATAGGTGTTCTGTTTCTCAAGAATTTTGCAATTTCCTATACCAAACCAAGCATTCCAAACACCCAACATGTTACCAAAACACTACCAAACCATATTAACATACTAAACTATCAACAAAATCTAACAAACCTAACTAAAAGTGAAAATTCAACTTATTCAATAACTATATACAAAAAGAGAAAATGAAAGGATGTTACCATGGTGGGGTGTCTCCCACCTAGAACTTTTGTTTAAAGTCCTTAAGTTGGACAACTTTGGTGGGCTCTTGTCATGGTGGCTTGTACTTGAACTCGTGCTTAAACTTCCACCAATGCTTGGACTTCCAATGATCTCCATGATTCCAATTGACATATGCCAAGCTTTGAAAAGTAGAAAAGTAGAAAAGCATGAATCAAAATAAAGAAAATACTTACATTACTAATTCATAAAATCAAACAGAGCTCCTAACCTTCAACAAAAGGAGGTTTAGTTACTCATGGTAGAAAAGAAAATAACCTAAAACTAAAGAGTTCCTTGATCCGTAGACTCTAGGATCTAAAGATATCTCTATGTTAACCTTGTTCACTTATTTATATTCTAGCTTCCTAACTGACGGGCAGAATTTTCGCCGATTAAGAATTTATAATAAGAATAGCGTTGCGAGTACAGTTCTTAACCGACGAAAATTCTGCTTATCAATTTAGAAAGGGTTGTCACAATTTTAGAATAAAAATACTGGGAGTAGAATTCCCAGGTCATCTCCCAACGAGTTGACAAAAGAGTGCTATTTTATTGATCAGAAATTTTTCTGAGAAATTTTAAGAGTTGGAGAACAGAAAAATAAATAATTGGAAATTAAAGCAATGAAAATTAGCAAGAGAATTTATATAATCAGAATAAAAAGCCTTGACTGGAAGAAGATTAATTGGAAGTTCTATCCTTGTTGAATTTCCCCAAGTGTAATGGTAAGAGGTGATGTGTGGAAAACGATTCGACACAAAACTCACCGGCAAGTGTACCGGGTCGCATCAAGTAATAAAACTCACGGGAGTGAGGTCGATCCCACAAGGATTGAAGGATTGAGCAACTTTAGTTTAGTGGTTGAATTAGTCAAGCAAACAAGTGTTGATTGTGTGAAATTGTGTTGACAGGAATTAAATTGCATAGAATGTAAAGGGGAGTGGGTGATTTGCAGGAAATTAAAGGGAACAAAAAGAAAAAGAGCTGAATCTTAAAGAACAAGTAATGTAAATTGCAGAAACTTAGATTGTAAGAAATGTAAATGGATGAATCTTAAAGTGCAAGAAATGTAAATTACTTGAATTATAAAGGAAATTGGGAAGTGGATTTGCAGAAATTAAACAAGGAAAAGTAAAATTCAAGAAACAGAAATGTAAAAGATGGATTCAATTAAACCGGATCTCAAATGAAAATGAAAATAAGCTTGGTGTAGCATCGAAACAAGGAAATTAAAATTGAAAAATGTAGATCTCAGGACCCAAGAGACTAGATAACTACGTCTAGATCTCAATGCCTTCTTAGATCCAAATTTAGAGAGCAAATGCCAAATTAAAGAAGAGAGCAATGTAGAAATGTAAATCCAAGTTCAATTTTCCAGAAGCTGCAGTAAGAAAAATAGAGAGATCTCAAGGTGAGATTGAGACAGAATTTCCTCAAATGATCATTAAGCCTTGAATTGGGCCTTTAGTCTTGATGGAATTGGGTTGATAATAGCCTCCGTTGATTGTTCTTGGTGTTGAGAAGAAATCCATTTGTGAACTGGGCCATGAACCATTCACGTTTGAGTCAATGTTTGAGGCAAACGTTAACTCAAACGTCCCTTGTGTGAGGCATTATGCAGATGGCCCATTTGCTGTCATCCACGTTTCAGCCAACGTTTGAGGTCAAACGTGAGCTCAAATGTGGGTCTTCCCAGGCTCCCTTTTTGGCCAACGTTTGGCCCAACGTTTGAGGCAAACGTTGGCGCAAACGTAGCTCATCTAACCCATCAATCAAGGGTGCTCTTCCATGCTCTTTCTTGCCAAAATGTAGCCAACGTTTGACCTCACGTTTGAGGCAAACGTTGGCTCAAACGTTGCTGTGCCCAGGAGTGCTATTTCTCTTCTTTTTGGCGCCAACGTTTGACCTCACGTTTGAGGAAAACGTTGGCGCAAACGTTGGCGACATCCAAGGGTGTTCTTCAGCTGCTTCTCATGTTTGAGTTAACCTTTGAGGCAAACATTAGCTCAAACGTTGATCCCTCTTTTCAAGCCCATTCTTGCAACCTTCTTCCAAGCTTTATTCCACCTATCATCAATCAACAATTGTATCAAAGCTATGCCATAATCATGAGAGTTGTTCTTCTTCTTGTCACATGAGCAATTATGGCACAAAAACTCATGAAAATGCATCAATTTATCCCTGGTTGATTGAATCAAAGGAAACATGAAATTCAACCCAATTGGCTTACTTATGGCTTAAGAAAGTGCATAAAACTAAATGAAAACAAAGGAAAAAGACTAGTGAAACTAGTCTAAGATGACTTGTCATCACAACTCCAAACTTAAAACTTGCTTGTCCCCAAGCAAGAACATAATTATGTTTAAAGGTTCTTTCGACTAAGATGGATTGAAGAATAACTTGTAATGTCCTGTGAGTAAAGTGATTAAGTGACAGTGGGGTGAACTCTAAATTATATGTTCATGCAAGGGTTTCAGTGCTTACTAGTCCTTACATATTGGAAGTCTTAGGTCCTAGGACTTTCACCCAAATGATATCATGGAGATCTCTCTATAGGTAATCACCTTGAAGTAGCTTATAGTTGCTGTGCTTTGGCCTTGACTCTAAGTGTCATGTCTCAAAGCGGCTCTTTAGATAAGCTTTCAATCAATACTCCTAAACCAGTTGGTTTTAAGGTATTAGGTGTTAAAGCACCCCTGAGGATTTACTTACTCAAGCCTCTCTCTTTGACACAATTCGACCACAAGCATTTACTAGGATAATAACTCTTTGAGTTCTTGTTTCTTTTTTTTTTCTTTTCTGCCTAGTAATTGATGCTCAGAGCCTTGGGCCATTTTTTTTTTTGCTGCTTCTTGGATCAATAAATGTTTGAGAATCTCCACAATACTTCTTTGAACTCTATGTCCTGCCTATGAGCTCCCATGCAAGTTTTCATAAGCATGCAACCTCAATACATAATCACACAACTAGAACCACCACTTCTCCTAATCTTTTGCTTACCTCAAAATTGTTTAATTCCTCAATCCTTCTTTTCAAAGAACTGTCATGTGATGCCTTCTCGAGAAATTGAGTGCAAGCAAGTTTGGAGAGTATAGGGTTGTGATTATTCAAGCATCTCAATTATTAGGTTATAGAAAAACTATATTATGCAGACAGACAAGGGTACAATATCACTTCCAATCATAACAATTTTTAATAAAAGACAGTCACTTAACAATACAACCTGTTGGGGTTCACTTGCTTCACTCCTTCTCAGCGCCATTGTTGATCTGTGTATCCCTCTGTCTCTTTGGCTGATGGTGCTTAATCCTTTCTTAGATTCAAGTGACTGCCTACAATAAACTTTGAAAGTTGCTTGTTCTCCAAGCACTCTAAAATGGTTAGCATGCATGTATGTTTGTGGGCTCTTGAACTTAGATTGGTGTGCGAACACCAAACTTAGTTCCTTGCCTTATATAGCAATTTGTTCATATGCAGAAAATCACATGTGCTCTTAGTAAGAAAACACACTATAAACTAGAAAAGCAAGCTATGATCTAGAGAACAGACTTCGAACTAAAAACTAAACAATTGTTAAGTAGCTTCTCTGGTGTTTGGAGCTGGCACTGATTATGCAGAAGGTAAGAATGTATTTTTAAATTAGATTTTTGGTGGAACACCAAACTTAAAATCCTTCACTCTCCTTTAAATTGTTTTGGTGTGTGACACCAAACTTAGCTCCTTGCACTACAGATAACACTACTCTACATTTTTATTGAAATAGCTATGAAAAGAAAACTACCTCAGGTTGGGTTGCCTCCCAACAAGCGCTTCTTTATTGTCACTAGCTTGACATTGATCCTCTTAGGGTGGTTGATGGTTAAAATGTCGCAACTTATCCCCCCTCACTGTGAGCCTTCTTTGTGTGCCTTGGTGCTCAATTTCAACGTGCTCAAGAGAGAGTACTTGGTTAACAGTGTAGTGATCTTTTGCTCCCAGCTGCTGATATACTAATTGCACCTTGTCACTTTCGGAGAATCCTTCAGTTGGGGTTCTTTTATTCCTCCACCCTTTGTTAGCCTTCTTCTTATTTTTCTTCCTTTTTCTTGTTAACCTTTCTTCCTTGACAGTAGCTTTAGTTGTGGCACTTTTCTTCTTGTTTATCTTCCAAGTTTCTTTTTGAGTACCTTCTTTTCCTTGCATATGTTCATTCTTCTGCTTTACTGAATTGTTGATTGCTTGCCTTGGGAAACAGTCATTGATTACTTGGCTTCTTTCTTCAGACTTTTGTTGTTTTGGAAACACTTTCAGAGTAATGCTTTCCTCATGCATCCTGAGAGTTAGTTCTCCTTGCTCTACATCTATGATGGCTCTGGCGGTAGCTAAAAATGGCCTTCCCAAGATAATCGAATTGTTTCCTTCTTCTTCTGTTTCCAAGATTACAAAATCCGCAGGATAAATGAACTTGTCAACCTTAACTAAAAGGTTTTCGATCGCTCCTTTGGGATGTACTATTGACTGGTCCACCAGTTCCAATGACATCTGTATTGGTTTCACCTTCTCTATGCAAAGCTTTTTCACTAAAGAGGATGGAATCAGATTTATGCTTGATCCTAAATCGCACATCCCCTTGTTAATAAATAGACTTCCAACAGTGCAAGGTATGAAGAAACTTCCTGGATCTTCCAACTTGGGAGGGAGTCTTTTTCTGATGAGTGCACTGCATTCTTCAGTGAGAAGTACAGTCTCCTTCTCCAGCCAGCTTCTTTTCTTGTTAATGAGTTCCTTCAAGAACTTGGCATATAAGGGCATTTGTTCCAATGCCTCAGCCAGGAGAATGTTGATTTCCAACTTCTTGAAAGTCTCTAGGAATTTGCAGAAGTGTTGATCTTTGGGTTCTTTGTTGAACCTCTGTGGATATGGCAGCGGAGGAATGAAGGCCTTCTCCTTTTTCTGTGCTTCTTCCTTTCTCTCATGTATATTGATTGGCTGGTCTTCTTTTCTTTTGGGGTTCTCTGTGTTCTTGTTTGGCACCATATTTTGATCATTGGCTTCCTCCGTATCTGTTGGCTTTTTGCTGCTCTCCACTTGTTTCCTTGTAGTGTCATTGTTGCTCATCAATGTTCTCCTACTTCTTAACTGTATTGCCTTGCACTCTTCCTTAGGATTTGGAATTGTGTCACTTGGTAGTGAACTTGATGGTCTCTCGGCTGCAAAGTGTTTAGAGAGCTGGCCTATTTGTCTTTCCATGTTCTTGATAGAAGCTTCTTGATTCTTGGCCGTCATTTCTTGCTGTTTCTACATTTTGTCTATCAAGGTTTCCAGGTTAGTGATTCTTTGAGATTCTGGTGATGCTTGTGGTTGGTTGTGAGATGTGGGTGGTGGATGATAGGTGTTTTGGTTGATGGGTTGGTTATGGGTTGGATAATGGTTAGAGTTGGGGTAAGTGCTTTACGGTTTTCTGAATGAATTTTGGTTGTTTTGCTGGTTGTTCCTTGGGTTATTTTGGGTTGTGTTTCTTTGCCATGGCTGTTGGTTATGGTTATGATTATCTCCCCATCTAAGGTTGGGGTGATTCTTCCAGGAAGGATTGTAGGTATCACCATAAACTTCATTCTGTCCAGAGTTTTGGTTATGCATGTACTGCACTTGCTCCTGTTGTTGCTCTTCTTGGCTTTCTTCATTCTGCACCCATACAGTTGATGGGTGGCTTGTGTTCACAGCTGCTACTTGAAG